>NC_142682.1:867500-1223333 GCF_964200805.1 Pocillopora damicornis | reverse complement strand
TTTTCTATTTCCCCCTCCCCTCCCTAGTTTGTCGAGTGACCCATCATTCCGTACGAGCTTCGGCGTTGATGTCACGTCCGTTAGTGTTTTGAGAGAGAAGGAAAATATTAAGAGTTTGTTGAGAGATTAACGGGAATCGTAATTTGGCTGTTGGCCGCTTTATTATCGAACTTTTGACCTCGAGAAAACATTCAGGATACTACCCGTAGTGTTGAAATTTGCGATCTGGTGAAGACATGGCGGAAGGGTCGCAAGACGGACTCAACTTACACATGCCGAAAAAGGTTAGTGGCGCCGATGATACAAGTTTCACGTCGATATGTGTCATGCGATACTTCGACTCTGTTATCGCCAAGTTTTCTTGGAAATTATGGGAATTATTGGTCAAGTCAAAGGACATGGCAGTTTATACAACTGATCCTACACAGCTATCACGGCTGCAGAAAACAGAGTGTTCCGCTGTCGATGTAGTTTGTTGGACTCGATAGGAGCCATTTATGTTGATTGTATTCATTCTACAACCAACTCATTCGTTATTGAACAATTTTTGCGGATTGACAGTTCATCAGATTTCAGCTCTCTGCTTTTGATAAACTTAAATAAAAGTTTGTCTATTTTTTTGCCTTTTAATTGATGCTTTTAGGATACTGTTTCTTGCAGCTCGAGGTAGTTTGTTATGGTTCCAAGCTTCGTTTATTTACTGTTTAAATTTTATTTCAAATCGGGTAGATTATGCTATCTCCCCTTTGACACTAAATATTTATCTTTCCAAACGATCTCTTTGGTTACTAGAACGTTAATTAGATTGTTTTTCCTTTATTTCTCTTCTGATAAGTTCTATAACTCCAAAGGGGGTTATGTTTTGCGTTCCTTTTTGGGCTTACAAACATTCTCGTTCAAACAGATATCTCCCCTTGAGTCAGGGCAATAATTGCCGCATATTGTAACGGTAGATTGGGAGGTTTTATACAAGAATATTTAGTTTAAGTTGTGTTATGGTTTCATGTTGATTGAAAAGAAATCTAGTGCACCAGACCACACGGGAGAAGTTTAAATAGACTTAGATGCTATGTACAACTGTAAACAGCACAGCTGTGTAAATTTCCTTAATCGAAACTTCTGAGATCCACATCAGTACATGATGAGTTGACTGAAAAACGTTGATCCCAGGTTATATGCTATAAGAAGATGTTCAAATTAGAGGAAAGAAACTGCCTCATGATTCTTTCGGTTAATTTTTGCAAAGGGTATGTTCATCATGTGATTAACTGAGGTAAGGTCCACAAAATGCTCATAATAACGTGAGCAATTTAATGAGACATTGCGAGTTGTTTTGATTATTCTGGGCATTTTCATATCTTTACCTTTTATTTCATTTTGCTGCTTCATTTTGCTTACAGCCTTTTTATCACATCAGAACTGTGTATGTGAGTTAACAATGAAAATATTGGTTTGACTAAACTGAATCAATATAAGACACTTGAACAGACAATATGATCTTAATAATTGTTTGGGTGGGCCTCATTTCTAACATTATTCTTATATTTTCAAAATTTCATAAGATTAAATTAAAACTGAAAATCTTATCACCAAAATCAAATTCATCACCATTGGAGAAATATTGAAGAAAATTTTGCTTCTTTTGTATGAAATATTTTCTTTCAAGAACAAATGAACAATCAACAAGCAAGAAATATTTTTCTCATTTTAAAAACACAATCCTCACAAAATCGTTTCAGACCATATGATGCTGTAGCTATCCAAGGTAATCAGTGCTGAACAACAAAGTCAATGAGAAAGACCAGTCAAAATGTCATTCAAAACAATTTTTTGTTCATGTTTTGATTGTAAGTTTCTTCCCAAAAAAACCTTACATTAATAATTTCTGGTGGTAATAGAAATACTTTGTTTCCTGTGCTTGAATTCTCATAAAATAGTATGACTTTTAGACTGTTATGATAATGACATTCAAATCTGATTTGCATCAATAAAATTAGATCATGTGTTCTGATAGTACTTCCTTAATGTAATTAAACAATTGCTACTTGAAACTGGAACCTTGAGTCTGATAAGCTTTGAGAATAGACAAGAGACTTTGGGTATCAAATTTTAAGTCTAGAGCTTCTAATATTGATTGTACATTTAAAGGATTTGAAGCAACCAAACAGTTAAACAGTTTGATCAAGTAATCTGATCTTCAGAATGAAGATGTCACCAACTATTGTTGGTGACAGGGCATGGTACTTGAAAATCAAAGAGGAAGCCTTCTTGAGTCAGCTTAATAAAAGAGGATGATGATTCAAATCCTAATTTTTATAACTCATAAGAGTTATTTTTAAATTTTAATAGAAAGCATATGGAATTTATCCAATAGAGTTGGATCATGGCAATTTGAAAATTGTTTCAACCATCTGATGACTTTGTGTAGATATTGCAGAATATTATATGTTGATAATTATTTCCCTGAGGAAGTTTGTTTTGAAAAGGCAAATACCTGTTTCTTAAAGTCTCATTGACATGCATATTCTTCTTTTGTAGTTTACTTTAGGCCACGAAATGAATGCAGGGGCCCCCTGCCTACAGTGTGGCCCTGTCAAATGTGAAGGGGGATTGGACCTGCATTTCTGGAGGTTAGTTATTACCAATTAAAAATGCTCTTCATTGTGAGACAATTTCTCTTTGTCAGCATCTCAGGAAATGTTAGGAGAACAGTATGGAGAATATACATACTGATGTTTGGGTGTAAGGGGACTAGTATACCTTGCAAAAGGCCTGGTAATGAGTGTGGATTCATACACGTAGCTACTGCATTTCACTTTGGTTCAAGTGCACTTTTACATAACTTGAATACAGATAGCAAAGTACAAATAGAAGTTTTTTTTAAAGTTTGATAAATATGCCAACATTGTGCTCGATGCTCTGATGAAAGCATTATTCCCAAAATTATGCTGGCATAATTTATCTGACACCAATTATTACTGAAGAAATGTAAAATGGTTTCCATGTTTACAATCAGAGCATGCATACTATTTGAATTATTTTATAATTTTATTTGTCAATCAACAGAAAAATCTGCAAGACGTGCAAATGTAAGCCAGAGGAACATGATATCAAGAGTGTGGAAGAGGCTGCACACAAACTGGTTGTACACAGCTTATTTTCTAAAGACTCCCCTCAGGGACACATCCGTGACTACTTCCGTAAACTGGAGGAAGCCAACAAGAATAAGGGGCAGCAGTCAGAGTATGCTAAACAGTATGCATGGGTTCCACCGGGTCTGCAGCAGGGTGTGGTGAGTGTCACAGTAGAGCTCAGTTCACCACAATTTATTTGCAAAAGGGAGCAGAGCTATTTAAAATTGTTTGAACCTGTCGCTCTCAGGAGTGATATAAAGGATATCTCTGTATTATATCACATCAGTGTACGGCACATTTTCAAAATGAAAGGTGATGAGAGGAAATTTGAATGTCAGCTACACAAATATGTGAATGGGATAATAATTCAGTTTTTACTCACCTTGACAAAATATCATTTTAGCTTTCTCACCCCCAATATCTTATTAGTACTTCTCCTTACTGTCTGCCATACAATTCTGATAATGTCAGTTTGGAGAATTTGGTATTGGATCAACTAGTGATCTTGAGTTGATATTTTTCTTTATTCTCACCACTCATCTGTTTGACATTGTATTGATTTTGTAAGGAGAAATTCTTACTTGGTCATTCACTAGAGGTAAAGGGTTAAGGTTCTTGTGTATGTAGGGATAGTCATGTATGAGGTTTAAAATGATTCAGTATGATGACTTGCTGGACATCTTTCTGGGTCAAATCCCCCTTTATGAAAGTTCATTTTTTTCCCTCAGTTTGAGCTTTAAGTAATCAGGCTACCAATCTTGTAGTTCTTTTTCCTGCACAGCTAAGAAATATTATGTATTTCCTTCCCAGTTGATGAAGTACATGGAGTCACTACCTCCAGAGGTTAAGCCCAAAGTTGGTAGTGAAGGTGCCAAGTATCGCCGCAAACAGATGATGTACCAGCTTCCTATTCATGACCATGATCCAGAATATTGTGATAATCTAACTGAACCAGAGAAAGCCAGCATGAGGCAGTTCTGTGAGGATAGAAACCAGAATGCTCTTGGGGTTGGTGATGTGCGTGAAAAAACCAACCCTGTCTCCAAGTGGGTGAGTAAAAAAAAATAAGGAAAAAAGAGCCTAACTTAAAGGTGCAGGCTGTTTCAGTAGCTGATTTCATTTAAGCAAGTCTGGAAGTTGGGTCATAAACCAGAAAGTGCAACAGTCAGTCAGCCAGCCAGGAGTCATTATCTTTCATTTGCCATATCATTCATTTCCTTAGCTTGAAAGTGAGACAATCTATCAGCCAGTCCCACCGCTAGATAGTCTGTTAGCCAGCCAGCAAGGCAATCAGCCATTCCATCTGTCAGTCAGGCAGCCAGGGAGTTGGTCAGCCAGCTGCTCAGTTTGCTAAGAGGTCAGATAAAAGTCACTCCATTGATCAGTCAGGCAGTCAGGCAGTCAGTCAGATAGTCAGATGTTAGATGTAGTCAGTTGGTCATTTAGACAGTTACAAGTGAAACCAGCCAGTTGTTCAGTTGTTTTTTTTTTAAATTTATCATTTTTAAGTGAAACTCCTAGTCTAACTACTGAAAAATTTATTACAGACATGTTACAGATGTGGTGGCAATATCAATCTGGGGGAAATCGCTATCTTTGCATCACGTGCCGGAGAGAACAAATGTTGGCATCCAGGATGCTTTGTGTGTGCAATCTGCAACAATCTATTGGTGGATTTGATTTATTTTTTCAAGGAAGGAGCCATCTACTGTGGAAGGCACTATGCCGAGCTGTACAAGCCTCGCTGTGCTGCCTGTGATGAAGTAAGTCTTGAAGTAGCTCCTGCCTTATAATAATGATTTTTCTGGGGACTGGTGTGGGTCAGAGGACTGCAAGGGCGGCTACCCCTGAACTGGCACATTTTCCTTTCTAAATTTTCTTTTTTCTGGGTTATTTAATTTCACTTTTGTGACTACTGCCAACTGTAGAAGGCAAAGCCACATATGTCATCGTTATAACTGAATGAATATAACAATAGAATCCTGATCTTGACCCGATGTTTCGCGGTGCTACTTATTGTCTATCTCGGATTATACAATAAAATGGCGGAATGGCGGAAGGACGGAATGACGGAATGTCCGAAAATATCCAAAAACGCGGAATGCCTTTTAATATGAATCTGAAGTCTCAAAAAATGGAATTGCAATGAAATAAGAAAATTATTTATAACTAGCAGGCGAAATTAAAAGAAGTATGTTAAGGTTTTTATTGGCTATATCCTCGTAGAATTAGATTTACAAGATTCCAAGGTTCTTACTCGTTAAAAAGGGCTATCCGCACTAGTGGACAACAACTCCTTTCGAAGGCTTAAACTAAATTCTGGTATATAAAAGCTATGCGTGTGTCAATAAACGCCCTTTGATAAGATAAACAGTATTCGGTTTCATGCTCGGTTCTAATTAAAAAATAACATAAATGTTCGCATTGGTGAGTTCTTAGGGATTGCAAGGTTCAATTCTTAAGATTTGCAAGGTTCAGTTCTGAGATTCGTGTTCCGTTTCTTCACAAAGCATAGTTAATCATTGGTGGAGTCCAGAGGATAGTAGAAGAATGAGGCTTTGAAGCTAGCTCCTTTGAATTATTATTTAAATTACTACTGTTATCATTATTATTATTGTTAATATTATTATTTGTTGCCATTTAATTATTGGTTGAATGTCAATTAGACGTTATATTCTTGAATCGTCTTTCTCTTGTGGAACAGGGTACTCATAAATATGTGGGATGCAGCAGGTTTTTGTTTCGCATGAGACAAATATTCTGCAACACTACCTTCTAGCGTCATTATGCAACCTCTTGCTCTTTTCAATGCAAAAAAAATTGTGTTATATCGGTAGCCACATGCAGTCTTTAACTGTCTCTTTTTTTGTCACATGATCTAATGTCTAATGCGACTGGTTTGGTGCCAGTGTGGTCACCATCGCACTCCCATTTTTGCGCACCACCCTCCACTCCCTTCTAAATTCTCTAGATCCACCCCTGGGCTCGATTGTAATGATATTTCAAGAAAGTATCCCAGGAGAGCCTAAAGTACAAACTTTGAAAATAAGGGATTATGCACTCTCTGACGAATACTCCTCGTGACAGTATTCAAATCAGTAATGAAAAAGATAAAGCCCTCCACTGTTCACTGGGTTTTTTTAGTAAAGAGGTGTTAACATCAACAGTAGTTTTCAGTGGTACTGATTTATCATTTCCAATAGTGCAGTGGAGTTCAGGGAAGGGAGAAAGGATTGATGCAAGGGCAAATAGTACCCTTGGTGCAAACTCGTTGCATATTTGCTCGACCTAAATTGCGAAGAAGAGCACATTTTTGTGTGATCTAATTTGCAGCGTGAACTCAGAAAATATTGAACTCCGAATATCCGACTTTGCAAACTTAATATTTCAATTCTTCCGAATTTCTTTCTTTCCAGTTGATATTTAGCCGTGAGTACACCCAAGCAGAGGACCGCAATTGGCACCGGAAGCACTTTTGTTGTTACGAGTGTGACAGGGATCTGGGAGGTCTCTTTTATGTGGCACGTGATGGTCATCCACACTGCATGGAGTGCTACAACCGACTGTACGCGAGGAGGTGTTTTGAATGCCGGGAAATTATCAACGCTGATGCACAGAGGATCGAATACGAGGGGGAGTTTTGGCACGCGACAGATGTGTGCTTTAAGTGTGGCATGTGCAAGAGATCGCTGATTGGAAAGCAGTTCCTTCGCCATCCTAGAAAGAATCAGATTTTTTGCTCCACGGATTGTGCCAAAAGGTACTGAGCTGGGAATATAGATTTACAATGACCAAAGTAGTGACAAGAAGCTCTACTTTAAACGAACACATTTTTCAGCCTGTAAGAGTGTTGATTTTTGCGCGTGCTTTGATGCTGAGTACGGCGTAGCAGCTGCTTGAAGTTGAAGTAGTGACGTAAGCTCTGTTACTCGTATTCGTCGCTGTGCCGCTTGATTTTCATCGAGCACTCATTGAAAACCGCCCTCTACTCACGCCTCTGTATTTTAATTTAAGAAAGAAGTTGTTACATTTTAGTTGGATCGTTATGTATCGCGAGACGAAGGGGTTCAGAAGTTGAAAGGAAAAAATTGCCGTTATTTTGCAGCCAAAGTTTGAAAAGAGTTCCTGGGAGGGTTGAAAGTTTTTTAATTATTATAAGTGATGATTTTAAGGGCTGACACGATTTCTGTTTTGTCATGTTAAATTATCAGAACACCCTTCAAATTTGCCATTTTGACTGAACCCCATCAAGAAACTTTCAATTTCCTTATGAAATGTCTAGGAAAATACCATATTTGCTAAGTTATTAACCATTTCTGCTTCGTTTCCTCCAATGTCGGGTTTCTTACCATTTGAATGCCAAAAGAAGTAAATTTCTCGTTGTGCGCGATCAAATTCAGGCGTTAGGTGGGCTTGCCCAATGGCCAGTAATTACAATTAGAAGACTTCTGAATAAGGCACGATAGAATCTTTGGAAAGTAGCACAGTGATTTGATTTTCGCTTTACTTCAGGTAGAACAAAGCATCAAACGTTTTTTTTTTCTGCTAACCCGAGCAATGTTCCTAGGTTTCTTCCAATTCATCAGTATTTTAAGTAACTGACGCCTCTGTACGGTCTCCTAATTGTATTGTGGCTGTCATATTATATTATCAGTTATTACAATTATGAAACTTTTCTGATCGTTGTCAGATTCACTTGCACTGGAGTTCTGTTCAAAACCCAAATAAACATGGGAAATTAATCATACCGTTCATTAACAGGTTTTCCAGTCTGTTTTTATCATTATTCTATTCTATTCTATTATTACAAGTAGTAGTAGTAGCAGTATCAGCAGCGAAATGGAGGCGGTCAACTCATCAAGGTATTGAAGAAAAACGAAATTTCATTTTTTAAATCGAGACGTCCTTCTTGCTTGATGTATACGCTGATACAAAACAGAGAAGCGGTATAACCCGAGTCATATAAGATGCGCGAAAATTCGTTACCTTGACAACCCCCCTCCCCCTCCCTTTCAAAAATCCTCGCTACGCCCCTGTGCTTCTAATGAGCCACCACGTTCAATGATCCCGAAAAATATATATACTACTAGAGAGGGAAATTAATGCTGGTGGGAAATTTGTCATTCTGCTCTACAGTAGACCAATTTGGGCGTAAATCAGCCTTAAAGGAGCCTCGATAGGGGAGATTTTGCCTGACTGACGAAGAAGCCTCCAATGTCCGGCGCTTACCAGGTCAAAAGTCACATAAAATACTGCGTGGGTGCCTTCTTGTCTGATAATCAGTTCAATCTCGTCTACAGTTTGGGAACGTTTAAATATATGTTTACTTCATTTGATCACACTTAAGACGCCACGAGGGAGCTCTTTTCACGACCATTGATTTTACTTCCATAAACAAATCAAATGATACAAACGAGTCAAGCAAGCCAAAACAGAATTTCAAAATGATCAACGTCGATTCAAAAGGGAAAAACAAACAAGAATTCCATTGATATTGATAATATTCACATGCTCTTCATTTAATTGTATTTATAAACTCCAGAAAACACAATGAACCACGCCCATAGTTAAAGGTGGACGCTTTTTCTTACCTGTCTGGTCAGATATTGTAAACACTCTAAAAGAGCTTTAAATTGAATTTCCTCCAAAACTGCCATGAATGACATCACGTAACACTTTCAATTGAACTCAATTATGTTTTTCACGGAGAAAAAGAGTGACCACTCTTTGGTAGTCGTGCTTTACATAAAGGCCGCGGAGTTATTTCTATTTTTCTTACAATCAAGGGTGCTTTTCTCCCTGTAAAGAAACCAAGCCCTTACCTTGTCCCTTCATCCACAAATAACTTACAATACTTCAGTTCTCGACAGGCGGGAAAATTTCACCCCGAATCAATCAATCGAAATAAAACCATGACTAGGACATTTTCATAACCACAAATGAGTATTTGAGGCACTTTACCAGATCACTCTTGTATATTACTTTTTTTAGAAATGTTACTACTTGAATGTTATAACTTTTGCGGTCTGAATAATATACATAACAACGCAAACGTTAATTAAGGGAAAAAAATGCCAGTAATTCCTGTAGTAAAAAAAATGGAACAGCAATATTCTCTTCTCATCCGGAACTAAACACTTCTTTTAAATTATTTAATGGAAGAATCAATGGCCAATTTAACCTCTAAATAGAAATCTATTTTCATTCTTCACCTCTCTAACCGCGATATTTCCTGTTTCGAAATTTTCTCGCTTTTTGGGAGCACAAACGCGTAGAAAGACATGTATCTCTATATAAAGAATTTCTCCACTGCCCTTTGCTCTAAACGAATTACAATCGCATCGGCTTACTTCTGCACCGTCTAATAAATAAAAGTTTCCTTGATTGGACTTCTAATGGAATGATTTGCCAGTCATGAATCACGTAACTAAATTGACTTTCATCAGAGAAAAGTTTGGAATCAGATATTTTTAGTTCAGTGGCTTCAATACTCTAGATTTTAGTGGTGTTCCTTGGCCTGACTGGTTTTTCTCTGTAACCAGCTTGCTCAAATATTTGTTTCTATGAAAGCTTCCGTGGAAGAATGGTAAAAATCACAACAATTTCACCCACAAAATATTAGTGAGATGGCTTCGTGACAAATAATTAGTTTCAAATTTAACTCTAAAACCGCAAGATCGACCATGACCTGTATTTCTCATAAAATTTATTTTCAATCGGGTTTCATAGAGATCTAATATTCCCTGATTAACAGGTGTTAAAACTTCACTGAGGAATATTCAAAGAAATTCATAGCGCAAGGATAAAGTATTTTGTGAAATTGTCCTTTTGACAGGTGGTTACTATAAAAAGCCTCGCCAATGGATTTTCGTCATCAAACAAAACTCCTATCGCCCATTTTCAACTCGTCATGTTTCGCTTTGTTGTCAGTCTAATCTCTTAATCGAGTGTTTCCTGTATAAGACCCCGTCATTGTAGTTTCCGTCCTAAGCCACTGTGTTTGTGATATTGAAGAAAAACCAATAAATATAAAAGAGGACTTTTGTGTGTAATATTGGCCTTTCATGGCTGTCATCAATCAGGTTTAATCCATCAAAAGGGTTTTAAGTGGAAGCAGCAGTATTTTGCGGATGACGTGAAAAATTCAGTAATGTCTCTCTTTACTCCACCTTGAATAGATGCGAAGACTGATTGTCACTATTTATCGACGACCAAAAATCATCGACTGAAAAAGAATCTTCGGCAAAATCACGGGATACTGTGAAAACATTTGGAAGTAGAGACAGGATTTAGACGTTAATTTAATATGAAGTTATAGGAGGTGACGTGCTATTACGACCTACGAAAGTAAAAAATTTGTGAATGGCTGTATTGTTTGCTGGTCAATAGAGCAGTAACAAGCATTAGTGACTTTGTAAATGTACTTCCTGGCTCGATTAATATCGCGTTGACTGATCAACTTGTCTCTGAGATTAATAGCTACTCAATAAACTGTCACACATGCGGCTGATTCACATGCAAATATCGAAAACCTCAAAGATTACTTTTCTTCGTTCGGCCAATGAGCCGTTCGCTCAGTTAGTTAGGAGGCTGATTGCAACCAGGCTGGACAAACACAAAGCAAGCTAAAAAACTACTCTTCTCCTCGACTGTGGAAATAGTTTACCACGTAACGATTATGGTAAGAAAGTTTTCCTTCATCCTATTCCACGGCTTTAATTTACGATAATTTCAACTGACCAAGTCTTGCATGGAAACTGATTTTATAGAAACACAACGTAGGCAGTTGATACCACTACTTTTAGCTAAGTTAAACAAATATCACAGCGGAATTCGTAGCCGTGGTTTTAAATACAAACTTGTTGAGTCGCATCCGTCCAAAAACAACACTAAATATCAAGGATATAAACTTGTAACTCAGTTCAAGCAGGGTTCAACTGAAGAAAGTGACATAGTGCTAGTCCTGAGTTTTTGTTGTTTTTCACGTTCGTGTTTTTCATGAGCGCCCTTTGACGTGATAGATGACAAATGAGCAATAAGTGCGCTCGAGGCAAGCCTGTGCGATTCAACAATCAAGCGGATGACACACGAGGCTCGCATGGTTGAGCCTCTTCATTTTCTTTTCGTTCGTCGGTCGCGGAGTATCGTATTAATTGTAGCTATAGGATTACATGCATTTCTACGGGAGCCAGGTTTTTCTTTTAAAAAATGCTTCATCAGTCGTGGTTAAATATAGATATTTATTTGCAAAGTCATAGCCTTGCGTTCAAAGAAGAATGGGGGTTTTAAACGTACCCATATTTTTAAACATCGCAATTGAAATAAGGTGTGAGATATGTTACTTTGAGAAACTACTGATCAGTGTGGTCCATCACACGCTTGTTTTAACATCAATTCGAACTAATGTAACAAGAGAAATAACAATAATAACCTGTGCTTACTCAACTGACCAGTGTATTCGACCGTTAAATGGGCCAACACGCTTCAATGAACTGCCGCTTAAAACAGGTGTGTACAGAAAAAAAAACAAAACAAAACAAAGTACATCTTAAAAAGTGCCTACTTGAGAATCAAATCGAACGGTCATTTTATAATTAAGACCAATGATCTCAGCTTTGAGTCATCCTCAGTTCACTTTGAGGCTGGGAACACAGAGAGAAACACAGAGACAAAGTGTTTTTGTACGGCGGTTTAACTTCTATCGTGCAGTTTCAATCAGTTTTCACCGTGAGAACAGAGGAGATAAAGACAGAGATCTCAGTCTTTTGATGCGCCACGCAAGCGGTGTTGTATAATATATAAGTGGCTTAGTTATGATGTTAAGACCGAGTAAGCCGCTTAATAAACAAGACACCGAAACAAGTTAACGCTTTATAATCCGATAAGATTCATCTCGATCACGGTGTTTTTGTTAATTGCAGTTTTTACCTAAAACTCAAATCCAACCTGTAAGGACCGTAGCTTTCTCAGTGAAGTCTTCAAAGAGATTCAAGGTTTATCTTTTCATGGATTTTACCGCCTCTATCCGTATCGCACGCCTTTCATATGTCTCCCGGCATAAATATACGTTAGACATCGGTGATTATACAAAAGCTTTCAGTGCATAATGTGAGGATAATTATCTCAGTTTTTCAGTATACGCAGGCGTAGGATCCTTCGTCTGGAGGAAACGATTCCAGTTGCAGGAAAATTCGAAAAAAAGCAAGTTTGAGCCTCAAGATTTCTCCTTCTATCATTGGAAGATAAAAATCGAGTTTCCTTCATAATCCGGAGGGCATGGCATGGAAATCTCCCAGGAAAATTTACATTTACATTTACAAACAGCAATTCGTGATCTTTTAGAGAAAACAATTAAGATCCATCAAGAAGTCACCCGAGGACACATATCATGCACTGCTGAAAATTAAGGGTTTTATCCGTTACTAAATCATGAGCTGCGCTATAATTGAGAATCGTGATCAGCTTACCAGGTGGCTCAAGAGAAACAATAAATAAAATAAACTTTAAGTGTTTCTAGATCGTATAGGTTGAGAAAAGTGCATTGTTCGGCATGAAGATTGAAACCAGTTTACTACAAATACACTCACTTTTCTGTAAGAAATGTAGCCGAGTCTACATATAATAATCCTGTAAACTGATGAGAAAATCATGTTGGAACGTGAGAAAACTGGGCTCATACTGATTTTAAAGCAATATTATTGTCAGAATCTTTATGGTAGTTTTATGTTTTGAATAACATTTGGGTGAAGGAGTGACTATACAAACAACATTTAAATGATCTTTGAGTGCTGAACAATTCTAAAAGGGCAACCTATTTTTTCCCAGCTCAGAGCTAAATTTATTTCACTATCAGCTAAAATTGTTGAAGGATGGCACTTATTATTAACACTAACAAACTGCCGTCGCGCTGTTAATTAAACGATGTCTGCCGCGGCTGCTCTGGATAATTGTGGTTTTCATTAACTACAGTTTCAAGAAAATTCTACCGCTTGACAAATATGTGTAAATCTTAAAATTGGGAATTTTAATTTAGCTATAAGAAAATTCAGGGACTAATTTACGGACTTAAGCCTTGAGCAAAATTAATAAATATAGCTTTTACGTTAAAAACGCCCTAAGTGAGTTATTTATTTCTACACTCTAATGACATTTGTCTTCGAACACTGACTGAAATCAGCTTGCGATTTTCACTCTTTTCGCTCGGCTGTTTATGCTTCACCCCAGCTTCAAGCAACGGTAGAAAGACAACTATTTATTCCTGGGGGAGGCACAGTAATGGGTCTGTAGCCAGAGGTGTTGATCATAATCAGTTGCATTTCAAGTTTTTATACACAAACCCATTAGATTACGAATCAAGAATAACCTCAAGTGTAGCCATTACGATACAATTCTAGGACTTCTTTTTCTTTTTAACGGCCGTTTCCCTCAGGCAGAGCTCATCTTTAGAAACAAAATGAACTTCATTTTTCTCCTTAACTGGTACCATTTATAAAACCTGCTATCGAAGGTTTACTTTAAATAATTTAAATCGAGGCCTTTTCTCCATGACAAGCCATATCTATTTTAAAACCGTGATCAAACAGAAATGTAGATAAAAATTCACCCAGTAAGCTACTTAACATACATTTTCATATCAGTAAAAAACACCTTAATGAAAGGGAAACTGACTATTTATCATGAAAACGCTCACCAGCCACAAAATATTTTAAACATTAGATCGTCCAGAGTGTAAAGATTATGCACGAGAGTGAAAAGGTAATAACAAAAGCTCGCGTGATAACTGATGGCGCCAATTAGAAGGGTGAACAATGACACGCTGATATTCATTAGCATCAGACTTAAAAGAACCGAAGTTTGTGGAGAGATGTCAGCCGGACAAAGCAATTTCCCCGGCACAAAGGGTTAAACTTCATAAATAAACACTATCTACAAACTTTTTTTAATTGCCACGTTTTCAATTTGAAAAACAATACTTAAAACGCTGGTTCACGGAAAAACAAAGATTACAACTAACTTAGTTGCAGTTTTATCTGCGGCTTAACCCACTAAATGTTTCATTTCCCGTGGAGCCGTGCGCCTGATGCGTGTGTGCTTGTGCGGGAAAAGCAGATTAACGATCAAGAGGAGGAAAATTAAGATGAGTTACTTTCATAACAGAGCCTTCCTGTCGCACAAGTATCGCATATCAGCAGGTGCATTCCACCAGCTTCTATTGTTTTCCGTCGCTTGCTTTTTTCGGCATTAAATTTTAAAAAAGACCCGTTATTAAGCTGCTCACAGATTTTTGGTGTAGAATTCTGTCTGGATAACATCACGAGTGTATCCCTACTTAATCAAGGACGTCAGTGGCCAGTTTTGGAGAAAGAATTTGCCAAGTTTTGTATGAACCACACGGAATTGGATGGGTGAGTGTGTTTTGTTTAAATATCATGTATAAGCATATTCTCTCAATCGACACTACAGCTTTTCTTTGCATTCAATATGACTTTGCCTCGAGAAAGCATCTGGGAGAGAAAGGCCGTCTGGAAATGTAAGATAGTAAATTTTTCGGTATAAATAACTTGCGGCAACATAAGAAAAACTGTGGTCAAATCAAGCTAAATTAAATTCACGTGGTCGAGGTATAAATTCTGAATTACAAAAACATCCACAAGAAATACACAAAGACCGTTTTCAAGTGCTCACGAAACTCGCAAAGGGCCTCATCGGAGTTTTAATTAGCGTATGCTACCTCGTTAGAACAGTGCAAAAAACTTTGTTAATAAAGATAGATTTAAACTTAAGGTGGTTTTACGGCGATAGGCCACGAATTGAAAAGACATACAGCAGTGAGCTCTTTACAACAATGGCTTTGTTCTCTTTTATGAATCACAAGTACAACAAGAGAACTTGTGCTAAAGAAGTTGTTGATAGCGTTGGATACGAAATACTCAGATCGAGAGAGGAAGCTGGAATTGATGATCGCGTCCTTTGCGCCATTGGATGTATTCTCTTCAAGAAAAGAAAAAAGACAAAAAGAAAAAAAAACAGGCCTTTCACGCGTACCTCACATGATATCAATTTGAACACAATGTTTCTTTGAAGCTAAGTGAAATGATTCGTTTCCTCTCAAAATCTCTGCCTCTAGCCCCTTTGTAGCTGGATCAACTCTCATATTCTCACGATGTGCATGCCTAAACTTCACTAGAGTTAATGACAGTGGAACAACACATATAGTTAGTACATTTGGTGAGCACCATAGCTTAGTTAATAACTCTCACGATTCAAATTAACAACATTTAAGTTCAGAATGAGTATTCAAGGTTTAAGCCCAGTTGCAGGGTGAAAGCGCCCTCTTCGTAAACCAGAGTATTAACTGATAGATACTAGTTAATAGCCAGGAGAATCTTATGAATTGCTGGTGAGAGGGACTGGGAAGGCAAACAGGAGTAGACAGGCACCCCATTCCAGAAGAGAAGCAAAGCTGGCTGAGATTGTTTTGTTTCTTTAACTATAATTTGTTTATTGATATGTTTATTTTAGATGAGTTTGTCTGTTTCTCACCTTTCCTCTAATACTCAGGAAGGAAGTGGTGAAGCACTCACTAACAGTTTTCACTTGTTTCTTTTTTTTTAAAACAAAAATAACAAGAGTTCAAGCACTGTATTTCGTGCTGTTCTGCTCCAGGGTTAAATGTAGAAACATCTAATGGAGTTAATCCAATGAAATGGCGTCAAATTGACGCTAGCCTTTTTCGTTATCGAGATTTTTAACTGTCCAGTAAGGTAACGGCTCCAGATATCTGCATTAATTACAACCTCGTCCTTCAACGTAATTACACGATTCAACCCGAACAAAGAACTGAGTATATCACGTAAGTACAGACTACAGTAATTATCACCTGAAAACCTCGTTTCTGTTATCAAAACATGACTCTGCAATTTTCTTTCATCTAGTCCAATTTTCGTTATCTATTACAGGCAATTAGGGCTTGAAATAGGTCAGTTTTCTTCTTTTTTTTTAAATCTCCTAATCCTGCAGAGGGAAAGTCGCAAAAATAAATCTCAGGTTTCTTTTTTTTTATTAACTAAATCACTATTATGGGAAAATATAGGCTTTGGCACTCGAATGATCTCTAAAAAATTTGCAAAAACAGAAACTCCTTGCACTTTCCACGATGCGTGTCGAGTGTTTGGCATTTTCAACCTTCACCGGCTTCAACGATTATCATCCGGTTTAAGTCTACACTACATAATTGCCTAAAAATCATTAGTGTTTTCTGCCCACGCATTGTGACGACTTGTTAGGGTGAATTATAATAAGTTTTTATTTTTGTTTTCTTTTCACTTGAAACCCAAAGCGCTCAGTTACCAGAAAACCTCTTCAACTGGCGACAGACACAGGTAGTCCGTCTGACCCTGGTGAATACGAATCACTACTCAGAAGTTTCTATTCCGTCCATTTTCAAAACAGGCAAGAATAAACATCACAGAATCATTGTTTAACCACAAAGGATGCTATTTTTCCTCCTTGGACTGTTTCTTTGTTATTGGTAATCAGGAGGTGTTACACACCCAGAACTAAATGTCCCGAGTAATTAAAATCAGAATTCTACACGGCGGGTGGCGGATTATTCCCCAACTGATTTACCCGTTCCGGATGCAAAGTCTTTTTAACTATACGACGGCAATAGACTACAAGTAGTTTAATTTTTTTTTCTTAATCTGTCTAACGATCCATTTGCGAACGAAAGAAGAAACCGGAGAAGCAAAACACCGATTTCCGCTCGCCTTCTTTATTCTTAAGTTATCCGCGGCCGGACAAGAAAAGAACTAAGAAAAAGCGGTCGCTCGTTGTCTAATTAATCATCGGTATACAATATACAATATATGCAATCATAATCTGTGACTAGTATTTGTTACTCTTTCTCTAACAGTAGTACCGCGGTAATGTAGTAAATGAAAAGGAACAATTCGGCGTTCGGTGTTGCTTCCATGTGTTATTGTTCCTTTAGGAATGCTTTTTTTTGTAGACGTCAGTGTTTTCTTGTTGTGTAGCTAATTATCTTCCGGACCAATCAGGTCTTTCGGTTACCACTTTTTCATCAATCTTGCAATTATGAACTAAACGATCAAATACAAATCAGAAGGAAAAAACAAACCAGCTCAGCTAGGTTGTATTTGTTTTAATCTCATTTGAAGAATTTTTGGCTGTATACTCTTTATCCTCTCCAATCCACACGTGTAAAAGAATATTTGTTCTTCCGTTTTGATTGCTTTCAAGGACTCCTGCACCCGACCCGCGCAAGTGTCATTTACTTTTCAAAATCACCACTCTATCTTGTTTCAGGTTTTTTAGCTGCATATTTCGTATTTGAATGTTTATACTTTATAATGGTTTCATTACTGCTATTTTTTATAATTGACACATGAATAAAGTTATTATTATTATTCGGTTTAATTGTCTTTCGACTTCTTAGCTCCACGGGTTATAGCTGTGATTAGTGTTATATTACTTTTCAAAATCACCACTCAGGCAGGTGGTACATTATTACTCGCACGTAGCCACAAAACATACCATTTATCACACAGCCTTAACCCTTGTTCACCGCATTTTCTACATACACAAACGCTGTTTTATTACTGTTCGTTTTTCAAAAGATTATCATTTGTTTTCCTGTGTATTAACTCATAATAGACAGATAAAAGGCTCCGATTGGTTAATAACTTGGTATTATGTCCTCGCGCGCACAAAGCTGGTTCTTTGCTAAGAACAGAAAATGACTTCAAATTGGGATATCTTGTAGACAGGCATTTCCTTGCCTGGTGAGAGGAATTGAAAGGTTAGCGTCCAGGATTTTACTCCTCGGCTCTGAGAAATCAAAGGGCGCTCAACTTGTGTAGGGAAAGTGGTGCTGACACTCAGGAATGTTCAGTAACGCTTCTGATTGGATTAGGCATTAATTACCGTCAGAATAGTGTCAATCAACTGCTAGAAAAGATTGTATTTGATTTTGCTTGTTGAAGAGCGCAGCAGTACACGTTTTGTTGGATTAGATACCATCGCGAGTTTCATGAACCGTTGATCCTCAATGTCACAACTGAGGAGAAATTTCAGCTCTTGATCAAAACTCAGACTGGTTCGCTAATAAGTTTGTGTGAAGGGGGTGTAGAAACGATGAAGAAGACGATAATGTATTCGGTGAGGGAAGATTTGAGCCCAAACGATTGCTTATTAGGCTGGTTATCAATCGAAATTGTTGATGTACACCATGTATGAAGGAACGAGTGTGGCATCAATACTGACCGAATTTCCTTATGACTTTCAGCAGACTATGGTAGCACATGAGGAGCAGAGAGCGAAAACCTGCAACAACTGCGGCGATATGTGTCCAGGGTTTTCCGCGCATTACTGGCGGTAAGTAGTAAATTGTTTCACTACACTGAGCAACAGGTTCCGAATTCAAGTGAATGAAGAACGGCTAGGAAACGCTTTGTTCTCAGCATGGTTGTCGTCTGTATAACTCTCAAGTGGCACGCAAACCAAGCGCAGATTATTAAAGAGAATCGCATTTTTCTTTCCCTAAGGTGAAACAGAATTTTGCTTTAGGGACAATGTGCCTTGGAATTCTGTATATTAAGAATCGGAACGCCATCACAAAGTAACAGTGTGTGGTTTTGTCCGAAAGATTAGATTGGTATTTGAGATATCGTACGTCCATATAGTAAGGGTCAACATGAAAGATATAATTTCCTGCAGTTCGGAGTTCCTCTTACGCTTCGGAATTCGTAGTTCTTCCGAAAGTGAAACAGATGACAGAGTGTAGATTTGGTGAAATCAACATTGACAACAGTTGACCTAATTTTACGGCCTCTTAGGCACTGATTGTTGTAATTGGCTTCGCGTAAAAATCTTCATGTCTTGTGTATACATTAGTTGTGTTTCTTTCAGTCGGCTTGTGTACGGAAGGCGCGGATTGATTTCAAATTTTATAAGCACGCAAGAGGCTTTTCTTTTTAAGGCTGTCTGTCGCCCCTTGAAACCCTCTTGGTTGTTTGTTTAGTATCGTTTCATCCGCCACGAGTCGCAGTCGCATACCTCATTCGCCCGTTGCGTTCTTTTCAAAAGCTCCTACCATCAATAACCCAAGGCTGAGCCGAATAATCGTTTCGAAATAAAAACTCTGCGGAATTAGGCAGAATTCTCGTCTTAATAACAGACAATTGTACAGCTTCGTGGAAAAGGGTTGACCCATTTTCCGAATTTTCAAGTACTATAATCTCGGAAGGATATTTAGTGGTGAACCGAGCTGTCATGTGCAGATAAGACGGGTGGGAACTCCAAGTATTTTCGTCCGTTTTGACGTCTGATACATCATGTCTGATGCATAGCTTTGAAAATGAAAGCTTAACGCATCACGCAGCGAGATTTAAATGTAAAGACGAGATTTTCTTTGTCACTCTGGAGTGAGACACTTGGATTATAAACGCGAGCGAATTATGCTCTTAATAAGCGTTGAGTTCGTTTAGTACTTCCTTGCCCGGAAACTGTTGGGCGCGCGTTGAAATTGAGAAATACCAGCTATCCGCGCAATGTCCTACACTGTATTGTATCGCCATGGTCGGTCTTTCCTCTGAAAATACCGCTGTTATTATCAGTGTCTTACGACATGTGTGCATGGTATCCCAAACACGAGAGCAGAAAAGTTTCGGTCGCGGCGCACTTCGCATTGCCTTTTTGGAAAACGAATCAGAGAGTCGCCGCTTCCTACGGGCACATAAAATTTCATCCTCTGTCTCTTTCGACCGACATTTTTATTACACAAAAATGTCGCTCACACACATGGCTGTAAGCTGTTCGAGAGATTTGATTCCTTATCTACACTCGGTTTTCCAACGGAAGATAGTATTTTGGTAAATCTGTTTATTCTCGGATCTTAACTTGAAGGAATATGTCGGATAAGGATAACTTTGGGTATCATTTTCCATGCGGGAATTGTATCACGAACTACTTGATTGACCTGCCAAAAAGAGGTGGCAAATTCTCTCGATTCTAAAAATTACCTTCTTCGAATATTTTTGTGAAAAAATTACCGCTAGAAAAATCTGCGACTAGTTTTTATGGTTTAATGTTGGTTTTTTTTTTCGAACGTGGAAACTTTGCCTTAAATTTTGCTTTTGTTAGTGACAGTACAATCGAAATATTTCTTCGATACACCAAATTAAAAAGCACTGTTTAAAATGTAATTAGTATGTTTAAAACACTGACATTTTCATTCAAATCCAAAACTAAGTTAGGTGACAATATTGCATTTCGTAAATAATCAGAAGGACTTTTGGCACATATTAATCAGTTGAATTAAAATTTACATTTGCGCGTCCACATTTCCGGACTTGCTTTTACGAAAATAAGAAAACACCGTAGAATTTGCGCGTAGCAGATCAGATTAAATAATTCTCTGGTAAACGGCTTTGTACCGTATTTTCTCGAACAAACCCCGTGTAAATCTTGGATAAGAAGAGCTGTCGACATGACAAAGTTAGTCTAAATTATCTCATTGTTATTGGTATTTATGTCATTGGTTTTGAGTCTCGATATGTCAAAGGAACGGCCATGTAAAGAATTCAGTACTCTAAATTATTAGTATCTTTTTTAATTTTGAGGACAAACGCAAACGAAAAATTCTTATCTTTCATTATTTCACAAGGTGTGTGGTCTTCTTTGAAGCAAAGTGTAGAAATACGAAAAGCTGCGGCAATAATCTTATAACTTGTTGGACATTCAATTAAGTTTCCAAATCGGGTTTGTGTTTTCACGGAGAGATTATTTAAAATCGGCTTTTCTTTGAGTTACAGATCGTACGAAAATGTTTATTTTTAACATAGCTTATTTCAAAGTGAAAGCAAAATATTGACAAGCTTAGAGTTCCTAAAGGTGGAGAGCTGAATAAATGGGAGTTTATTTGGTTTTGTCTTGAGATAATGTGCGAGACAGCTGTTAAATTTCCATGATCTTAAAATCATTTATTTTTAAAATTCAATGACCGTGTCGGATTGTTTCGAAGAACAGAGCTATATTTTATTCTTTTTGTTTCTATTAAGTCTTTGTGGTAATTTTTGGCTGATAATTTATTTCGTCTCGTGTAACAAAACCTCTGTTTTATAGATTGGCTTTGAATATTTAGTCATGTCGAGAGGAACAGGCACAAAAAACGTGACCACAGTTTTAACCAGTACCGATACTAATGCCATAATACATACAAAGTTGTTTCACATTACTTTTGGCACCTTTGAAAGGATAGTTCATATAAACTTTCCAATAAACACTTTATCCAGGCCTTTTTTTTCTTTTTTGTATGTGGTAGTAAACCATGCGTTGTGTACTAAATGCTAGTTACTGAAGCAACTTTCAATTCTCTAATTTTTTTTTAATGTGAAAAAATTAGCATAAGCAACCAAAACTTAAGACACAGCACAGTATCACTTGAACTAAATACCTTTTTAAAATTGTGTTGCTTTTAACAGAATGAGTATTAGCATTCATGGCTTTTTAAGCACAGGTAATTTCTTACAATCTCTATGCTTTGAGAGGGTGCTAAAAATTAACTGTTGCACAGCTAAATAATCACAAAGCGACTGATCAAATGGGAATAACAAAGGAGTTGTGTGGGTGTGTGAAATAACACCTATGAACCATTCTTGTAATGCTACACAATTGAATCTTGTAATCCCAAACTAGCCTTTGGTTTACCAAAGGTGGTGGTGAAGATTTTGTATGCTGCATGTTGCTGTATTTTGTGGCAAATACATTTGAGGCTGTTGCTGGGCATGCCCAAGCTTGCTGATTTTAACCATTCAGTACATTTCCAATTTTAAAGCTTATCAGTTAAACAGATGTTCTTCATAGAAGGTTATTTCTAGCACAAAGCCTTTTGAAAATCAATCCAAAAAAAGAAAGAACATTGTAGAATAATTATTTCTTAAGAACACTTGAGTATATTTTTGCCGTCCACCTTGAATACTTATTCAGTACAATTTCCTGATGAGCACAAATGTGAGAATGCGACCGTCTGGATTTCATCTCCTTTCCAGTGAATGTATTTTTGACACCGTGAATAATCAATTACTTGACACTTAGCAGACATGTTTCATTTGACCTCATCTACTTTAACCTGTCTTCTGCCCTGTATTCTTTTTTTTCAAAGGTGAGGTAACTTGTTGAAAGAAAAATTTTCATAAATGGCTTCATTGTGTCTGCACCACATTGTAGATACATAAGACTCCCACTTTTTATTTCACAAGTAACATTATTTCATTTCTCATCTGTATAATCCACACTACTTGAAACAAAGTAAGAAATTTTTTTTGGTGGCTTTTTGATTCAACTTTAATATTTAATTTTGATATTTTGTTGGAATTTTTTACATTTCCATGTTTTGAATTGAGAATCTAATCAGGCCACAGAAACTTAAAAGTAAAATAATTTTGTATCATTTTAACATGTTTCCAGTCTTGTACTTAACTGATATGTTATGATAAACTGCAGGAAAATTTGTCAGCACTGCAAGTGTCCTAGGGAAGATCACAACATCATTGAGGATGATGCTCGCACAGGATGTAACGTATACTTAGGAGAGGCTAACCATTCTGGCCTTCCGAGTGATGATGATAGTGGTTGTGCATTAGATGAATATGCATGGGTTCCACCAGGGCTAAACCCTGAGCAGGCAAGTGGAGTTAATCTTGAAAGGTTGTCCTATCTACATGTCCTATTTTTGATTAGAAGAATATCATTATCTGGTATTCTTGTAAGAATTGTTGTTATCAATGTGGTTCTCATGTTACCAATGAGATTAGGAGTATTTATGAAACAAGATTTTGGAAGACTATCATTATTTTTAAATTTTTTAACTTCAATTTGAAAACTATAAATAATCCCCTTTTATTTGTCCCATGAGAAAAGGTTTGCAAGTTGGTTTCCTCACATGATCATCATCACAGTTCACTTTATAAATTTTAAGTTATAGTTTCTTGAAAATTTTCAGCTGTGGATTTGGGTTTAACGAGAAGGAAACATAGTTTGTATGAGCCAGCTATTTTGTATCACTGGCCTTTATATTTTAAGAGATTGGTGCCCAATTTACACTGCAGTGAAATATGTATAATCATATGATTGCAGATAAACTGAATTTATTGTCACACTTTTAGGTTCATGCCTATATGAGTTCACTTCCAGAAGAAAAGGTTCCATACATTGACAGCATCGGAGAAAGACATCGTAACAAACAGATCATAGTGCAGCTGCCTCCATACGACAGCGAGGCAAGATATTGTAATGGCCTTACAGATGAAGAAAAAAGGGAATTACGAATCTTTGTGGCATTAAGGAAAAGAGATGCTATTGATCGTGGGGTTGTGAAACAAATCCCTGATGTCTCAGAAGGCTACAGCTGTAGAGAGGTAAGAAATTATTTTGGTTCCATAAGGGCTTTTGTTGTGAGTGATTTTCAGAAATTACATGTATCAGAACTGGCCAAAGTTGACAATGGAATTTTTATTTTGTTTACATGTGAGTGGCATGCATACCTGCCTATGCATACATGTATGGTACTTTCTGCATGACTCCCCACTTGGGTGGAATGCTTGTCCATCACAGGGTACTCCCCAAGAATTTTGTCCAGTTCCCCAAAAAAACCCCTTAGTACCCATCTATTCGGCAGGGTGACAAAATTTTTTTCCAGAAATGAAAGGTGAAGTCACTGTTTCTTTTTTCCCTATTGCAGTGTGGTGATCGTGTGGGCCCTGGATCCATGGCAGCGTTTGCACCAAGAGCTGGGCAGAATACAAGTTGGCATGCTTCCTGTTTTGTTTGCTACATTTGCAAAGAGCTCTTAGTGGATTTGATCTACTGCTACAAGGATGGGCGGATTTTCTGTGGAAGGCACCATGCAGAGACTCTGAGGCCAAGATGTGCAGCATGTGATGAGGTAAATAAATTTTGTGAAATTATGTAAAGAAAAAGTTAAATGTACTATGACTTTCTTATATCCAACAAAAAAATTGCAACTGGAAGGCACCATGCAGAGATATTAGGGCCAAGGATGTGTTGCATGTAATGGGGTAATTCAATTTTGTGAAATTATATCAAATTAAGAGTGAGATTCAAGAAAATTTTTTTATATCCCTAAGGATCCCTAAGGAGTAGGTGCTACTTCCTAACTGTTAAATGACACCAACAATACTCAGTACACCCTGGCTTGTTATTTACACCTACAGACGTCACTCCCCTGTCATAAGATGATGTGTTTACTTTGTTTGGTTTTTCTTTATTTTGCTAGATTATTTTTGCTGAGCAGTGCACAGAAGCTGAGGACCGATGTTGGCATGTAAGCCATTTTTGTTGCTTTGAATGTGACTGTCCACTTGGAGGTATGCGGTACATAATGAAGGAAGGAAACCCATTCTGCTGTCATTGTTTCAAATCAATGAATGCTGAATTTTGTGATGCCTGCGGGGAACCAATTGACCCAGATGCAAGTCAAATGATGCACATTGGACAACACTGGCATGCAACAGACAATTGCTACTGTTGTTACAACTGCCGCAAGCCTCTCCTTGGACAACCTTTTCTTCCCAAGAATGGTGAAATATATTGCTCACCAGAATGCAGTCGCCGCATTTCAGCAGATTTCCAAAGTCATGAAAAATTTCCTGACTTTCGACCAGGTTTTGATACAAAACGTTACAATGCTCAGGAATTATGCACATCTGACCTTGGGACACTGGAGTCAGACTATGTGACTTCAAGCAATCACTCAGCATCTGGGGTGTTGAGTGCTCCTTATGAACCAAGTGTTGATGGGGACAGTATTGGCCACTACTCGGGGATTTTGTCTCAACACAGAGTGGGAACATTTGATAGACAGCATCAACATGATGACCCTGTAAGAATTGGAGGATTGTCTGGCAGGGTGTTTGGCCACATTGAAACTGCAGGTTATTCAACTGATGTCTTTGACAGTGTGAGTGTCCAAGGAGGAAGCTATGGGGGTTTTAGTTTTGACAATGACAGATACCACAGAAGGCAAAATTTCCAGCCACTATCAAATGCTAGGCAAGCAGTTGATACCTTTGACAGAGGTTACCAAGTTCAATTATTTGACAAGGGAAGTACCTCTGACTTTATAAGAGCCACACCCGTGGATGTTGAATCTACCAAAGATAGCAATTATGGGACTATTGAGAGCAGAGACAGTAATTGTGGAACAAAGGTTTTGTTGGACAGTCGAGATATAAACAAGGCTCATAAGCATGTCAAAGTAAAGGACAGACATACCTCTGGATATGCCTCTGACTCAAGAACATCCAGAAATTCTAGTAAACACACTTCTGGATATGCCTCGGACTCAAGAACATCTAGAAATTCTGGTTATAGATCAAAGGCGAGACAGTTGAAGTACTATGATATAGATATTGAGGAAAATAGTAAGAAGTATTACTTCAGTGAGGGTGAAAATGCACGGCCATTGTCAAGATCTTTGGAAAGTTTGACATGGAAGCCAAGTTCTATACCAGCCCCTCCCCCACGGCGTAATCACATCAGAACTTCTTCTGGTACATACATGTCAGCGAGGAAAGAACACATGATCAATAGAAATGGCTCTACTCCAAAGGAGTACAAGTCACGAGGAAACAATCCTAGCCCAAGTAAATCATCTCAGTTACCTTGGGAAGATCCATTTGCTAATCCAGTGGATAAAAGCAAATCAAAGCCTAATAGGCGTCCAAGAATTACCTACACTGAAGATGGTTTCCTTGAAAAAGCCTCACCTCAGGTTGTCAAAACAGCTGACGCAGGAAAGAAAAACAAAAACAAACATAAAAACTGCTTGGTGCAGTGATTTAATTATTAATACTTCAAGATGGCATAGTGTGCATTACTGAAGCTGATGAAATGAAGCTTGTCTTGACACAGAATCATGGCTGCTTACATGTAGTTGGCTTTTCTAGAGATGCTAAGGCAGCATGCAAATGTATATTAAATTAATTATATGCTAGATTCAGTACTTTTGTTCTTCAAAAAGATTTATTGCAGTAGTAATGCAGATTGTTTCAACTTTTGTTATTGTTGGAATCAAACAAATAGGCATGTTAACTGCAACCTGATTTTCATGTTGTTTATATCACAGTTATTTACAGATCATCTGTCTTATCATTCAGCCTCAGAAAAAAGTTTCTGGGGACTATTTAGTGTCATATACTTCCTCAGAAAGCCATATTGTCAAAGTAAGTACATGAACAGGTTGTTATTAGTAGAGAAGGTAATTTAGTGTTAACAACTGGGTTGAAAACGTAAATTAGCCACCGTAAAGAGTAAAAAAGCTGATGTTTCGAGCGTTAGCCCTTCGTCAATCGCTCTGACGAAGGGCTAACGCTCGAAACGTCAGCTTTTTTACTCTTTACGGTGGCTAATTTACGTTTTCAACCCAGTTGTTAACACTAAATTACCTTCTATACTCTCCCACCGACGCAGCACCACAGTTTCTTTAGAAACTTACCCCTTCATTCATTTGTTATTAGTAGATATGAGGGAAAAAAAGGCACAAGGGTTAACATCTGTGTTGGTTTAATTGAAAAACAAAAGGAACAAGAGAAGAACTATTAGAAAGGATAAATTGAAGTAATCCAGTAAGATATGAGATTTTGCTGAGAGGAGCATCTCTTGAATTTGATGCAATCATTAACCTAGTGAATAAGCCTGCATTACAAATAGAATTGGAGCTAAAATACTATTCCTTACCCTGAAATTTTCTTTGGCTCTGATTACACGAGTTTGCTCTTCCCAGTTGGTTCCTCTTTTTTCATTCTGTTTCGTATTTAGGTTTGTTGGGTTTTGTTTTTCCTTTTGCAGAGCAATCTGATTCCAGTTATGTTTCATGTTTGAAACTGACGCAAGGGGCCTATCATTGAAAAATTTGTGGCCTTAAGTCAGAATGTTTTGTAAGGTTAAGAGTACTAATGGTTTGTTCTTAAGTGATGCTGTTGGTGTTTACCACAGTAATATTGTTAAAATAATCAAGTATTGATTGTACATATTAATATATAATTAAATAGACCAAACTTATTAAGTAACTTATTCTAATGACTAATGAAGACTCCTTTTACAACGCATTAGCAATTATTGTTGCTGGTTTGTGAATAAATCGCTACAATCACTTTCAAGTGCAATGGTTGCGTTAATTGTGAAGAGGAATACTGGTATCTTTTGTCTTTAAGTTATTTAACTAAAAAGGAGATAGCCAGCACACAGGCTATGATGGATTGTGCAATATGAGTGGTATCAAGGACCCTTGCAGGCTTGTTTCCAAGAGGCTTACATGTTGAAGCTGTGACAGTTTTGTCAATGAGAATATCTTCAGCCTTTCAGCTAGTCTCAACTCCTAAGGTTGTCGCTAAGTGCTGGCTGCCAGTGAAATTTGTGGGATGAAATTTTGGCTGGCAATCACTGGATAAAGTATATTTCAAGCACTTCTGAAGGTTACAGATTTTCATTTGTTTGCTCTCTTACAGCCCCCTTACAGCCCCCCTTACCTCACTGTGCCCAATCTTCCTTGGATGCCTTGTACCTTCTTCACTTACACCCCCCACCGCACCCCACCCAAAGACATGCAAAGACCCAGAGGAGATCAAACAATGCCATTTTCTCATCACTGAAATTGAATTAGGTTTCCACAGCATATATGATTATGAATAATGCAGCAGACTTATCCCCTCCCAGTATTTTAGATGGTTCATAAGTAACCATTGATTTTATACCTTCGATAAATAGTTACCCGACTATTTTAAGCATTATCAACCCTCTAAACAAGAAGAATTTGAAGTAAATAACCACCTTTAGCAACTGCAGTAATCAGAACAAGTATCTGATAGCAAAGCCACTATTTTTAGCAATCTTCATTAAAACAAGTACACTTTGAAACTTATCATAGTGTAGACAAAAAAATTAAAGCTTAGATACAACTTCCAAGATTAGGCCTTTACACCCTAACATCAGTAAAGGTATTCCCCATACTGTTCTCTATACATTCCCTCAGGTGCTGGCAAGGAGAATTTGTGTAACAATCAACAGCTTCTTTAGCTGCTTATAATTTTCTTTATTCTCATGACCTTACTGCATGACTCAGGGGTGATATTGTAAGGAGAAATTAGATACTAGTCATTCTTTGGGGTTGTGGGTTAAGACAAGTGATAACACAGAGCAAGAAAGACGGGTGACGTGGGTATTAACGTTGAATACCGTTACCTGTGCCGCCATAGCTTCAAATAAGTCGCCCCTTTAAGAATAATTATTCCAAATTCTTTACACCATTGAGAAACAAACACTAGTTGAGTAAATTTCTGAGATATTATACACTTATAACAACAAATGCGATTGCACTCGCTCACACCATCAGTTTTGCAATGTATGAAACAATGAATTACCTTACCTTTCCAGACAACTGCTTCGCTTTCTGCTCACCAACAACGCACTAATTTCCTTCATTTTAATCGATATTCCAGGCCCAAATTCCCCAGACAAGCGGAGAAAGAAAAAAGAATATCTTTCAAACACAAAACCCTTGCTTAAAAGGGATAACTGATGAAAGCCAGCTGGATTGTCCAGAAATCACCACTGAACTTGCCCGAACAAACCTCGCCAATATTTCCCGCCAGAATCTACGCCTGGTCGCCTTTCACCCAGCGATCCCTGAATGGTGCCGCCCGCTTTTCGTCCACCATGGCGTCTTCGTCTTCCAAACTATCCAAGCTGTAAGTGCCTCTTTTTCGAGACTTTAAGACCCGTATGACGACCTAAGCTAACTAAAGTGAGGTGTAATTCAACTTACGTAGCTGGCGGTTTAGTAAACTGCCAGCTGCACTTTAAACGTAGCTCTCGTGACGAATTTTCGTCACGTGTTGCCTGTGCGCGTCAAATTCCTTCTGTCACGAGACCGCACGTTCTTTGACCCGCATAAGGGCTCAAAAAGCCGATTAATGCTAATCCTTTAGAGTAAAGCCTAGAAAATCCTTCTTTCAAGTTTTATCTAATTGCTTATCCGTTCTTAATTACGTTTTTTTTCTTCTTTTGATTTTTTTTCAAAGAACACTCGTATTTAGATGACGATAACCAGCTGGATCAGAGATTATGGGATTATAAACCTCGCCCGGGGAGGTAAATTTCAACATCCGTCTCGTTTCCTTCTTTGAAAATTTTTATTTTCCATTCTTTATACTATGCAGTTTTGAGAATAGAAGTAAAGAAGAGGAACTTTATTTAATTTCAACGTTGTCACTATAAGCCATACATTTCTTAATTAAAATTCAAGATTTGAGGATTTGCTAAAAAATATGACAATATCTTTACTTGCTAAAATTTGTTATTCTCACCATCGTTTTTCTTTTAAATGTATAAAAATTGTAAGGAGAAATCCACTTTTGGTAACTGCTAGGAATAAAAATGGTTAAATCTGATCTGGGTCAGAAGAGTGACATTCTCCTTCAGAAAAATAAATAATTAGCCCAAACGTCACTCTAACAATACCTCATTGAGATCACAACAATTTATTATCATCATCCTAAGTTTCCACAATAATTTCTTTTTCTAATATTATCCTATTAGAATAACACTTAATTTTCTTTACTAGCTAGCTAATTTAAGGTCTTTAAATAGTTTCTAAACAGAAATGTTTACATGGAAATGCTTCACTTTAGGCATAGATGGAAATACTGGCATCTCTCTCTCTTTCTTATCATGACCAGTAAACCATGCCACTACACTGGAGTGTAATTTCCCTTCACATTTCAAATGAGAGCTGTTACTTTGACTCTTTACCTTAACTTACAATTCTCTACTTCTTTGCACCTCTAAACTATATACAACTCCATCTCAGCAATACCTTGCCTAATGTTTCATTATCATAGAACCATACTGTCAAAGTTTATGGTTCAACTCCTCACCATATTGTCTTTTATGTACTTATTTCTCTTACTACAGCTGCTTTTAACCCAAAAGGGATTTTCCATGTTCAATGTTTTCTACTCACATTTCACCTACGTGAAAATTTTAAATTAAAATTAAAACTAAATACATGTAAGCCTTCAGCTTTGAATACCCTCTGACTCCCAGTACTCTGAGCTGCATTTGTCTTATCAAAAAGCAAAACAGTGTGGGAATGAAAGCTTGAATCATGCAAGACTGCCCAATGTGACATATAGCTTTTTCTGTGAGTGCCTAATTCTATGAGTACCTAATTCATTTAGGGAACAGTAAAAGAGACCATAGAAATCTTAACTCCTTTCTTTTAACAATACTATTGATAGAAAAACTTTTTAACACATTACTGGATGTTCCAGGCAACTACATCATATTAAAATGTAGATTATCTTACTCTGCTAAGTAAGAAGTAAAGATAACTTAAATTTGGGTTCACACAATATTTGAAGGCTAATACAGACTGTCAACCACTCTTTCAACACTTTGGGAAAAAAATATAATTCTGATAATCTCTTGCAACTTTTCTCATTGTTTTGATGTAAAGTAAAACTACTGCAACTGTTCTATGTTTTCAAGAAAAGGAAGACACTGTCCATTCATGAATCCATAAAATAACCTAACCACAGTGTAAAATATTCTGTTAGACTAGATGAGAGGAACAGAGAATTCTGTACTTAACCCTTTAACTCCCAAGATCTCATTAGTAATTCTCCTAACTGTCTGCTGTATAGTTCTTGTGATGCTTGTTTGGAGAAATTCGTATTGGATCAACTAATAATCCCTTAATCAATAATTTATCTATTCTCATCATCACTTGTCTGCTTGATATTGCATTGATATTGGAAGGAGAAATTCTGTCTTGGTCTCTCATGGGAGTTAAAGGGTTCAGCTACATGGTCCACAGGCACTGAAGCTGACCTCAGTCTGAGCTCTCTGCAGAAAGAAGCAAAAGGGGATATTGTTGCCTCCCTCCTCCCTCCCCTCAGATTTAATGCTGGTCCAGCACAGGATAACTCTCAGTATTTTGTCAGGATTCCCTAGCAGTTTTCCGCTACCCAGTTCTTACCCAGGAGCACCACACAATGACCCCACTGGGGCTAGAACCCAGACCTCTCAACCCAAAGTCCAGCAAGCTAACAGTTTGGCCACCAAGTAATGGTTCAAAAACAAAAATGCAAACTCCTCATCAAAATCTTAGATCATCTTATTGAGAAATTCATAAAATAAGATTGAACTACTTTGTATGTGTGATAAATTCATTAATCAGCCCAAACGTGTCCATATTTGCTTTGTTAAAAATGAAATTTAAATAGAACTCCTTTTCAAATGTAAAACATTAAATCTTTGAGATATAGTTTGGTCTTTAATTAAGTAATAGCAAAGTGAATCTGCATAGTTGGCAGTAGTTGTAAAAAATTATCTTAAAGCTAAGAATTAGACGTGCCCAGCACATTCACTCCTGATTTCAAGAGAATTAATGACAAGTACACTTTATTTATCTATCTAATTATTCCATTTAGTGCCAGCTTTGCAGAATCAAGTAGTTTTTCAGTTAACTAATTTAAGAACTGCATTTGATGCACACTTTCTCATCCTCTACCACACGGAACTTCTCACCAGCCAAAGCCATACCACATCTAGCACACGTGAAGCAATCTCGATGATAAAATTTTTCACCATAAGCTACAAATTTGACACTTCCTTCTATCAGCTTTTCGCAAGCTGCACACCTCTTTGCAAAATTATTGCGGTAGCAATCTTGACAAACATTACTTCCCTCATGCTTGGTAAATGGCTTTCCTGCCAATGGTTGTGTGCAAATTGTACAAGTGAAGCATTCTGAGTGGTACACGTTGCCATCATGCTTTACTGAAGCAGTTTTTATAGGCTCATTACACCTGACACAGATCTGCAAAATAAATTTCAACATGTCATTAATCAATTTGTAACTCCAGTTAAGTTTTTTTTTTTGGTATGAAGTGTGACGTTAAAATTATTGATATATTTTCAGGTTGTAGTAGCCAGGCAAATACACCCCTAAACCTCTCTTTTTTTTGTCTGCAATGTAGACTTTTTCATATGAGCCAATTTCAACCAGTGACTTCATTGACTGAACACTGGTCTTGCCCATTTACCAAGGAGCTACAAGGAACTTTATAGGAAGGTATGAAGGTAATTTCAAAATAAAATGCTCTCTCCCTGAAACAAACGTCACCCAAAATTTGTTTGTCTCCACAACTAAAATGTTTTACCCTTCAACTGCCATGAGTGACCAAAACAGAATTCCTCCTCACCAAACCAATACAATATGAAGCAGGCAAGTGATGAGAATAAAAAATCAAAACATCAATTAGGGGATCATTGGTTAATCTTATACCAAATTCTCTGAACTAACATCATAAGAACTGTAAAGCAAAAGCAAGGCAAATTATTAATGAGATCTTGGGAGAGAAAAGCCCCAATTGCTAATTCTAATTTGCCAAACAAATCAAAACATATCACCTCTAGATTTCAGACCTTTTTTTTTTGGGGGGGGGGGGAGAGAGGGAAGGGGGGTAAGCTTTGATCTACAAAGTGACAAAATGACCCCATCCTTCTCTCCTTCCTTTGATGCCAAAGATAAAGCATTGTCTTGTCACTCACCTTGGCATAACCAGTCTCATAGCACTTTCCACACAGGCGCTTGTCCTCTCTTCTGATAAACTGCTGAGTACCAATAGGTTGTTTGCATTCATCACATATAAAACATTTCTCATGAAAGGTTTTGCTCTGATATCCAACTTTCTTCTCCCCTGGAGCAAAATCTCTACCACATATTTCACAAACTTTGGACGGGGTAATTCCACGACAGGAATGGCAGATCAAGTTGTCTTCCTTGAAGGTGAACCCTTGATTTAGCTACAAAATCAAATAAACATTAACCCTTTAACTCCCAAGATCTAATTGTTAATTCTCCCTTGTAGCTGCCACACATTTCCTTGTAAATTAGTTATGAGAACTTGGTGCTAGATCAAGATAGCAGCTTCTACCTGATAAGTTTGAATATTCTCATTACCTGTTTGCTGAAGAATGTATGGATATTCTAGGGAGAAGTTTTATGTTAATCACTTCTGGGAGTTAAAGGGTTAAATTAAGCACTCTGACTAAGGCTAGCTGTCAGATATCGAAATTATACCACTTTTATGGCTGTATTCTATAACTTAAATCCCTAAAAGAAAAATCCTGCAAAGTTGTAATGCATAATAACAAGAAGGGTGTGAAACACAATTGCACTTAGAGCTCTTTTCAATTAACTGTTGTAAAACTGAAACCAAGGTAATCATAACAGCCAACCAGAAGAAAGTTTAACCCTTTCACTCCCAAGATCACAAGAGTAATTCTCCTTATGGTCTGCTATACAATTCTTATGAAGTTAGTTTGGAGAATTTGGTATTGGATCAGCTAATAACCCCTCATTGTTATTTTTCTCTATTCTCATCTCTTGTCTGCTTGATATTGTTTGAATAATGTGGGGGAGAAATTCTGTCTTGGTCACTCATGGGAGTTTAAGGGTTAAAAGCCAAAGAGAACTCAAAGTAAAAAATCAATCAAACTGCCTTCAGACAAGTTACCAGGTCATGAATGGTTTTAGTTTTGTATTTGATTGGTTAAGAGTGCCACAAGTTTTCTGAACCAGTCACGTAAAAACCAATGCAATCTCTTTTGATGCTCAGTTTAAAATTGTTCTGACCACCACAGGTACTTAACTAATTAACTCCCAGATCAAATTTGTAATTCTCCTTACTGTCAACCATACAATTCTTAAAATGTTGGTTCAGAGAATTTTGTATTGGATCAATTGATTATCCCCAAATTGATATTTTTCTTTATTCTCTTCACTAATCTAGTTGATATTGTATTGATACTGTAAGGAGGAATTCTATCTTGATCACTTGTGGGAGTTAAAGGGTCAACAGTATTTCATGAGGACTAAATTTTGAGACCATGGAGCAATGTCCAAGGACTGAAACTTACCAAAGGCTTTTTACATTCTGGCTGTGAACATACAAAGCATTCCTCGTGCCAGTGTTTACCACGAACATCAACATCTTTAGTGCCAGGACCAATCGGAATCTTGCAATTCTCACATTTATTGGCAAATTTTTTATCATAGCAGTTGATGCAAGAAGGCTGCTCATCCACTGTGACAAATTTCTGGTTTGACAATGACTCATCACAGTAGTAACAGCAAAGGTGACCTGGATGCCAGTTCTGGTCCATAGCCTGGGAATATTCCCCTACATAGATCAACTGGGAAAAAGGTAATTCTAAAATTTATTAAACCCATTTTGAAATCACTGGTGGTCCCTGTAATCTGATTGGCTCTAATAAGTTATCAACAAATCACACCATTTTTTGTTTTAAATTGCATCTTTTTTTCCCAGCCAATGAGGAGGGTTCAGTAAAAACACAACAACCAATCAGATTTCAAGGCTTGTTTAAAGTAACCAATCAAATTACAGGAAAATGTGAGACAAAGAGTATCATGTGGCAAATTTTGCTACCTTTGTTTCCAAAACTGTTATTTTTTCCCCCCAAAATAAGGATGAATTTAATTTCAAACCAGCTCAGTACTGCATCAATGAAATATTTGAACTGGCAATGTCCTGTATTTGAGCAATTTCAAAATGGATGTAATAAAGTGGTAATTGAACCTTGTGTCGTGCAATTTTGGTCTGAAATCATGCTTGTGATTTCAAATGGAACTCGCGCTCATGCTCATTCAATTTTGAAATCATGCATATTATTTCAGCCCAAATTGCGCTCCACTCAGTTCAATTATCATTATAAATACCAAATGATAAATCATAAAAAGTGTTGCCTATCAACAAATCAATAACGCTAAATTTTGATAGTTGTGTTGAGTTGACCATTGACGTAATATCAACATGAAATTTTGCAGATATCTTGCCTCATGTCGTTGTCTCACATGCGACGATGATGATGATAAGTACTGATGCATATGAGCTACCAAGATGAAAAATTGACCCCCAACAGCCAGCAAGTTGATAATTTAGTGATCACTGTAACAGCAAAAACCATGCTTAACATCAAATAAATTTCCATTGCAAAGTTTATCATAACACATTCATACCTCCTCACATCCTGCACAGCGAGGCTTTAGTGACTCGCTCCAGTGCCTTGGACAGAATAGCTTCTGCTTTTCTTCATCCCAGCAGTAGACAAGATCAACTAGGAGCTCACTATCTTCTGAGCACACAAAACATTGCACATGCCAGCATGAGTCTGGTCCTGAGCGAATGGCAAACACAGCCATCTCACCAACATTCATTGGGATCGTGCACTTAGTGCATGATGCTGGCATGGTGAGGCCTGTTTTCACTGCTCCTGCAAAGAAAATAATGGCTTATACTGTCAGCATAGTGTGCTTATTAGTTTGAAATGGCAATACACAATTTCTTACCAACTCCCACAGCCTTGTCTAGCCTCTTCAGACACATGTCATCCATAGCCATCTTCTGATCCAGTGCCAGTTTGCGGCAATGCTTTGTAGAGAAATCTTGCAGTGGCATCTGGTAAACACGCTGCTTCAACCAAAACCTAGCACCCTTAGAATCAAGTTTTGGGACCTTATCTTCTGGCAGCTTAGACATGAATTCTGTGATCTTAAAAACAAAATAAATCCTTCAATTCACAAAATCTGACTAAATCATAATAATTTGTAATTGCAGCTCCAAAAAATTTCCTTATAAATAAGGTCAGACAAAATAAGGTCTTATCAAGATGAAAATTGCTAGTGATAAATTTGTCATTCCTTGTCTAATGAACCCTTTCACTCCAGTAACTTGACAATAATTCTCCTAACTGTCTATCAGACATTTCTCATTAAGCTGGTTTAGAGAATTTGGAGTAAGATCCAGAAATAATTTCTTAGTTGATATTTTTCGACATTCTTACAAAATCTTGGCTTGTTACTGTATTGATATTCTGGGGAGGAATCCAATTCAATTCTCTCATGGTACATCAAGCACTTAAGATTCCTGGTCACTATCACAAATAACTGGTTTAACATACCTGGCCACCTGTCAGACCAGCAGGCACCCATACAAATCCCTCTGCATTCGCTTCCTTCACTTTAGTCAATGATGGCTTTGGTGGCTTCTCTTCAACCCCCATACGGTCTTCTGGCAAATTATTATGGCTTGAATTCAGAGGAATGTCATGGCACTCTAATGGACATTTGCAGAAAATGCAGCTCTTTCTGAAAATGAGAAACAAAGTGTTTACAGGGAGATGCTTGTAAGCTTTGTAGCATGCCTCCAATTCATTAAACAAGTAAGGCTATTTACTGCTGCCACCAAGAGATGTACCGGTGACTGAAATGTTGTCATTTCAGGTAAAAGCTAAGTTTTAGTCCCTAAAAGTTAATAACAAGCACTTTGAGAAAACATTGAATAATGCTTAGTGCTATATATACTTATAAAGATCTGTCCTGGAAAAGTTTTTCAGAGGTATTCAGAGTGTTTTCTGTATTCTGATGCACATGTAGTGCAAATTCCACCACCACTCTCACCTCCATGGATGAGAAGAAAGTCCTCGACAATTGCAGTCCAGACATGGCTGCCCTTCAATCTCACCTGCAACCAATGGCTCCTGTAAAGTTTACAAATAATGCAATGTTGGAAAAGATGCAAGGTACATTATGTGTAGCCGCAAAATTTACTCAAAACTAAAATGCTTCTTTAACAAAAAATATCAGTTTTATTACCTATGTGGCCAACTAAAGTAAAATATCACCCTTGTCAAGGTAGTTTCATAACCTTTCTCCCCCCCCCCCTCTCAAATCCTTTTCCCCCTGGGATTAATATGCATAACTTTAGAAGATATCTATCATAGAATGGAAAGTAAGGATTTTTTTTTCTATAGACAAGGCTTCCATCTTGATTTAACTTAAGATAGACAATAGATTTTGTTTTTCTAGCCTTTCTTAGGTCAAGTAGAGTAAGAGCCATGTGCCAAAACAATTCTGTTATAGGGACCAAGAATGACAATATAAAGTGGACAATCTTAAGATCAGCCACTTACACTTCATATCAATGACACCACGTCAATGCCAAGCGTGGGAAAATTTTGTGTTTTGGAGGGAAAATTGTGAGTTTTGATTTCTCATTTGACAGCAATGATTGATAATGTTACATAGGAGGTATGTGATTGTTAAAAAGGATCACACTGCATGGCACATTCTCGCGATCAGTTGAAACAGACTGCTAAGCAGTAGTACTTATAGCAAGAAAGTTGGTCCAACTTTTTAAATTGATGTCATATGTGACAGAGTGGCTACACGTGAAGTGTTTATTCAATTGTGGAAAAAATGGCAGTGTTCTGCTTTATAAGGCATGAAAGTTTACATGAAGCACAGCTGCTAATAGCTTTGTCCAGTCAACTATGGGATTTTTCATTTCAGCATTGAAAATTTCAGCTTGGCCATGTTTAGGTTACTCTCTGTCCCCTGTAGATTGTTAACAATGAACTGGCAACACAGGCATGTCGTAATAAACTGTTGTTGATGAAACTAATGAATGTTAAATCCATCTATTTTGCATAGAAAGTTTTGACTTAAAATTGAATATGCACTGATGGAAGTTTTGTAGATATAGGATTCAGTTGACCATGACAAAGTCTCTAGGAAGTAATTAATAATTCTTAACATTTTCAAATGGAACAATTTAACAAATGAATAGAATTTCTCTTCGTCACGATTTCATGGTCGAGGTCATCTCTCGATATTTCAACCTTTCCTCAAATGGAATTACAGAAGGATCATTTGAGATATGCAGTGTTCTAATTCTTGTACTATTATTATTGCTTCTGTGTTAGCTTAATGCTACACTAATTTTGTATTTACAAAATGAATTTGAATAATGTAGAGACACAAATTAAACTGTATTCCAATGTGAAGTCTCTAAGAAGTGTTTCTTAATTTTAATTGAACTTTTAAATTGAACGATCGCTATCGTTGCCCTTGAAATTGCTTCTGATAGTTACCAAAAAAGGTTTCAAACGAGTTTTCTTTGCCAGTTGACATCAAAACAATGTGTTTTCGAGATATCAGCAAAGGGGCACCTACGGGCATTTGCATTCTGTTTGTTGTTGCATTCCACTGAAGGTCAACTAGGCAGAGACGATAAAAACTCTCAGAAAATTCCAGCAAGCTACTTGTGGCATTTAAGTTATTTATATCCACTAAGGAGGCCTTGAGCTTTCAATTAAGCGTTTACAGTAATGAGAAAGAATTAAAGACATGTGAGAAGATCGCAACAGAATTTTTAGTTTCAATTGGCACACCCAAAGAACTGGCACAAAAAATTCAGAATGGTAGTGATTTTACAAGACATCTTAGCATCTTCTCACCGCTTTGAACCGTAGGATTTGTCCTTAAAGCTTTCGAAGTATAGCAGTTCAGAAATCTGTCTGATATGAGAGAAAATACACTCGACAACATAGTACATCGAAGCCAAATTTGCAGTGAACACAGCTGTCTTAAGTTGCGATTATTTTTACACACCGAAGGTGTGTCCACATCGCAAGAAATTTAACTCGGTGTGATACGTTTTTCTTAACCGATCAGCGATCACGAGAAGGTTACATTCTCTCTATCAGCAGGAGTGTTTCGTATAGAGGAATCTAATTCTGCAATTGCTTTAGCGCTTGTTAAAAGGATTTGTAAGTTTATAGTGAGCGCCTCTGGAGACCACTCGAATGAGAGATCACTTGGTAACGCAGTTGTAGCAAAATTCGCGAACGACACGAAAACCCTCGAAGTTTCTTACCTTGCCTCTGCTCGAATCTGCCTGGAAAGTGATGAAATCAAGCGAGTCGAAATCGGCAGCCGACATCTCTTTAAAATCGCTTGTCTAAGCGACGGACGAATAACTCGGTATGTACGGGTGAGGGTCATTTGGCCCAGACCGACAATATTTACCGACCAATCAGTGACGCGCAAAATAATCATGTGTTTGTTAGTTTGACAAGCAGTTTGGTGAGTTGATACTAAATGGTAAAATTCTTCGCCCGTCAAAACAAAGCATGTTGAAACCAAACAAGGCACCAGTGAAGCTACAGCGTCTCTTCTCAATTATTTTCAGTTTTAATAAAGAGTAAAACTCGCAACATGCGACTGTTACCAGACAATACAGTTTTTTATATTCGCATTCGAGAGCTTCAATCTAAATTTGAGATAAATGATTCATTTTTCCGCAGTCTATCGATTTTTTTTTGTAATATCTCTCCTTCCGTTTGTTTCGACTCCTCTGAAGGTGTAATTATTGCTATGAGAAAATCTCAGAGAAAAAAGGTTTCAGAAAGACATTAATATTTAGTTTGCGTGGTAATTTCCAACACCAGGAATGTCATGAATAATTGAAAATGCCTCTGACGCTAGAGGCAAAGATCAAATAAATGCCATGAAAAATGCAAAATGCGAAGATTTTAGTAACTCCTCACAAACGAATTGTTTATTCACGAATCAAAATGCTGTATACTTACCTAAAGACACTATGTTTATGAGAGAATTTTTAAATATTTTTCTGAACGCAGTCTTGGGTAATACCCCAAAGAGTGCACATTAATTTCGTTTGTCAGCCTAAAGTTACAAGCTATCAAGTAACAAAGGCGAAAACAAGAAGAGTGATCGGCGATATTTAAGACGTCACAAAAAAAAAAAAAAAGACAAACGTGGAATTAATTTGCTTGTGTGATAGTAGCATGAGCGTGATATTTATGAAAAATTTAGATCCTCAAATCTACACATTGAAACCTCCTAATTCAGTTTGTGTTTCATCATTATCATTGTTACTATTATTTATTATTTCATTGCTATCGTTCGGTGCTAAAGAAATCGAAAACAAAAATAGAATTCGCAATTATCAAGTGGTTATAGAACGTCATAAATGACAGACTCTCTAATAAAATAAGTCATGTAAGTTAGAATTTAGTAAAGGCAGGAGAAATGTTAATGAAGGTAGCAGTCGGTTTCGCTGACGGAGAAGTTGGCTTGATTACGCCGCTTTCTCATGTTCCGTCTTTGTAAGATCATCGCTCTCCCTCAAGATATATCGGGGGCGCCTTGGGAAGGCTCGCGGGCTCCTTTACTGAACAAGGGCAACCTTTCGTAAATTATAGGGAAAAATTCATCTTTTCTCCTCATTTCCTTCTCTCTGCCCGCTGCCTCTTTTCCTACTGAAAAAAAAAAAAGAAAAAAGGGAACAGGTGATCAAAGGCTACCATGAAATTTATGTCGTCTATACCAGACTGAAAAATGTGAGCCTTCGTGTTAGATTGAAAGAAGAGGGAGACTTCTTTTTCTAGGTCCCCCAGTCGATAGCCTGCGTCAACTTTGTGCTGGTTTTGACTTCCTTTCTAATAGCACTTCCGGCATAGGTTGCCATGCCACTCGATTTGCAAATTACGTGACATTTAGAAACAAGATTTGTCACGTAATGTTAGCATTCGACTGAAGCAGATATTTGTTTTGATTGAAGACTCTGTTCACGAATTTGCCAACGCTTTCTTTGGCCTTTCCTTTGCGACTCCAAAAGTCCTTGTTATGTGGTTAAAGAATACAAAACCAGCGGCATATTTTAGAGCCTATCTGAAAAGGTTTGTTTCTACCAAATCATGCCAAACTCAGAATGCAGTAAGAGACGTTCGTGATTTTGATTCAAGGAGAAGGTATGTTAACATGCAAACATTTGTTAGGTTTTGGCCCCTAGCTTTTTCCATCCGTTCAACCAAGGTAGTCTCAATCTAAATCTAAATCTTTACTACAAATACATGCAACTCCCAAAACGGCTGGTGAATGCATTCAACTCATGAAAGTTTATTTTCAACGGATACCACTCACCACATCCTCAACGTAAATCTGCTGTCGCTCACACTTTGATTAACTAGCGGCGCGTGACCCGTTAGAAATCCCCATGATCACGATCAAAAATGGTTATGAAGGAAACCGCTCTCAGAGGTGGCCCAGAGCAAACGGTCTTGTTACCCCAGTAGGTTGTATCGCTTGATTGAAGTTCTAATAATTCAAAGTTGTTTTCAGCACAAACAAGAAGCTTACGCAAAGTTACTATCATGGTACGTCTCTCCAACCCCTCCTGGGGAACACTATTGGCCAAATGTTTGACAAGACTGTAGAGAAGTTCCCGGATAGGGAGGCATATGTTTTCTGTGAAGATGGAGACAGAGCAACGTTTTCACAATTCCAACAAGAGGTATGATATTGAACGACAGATCTTTTACTCTTGCGACAATCAAGTGTTAATTGTACTTGTAGCAGCGATCTCTCTAGTTACAGGTAAAAAACCGAAAATTTCGGTTACCTTACGTCCTTCGCGAAACATCTCCGACAAAACTGCAGCCTAATCGTTTTACAACATTTTGAAAAATGATCGGCCACCAGTCGGGTCGAAACACTTCGTTCGCGATATTATTTTCACATAAAACATCACCTATAAGATACCCATGATACCTCTCGGGATTCCCACTGGCTTCCCAGGGGACATTTTACTGGCTTCCTACGGAGTCTGCCTGAGGATTTCCTCAGGAATACCCGTCAGGCTTCTGGCTGGATTCCTTCCCAAGGTCCCGCCAGAATTTCCACCTTATCCCTCGGGTTTTCGGCTGAGTTTCCCAACGAGATCCTGTCGGCTCTTGCAACCCTGGAATTCCTGCATCAGGAGTTTGAACACTTTCATAAAGGTTACATCAATCTTTGGTAACGGTTGTCAACTTGACAAATATTATAGGTTGATCAACTTGCCGAGGGGCTTATTTCAAGAGGACTGACAAAAGGTGACCGGTTAGGGATCTGGGCACCTAACATTAGGGAATGGCTGATAACACAGCTTGCGGCAGCTCAAATTGGGCTTATATTGGTATGTAAATAAGCAATAAACATCGCAAATATCTATTAAGATCCCTATGATTACACGATTTATTAATAACAGAAATTTCGTTAAGGATACAATTGTTAAAAGGTTATAGTTTACGCCGGGTTCTCACCAAGTGGGGGCCTGATAGAGGGAGACATAAAGCGAGCTAGTGAAAACGGCAGAGGTCTGGAAAGAGTAACAACGTTTTCGCTAGACTTTGCCCAGCTATCCTTTGAAGTCGAAGTATTTTTTCCTTGCGTCATCAGGATCGTTTTAAGATGAGAAAAATACGATTTTTTCATGGCTTGAATTTTCTCCCATCTATAGGTTTGTTTAAATACAGCATATCAAGGACCCGAGACAGAGTATGTACTGAGAAAGGTATGTGACGTCAGAATTGATTTTCGCAGCGATTTTGTAATCCTCTCAGTTAATTTCTAGGCGTTCAGAACTCAACCTTATCTGGTAAGGTCTAAAATGTGATAAACCGACCGACCGAATAATGTTGTTTAAAAAAATGTGATGTTCTTCTATTTTAAGGCAGGATGTAAAGCTGTGGTAATGGTGGACGAATTCAGAACAGAGAATTTTTACGATACAATGACAAGATTGATACCTGAACTGCCGCACGCAAAACCTGGAGAACTTCAGTCTGAGAGGTAATCAAAAATAAGAGATTAATATACATTTGAGAGTCCTCCGAGAGCTGCTCTGCTACCAGTCAACACTCAAACATTATGCCCATACTCGACTCAATTCGACTTCCGAGGGGAGTGGGGAAGGGGATTGCAGTATCGAAGCTAAATGAGGCAAATGTTTTCGCTTGTTTAGTTGGTAATAATTCATATTTTATTCTCAAACAGGTTACCAGAACTGAAAGATGTCTTTGTTGTAAGCAAAAGCAAAAAATCATTCAGGTATTTACGGTGCTCTGTTAAAATTTTAGACGCCGCTTTTTAGACCATGACCGTAGATCACAATTTACATTTCTCGCTCTGCTTTATTAACCACGTGTTCTAGACTATAAGCACGTCTACCCATCACGTGATCAGTGTGGTCACGCACACAGACGCGCAAACACGGACGTTTGCGCATTCATGCGCCATCCTTGCGAGCTATGACCTAACTCGTGCCGGTAGCTAAAGTGACCTGGATACTATTAAGAAGACCTCAGGTGTTTCAGATGTAATAATTGCTCACTTTCATTTCTTCAAACTTTAGAGGAACTACAACATTTGAGGAGTTGCTGTACTCAACAGGCGAAGGTGCCAGAAACCAAGTGAACCATATCAAAAGCACTCTGCAGTTTGACGAACCAGCATGTCTTCAATTTACTTCGGTAAGAAAACCAGTTATACGAACTGATTGCTCTATCAGCTTATATCGACCTGGAAAGGCTGTGCCAACCATCACAAGCTACTACCAGTTCCACTTAGGGAAGTACCGAGTGTAGGTCATAAAATGTTTTTTCCTCGTAATATGGCATAACTCTCGTTTCCTAATCAAAGCTCTTGACGATTAAAATTGAATCAGCTTACCGTAAACGTGCTCTGTCCTCTTTTCCATCTTTTGCTTTCTGTTTGAACAATTAGGAGCTTCATAAAAAGGCATTCTTGACTCAAATAGTGATTGTTGCGCGTTGTGATGATTAAAGCAGCGCATATTTTGGAATTTGTGAGTTGTGGTTTTGGTTGTTCGGCCAGGTTGCCGTGTTTTTTTCCAAGATGTCGGCGTCTATACTCGAATATCAGCACACTGGAAGACAATTAAAAAACAGCTAGGTAACTCTTTAAAATCTTAAACGCGCTTAGCAGTTATCCGTAATGGTGCATGGAAACAAAAACTCTTTATGATTTTGCTTCTCCTCCAATCTTTCCGTCTTTCTGGCAGGGTACCACAGGACGTCCCAAGGGTGTGACGATGAACCATCATGCTTTGGTGAACAACGCGTTCCTGATTGGACAGTTCATGAACTACAGTGAGGTGAGATGAGACACAATGCTGCCCGCTCTAAACTGGGAACTTGCCCGTACAAATACCGTCTTTGCGTCTCGGGTCTATGTCAAGAATGAGTGTCTATCTTATTGTCTTTTCCTGACTACGGTTCTTCCTCTCCTTAGGCAACTTGTCGTGTTTTTTTAAAGGATATTTTCTCATGATTTCCACTCGCTAGTTACATTTTCCTACCACGTACACGCGGTAGTCTAATTAGCATGGCACAGATTACTCGTTTTCCTGCTTTTTCCAGCCACAGGTTACCTGTTCACCCGCGCAATTCAATCACCATGTTGTTCCTAACTTTTTGCGCTCGCTATTCAATCATTTGCTAACCCTACCCGTAGCCCCAAACCCCTAACCCCTCACACGTTTATCGCACTTCCCAATAAATGGTTGCATATTTTCTTGAGCTTCACAGATACCCGATATCCATTCTCCCGAAGTTTCTAGTAACAAATTTTTTTTCTGATTTTCGGCGCTATTTTCCAATTTTCTGAACTTGAAAAATTTTCATTAACCTATGCGGCGACCTTTAATTATTGCTTTTTATTGAGTACAATTTTATGGATAATTGTTGTATATCTCTTTTGCTTCTTACATCTGTTTCCTTATGTTGCCCATATAGCCATCAAGAATCTGCAATCCCTGGCCTCTGTTCCATTCTGGAGGTGTCACGGTTACCAGGTTTAAATGCCATCTTTTGTCTACTATATCAGTTTAAGTATATTCTTCCATCTCGTGTCGCTAAATCGTAAAATTAAAGCCGTGAAACTTCTTAAGTCGCAGTTGGTCCAGCATGAGTCGTTTGCGTTTGTCAATCACCCTAACGAGGTTATAATCTCGTTCCCAGGGCCACTCTTCTCCCCTTTCCGTTTCCCAGCTTTCAAGTGTATTTGTTACACTGTGAATAAAAACAATTGTTTTACAACAGTTTTCGAAGAAACATTTCCTAAGCGTCTTTATAAGAGGATTGATCTTTAGGATAGCTGACAAAAGCAATTTGGGAATGGATTGTCTGCTTAAATCTTTCTGTTTTTACATTATAGTTTGGTGAATGTAGTTTGGGGAGTTCCTGTTGTCTACCCATCCCGTGGATATAACAGTACTGCCATACTGAAAGCGGTACAAGAAGAGAAGTAGGAAAGATCATTTTTGGCATTATCTTAATGTTCACTTATATACTTTTCCCCCGCCTTTTCCTTTGCACTGTCTCTGGATAACTTTGCCCCTCATCTTACATTTGTTAGGACGTGTAGCGTTTCTCAGGATTTGTCAGTCGAGGGGAGTTTCACTAACGTCGAACTAACTCTTAAGGGTTTATTACGTCGTTTTAGGACTTAAAATTATCATTTTTATTTCTCGATAAGGAGAGGAGAAGTCACGTACATTGTAAGACCCCTTGCACTTTGGCTGGCTGAAAATGAACGAATTCTGAACACGATCAATTTCGTGTCAGGAGCCGAGAATAGAAAAAAAATACTTTCATCCGCGCTTACGGCATCGCCTTTTTCACGAGGTTTGTTTGTCTTACAGATGTGACACTTTGTACGGAACGCCTCCAATGGTAATCGATATTCTTGCTCACCCTGAATTAAAGAATTACGACCTATCGAGCTTAAGAAAAGGTAAATTCAAGTTTTCTCCACAGAACATACTGAGGGGGGTTACCTGTGTTGGATCAGCATCCACACTCCAAATCGGGGGAGTCAGTGAAGTGCGAAGGCGGGGAAGGGGGGGTTGGGTGAGAGGAGGGTGGGGTGAGAGAGCCTTATTTGCAGGAAGAGGAACACGGTCTAATTATTTGCGCGTGAAAATTGAACTATATTTCTATATTTTGTACATAACAAGTGGCATGAACCTACTTGGTCATGGAACGAGAAAGCACTTCTGAGAACCAAGCTGTAGGCTGAGGCTGCTGTTGCACGTTCTTTTCCCGGCAGGTTATCACAGATGTTTTTCTCTGTGGCGTATTATCTAGTTCCAACTGATTACAATTGGTTGAGGTCAAAGCGCGGCAAAATCGGTCGCTTTCTCCTTCCGGTTCCGTTTGCCTGTTTTGCATTTGAAAAACGTTCAACATCTCTAATGTTCAAAGTTTTTGTTTTTGTTGACCTTGTTGAAAACTGGACCGAGAGAGTCACGTGATTTTTTGTTTGTTTCTTACCCCCCACGAATTGAACTTTGAACTCTTGAAATAAAAAAAAAGAAAACTCTTCAACGAAGGAATGTGAATTAGGAATGCGTGAAAAACTGTCTCGTATATTGTTATTCTTACAGTCTTTACTATTATCTTTAGTTGTCCTGTTGTATCCGTTTTATACATTTGGTGCCGAGACCCGGGAATCGAAAACCGGGATTCTACCGCTCTGAAGAACGTCTTGAATGAAATTGTTGTGAATGCGAGCTGGAAGCACGTGGGTGACATGTCGCAGTCGGGGAAGAAGAAATTGAAGAATCTGAGGAAATTTCGCGACGGTCATCGAAAGTTTGTCGAGAAAACTATCGAAGATGCTAAAGGGTTAATCGCTGAAGGTAATCTCGTCGAAGTGAAAAGGCTGAAATTTCTTCGAACCGCTCTTGAAACGAAGTATTCGGAGCTTCAATCGCTCGACCGCGAAATTGTGGATCTGGTGGATGACGTTGAAGTTATTGATACCGAAGTCTGTGAGAGCTGTGAGCTAATGAGCTCCATTCAGGAGTGTATTGTAGAGTTAGAATCTGTTTTGGAAGCTCAAGAAAGTAAGGGAAAGAGCCAGAAATCCCCCTCCGTGGTGCAACCTGTTCCTCCCGAAAGCGCGGGAACTTCTCAAGGTCACGTTTCGAAAGCCTTCACTCATGCAAAGTTACCCAAGCTTGAGCTGAAGAAATTCCACGGAAATCCCATGCATTGGTATCCTTTCTGGGAATCTTTCGAGTCTGCGGTTCACGAGAACCCAAATCTGTCTTCCGTGGATAAATTCAACTATCTGAAATCACTTCTCACTGGCACTGCACAAAGTTCGGTCGCCGGTCTAGCCCTGACGAGTGCTAACTACGAAAAGGCGGTTGATCTACTGAAACAAAGATTCGGAAATCGGCAGATGGTGATCTCTAGCCACATCGAAGTACTCACCAAACTCCCCAAGGTGGAATCGATTGGTGAAGTTAAGAAACTCCGAAGCTTGTACGACACAGTGGAATCTCATGTTCGTGGATTAGAAGGTATGGAAATCTCTTCCGAGATGTATGGTTGTTTCTTAACACCAATAGTTATGCAGAAATTACCGGAGGAATTTCGAATCGCTATCACTCGCAATCTGGAATCGGAGACATGGAATCTGAAAGATATTTTGGTTGAATTTCACAAGGAACTGCAACTGAGAGAACAATGTCTCGTCAAAAACAAAGAGTTCAGATCCTCAAATCAGAGAGGTGAGTTGCCACTTTCTACATCAGCTTTGTACACTGACAGTTCTAAGGATAAGCAGTCTTCTCGTGTTTGGTGTTCATTTTGCAATCAAAACCATCAGAGTTCTAAGTGTAATGTTGTCACAAGTACTGAATCTAGAAAGGAAGTTCTTAAAAGGAAAGGCAAGTGTTTCCTTTGTCTCAAGCAAGGACATTTGGCACGTAACTGTCAAGCTCATATGAAATGTCTTAAATGTCAAGGAGCTCACCATGTAGCAATTTGCGGTGGTTCTCAATCAACCCTGGGTGGGCAAGATCAAGATAATGTGGCCAGTGTATCTACCAGTATGTATGTGGATCAGTCTAGAGGGTCTGTGTTGTTGCAGACGGCAACCGCTGAAGTTGTGCGTCCAGATAATGACACTTCTTCCCTAAGTGTTCGCCTGGTATTTGACTCATGCAGTCAGAGATCTTACATAACTAAGAACCTTAAAGACAGACTGAAGTTACCAGTGATTGGTAGAGAGTCACTTCTGATTAAAACCTTTGGTGAGTCTGATGCCAGATTACGAACATGCGAAATTGCTCAAGTGGGTATCAAAACCATGTGTGATGCAATTGTCTACATACAAGCCTATGTGGTACCAGTCATATGTGGCCCCCTGACCCAACAACCCACAGAGCTCGTTCAGTCTAGCTGTGAACATCTGCACGGCCTCTCTTTAGCCGACAGGTGTGGTAGAGGAGATCTGCCTATCAGCATTCTCATTGGTGCTGATCATTATTGGTCATTGGTCGAAGGAACCATAGTGAGAGGTGCACCGTGGGAGCCTGTTGCCCTTGCCACCAAACTAGGATATGTCCTCTCTGGCCCCACCATGATTATGTCTCACAATGACAATGGTAACACAGTGAATCTTACTGCAACCCATGTTCTGAAAGTGGAAGCGATTGTTGTCAATCGGGATGAAATTGCTTTTGAACTTGGAAAATTCTGGGACTATGAATCACTTGGGATTCGAAATGACAGTTTGTCTCTGTATGACAAATTTGTGAGCAAAGTTGAGTTTACAGAGGGAAGATATCAAGTACAGCTACCCTTCAAGGAAGACCATGAGCTGCTTCCAGATAATTTTGCATTGTGCAAGTCAAGGCTAGTTTCACTGCTGAAGCGTCTGAATTTGAAGCCTGAGGTGTTAGAGCACTATGATGACGTCATCCGAGATCAGGAGAAACAGGGAATCGTGGAACCAGTGGAGCAAGGTACTAATAATGGTGTGGGCAAGGTACATTACCTTCCTCATCATGAAGTGATCCGTGTCGACAAGGACACTACTAAACTGCGTATTGTTTATGATGCCAGTGCTCGATCAGGAAGGAACACACCAAGCCTTAATGACTGTCTGTATGCTGGTCCCCCACTGTCTCCTCTCATTTATGACGTCCTCCTGAGGTTCCGGGCTCACAAGGTAGCCCTCATAGGAGACATTGAGAAAGCCTTCTTAAATGTTTCAGTTCACCCAAGAGATCGTGACTATCTTCGTTTCCTGTGGATTGACGATATCACAAGCAGTCGCCCGAAACTCCAAGTGTATCGATTTGCAAGAGTTGCATTTGGTGTCTCCTCAAGTCCCTTCTTATTAAACGCAACAATTCGTCATCATTTATCTTCTGCTGACATTCCCAGAGAGTTTGCTGAGAGAACTCTGAAAAGTTTGTACGTGGATGACTTTGTTAGTGGAGATGATTCCGATAATTCAGTTCTCGAGATGTATGAGAATCTGAAGTCGTCTTTCAAGAATGGAGGCTTCAATATGCGAAAGTGGGTCTCCAACTCCAAAGTCCTGCAGGAAAGAATTGGACAATCTGAAAGTCAGCCTCATCAAGTTTCAAGCAGTTTTGTTAAGGAACACCCGATTCAAGAGGAAGATGAAACCTACTCAAGTTCTCTGTTTGGGACAGCGAAGAACTTCACCACATCAAAACTCAAAGTACTTGGAGTTGGTTGGGACAGGGAGAAAGATTTGTTGCTCTTGGATCTGACCTCTTCACTAGAAACTGACAATGCTTGTCTGGTTACGAAGAGAGCTATTCTTGGTACAACAAGCAAGCTGTATGACCCCTTGGGACTACTGAGTCCAGTCATCATTCCACTGAAGATCATCTTTCAATCTATTTGCAAGACAAGGGTTGGTTGGGATGACCCTGTGGATTCATTTATCCATGAACAGTGGTTAAAGCTTGTTCAAGATGCTAAGAAGGTGGGAGTGGTACAACTGAAGAGACACTACTTCCATGGTTGGTCAAAAGCAGATTTGCAAAGTGTTCAACTCCATGGTTTTGGGGATGCAAGTGAGAAGGCCTATGGAGCAGTTGTGTACTTACGCGTTGAAACAGCCACTGGAACTGTCTTCACCCAGCTTGTGTCATCAAAAACCAGAGTTGCCCCGATGAATGGAGAAACCATACCTCGACTGGAGTTAGTAGGCGCTCTCATTCTGGCCCGATTAGTCAATACGGTGTTGACAGCATTTGACGGAACATTGAAAGTTGATTCTGTACATTGCTGGTTAGATTCTCAAATTGCTCTGTGGTGGATTTGGGGTGTAAGTAGAGAATTCAAGCAATTCATTCAAAACAGAGTGGTTGAGATCCGTCGACTTACAAAGCCAGCTCAGTGGAATTATTGCCCCACGGAATCCAATCCAGCTGACATCTGTTCGCGTGGGTCAATGACCTCGAAATTGATCACCAATCAGTTGTGGTGGGGTGGCCCTGAGTTTCTTAGGGCTGAGAAGGAGCAGTGGCCAAGTCTTAAAATGAACTCTGTTGAAGTCACAAGTAATGATTCAGATCCTCGCCTAGAACTGAAGAAGGGAAGCTGTAACAACAGCAAGAAGCAGCATGACAGTTCAGTTCTTGTGAACATTGCCTCTGGAGAGGCGACTTCAGAAAATCGGCTAAATCTTGATTGCATCATTCCCTTGGAAAAGTTCAGTAGTCTTCAAAGACTGATGCGAGTCACCGCATATGTTTTGCGATTTGTTTCTAATCTCAAGCAAAGTAAAAGGAAGAAGGAATTGATTGATGGAGAAGTAACGCAAGAAGAGATGAATCAAGCAAGAGAACTTTGGATCAAGGAGGTGCAGAGATCCGTCTACAATGACAAGAACTTTGACCAGGTCAAGGTCTCGTTATCACTGTTCACGGATGACAAGGGAATCTTGAGGTGTGGTGGTCGTCTTAAAAATGCCCCGATTCCATATGATGCTCGTTTTCCGATATTCCTTTCAAGATGTTCACGATTCACCTACCTGGTTATCAATGACTGTCACTTCAAGGTTCTTCACAATGGTGTGAGGGATACACTCACAGAACTAAGATCAAGATTCTGGGTGACGAAAGGGAGGCAAACTGTGAAAACTGCGATCGGAAACTGTTCTGTTTGTAAGAAGTTACAGGGGAGAAGCTATACAGTTCCTCCTCCCCCTCCTCTTCCTGAATTTCGATTGAGTGATGAGTTTGCATTTACACGTGTTGGAGTGGACTTCGCAGGGCCCATATATGTCAAGGATGTATTTGCAAAGAAGGGAGATATGAATAAGGTCTACATAGCTTTGTTCACGTGCGCCGCAACCCGAGCTGTTCATCTTGAACTTGTTCCAAATCTAAGTGCAGAGAGTTTTATCAGAGCCCTTGCTCGCTTTAAAGGAAGAAGAGGAATTCCCGTCTTGATTGTCAGTGACAATGGGAAAACTTTTAAGGATTCAAGAGTGCAGGCCCAGTGTCAGCGTGATGGCACACAGTGGAAGTTCAACGTTGAAGCAGCCCCTTGGTGGGGTGGATTTTTTGAACGGCTGGTAAAATCGGTCAAGTTGAGTTTGAAGAAGTGTATACGAAATGCTCGGTTAAACTATGATGAGCTATCTACTGTCCTTGTGGAAGTCGAAGCGGCCTTGAACTCACGACCCTTGACATATGTCTTCGATGAAATGGAGGAACCATTAACACCTTCACACCTGATTGTAGGCCGCAGAATTTTGTCAGTACCATCAAAGAGCTCGTCGGATGAAGTTGGCCAAACCGTGGAAACACTAACAAGAAGAGCAAAATTCTTACAGCGAATTCTGGATCACTTCTGGAACCGATGGCGGTCAGAATATCTCACACAACTTAGAGAATACCATCGCTATTCTAAGAGAGCTAACTCTCTCCGTAAAGTACAAGTGGGAGATATTGTGTGTCTACATGACAATAAGATCCCGAGACAGCTGTGGCGCCTTGGAAAGATCGAACGATTACTTCCTGGACGAGATGGTCGAGTTCGAAGTGCAGTAGTAAGAGTTAAGTCTGGTAATTCACCAACTGCAGAATGGAGACGCCCATTGCAGAGGCTCTATCCTTTGGAAGTGAAGTTGGACACTGAAGCTGCCAATCCTATGCCCCAAGCGGCAAATGTTCCTGTTAGAGTAGTGAGGGACGAGGATGTCCCAGTTGTTGTCGTGAATTCTGATTAAGATAGATTTATTAAGTTGACTTTGTCATGTTATGATTTGTGTTCGTAAGATTAATTGAACTCTGAACTCTGAACTTTGATTGATGATATCAATCAACGCGGGGGAGTGTGTTGAAAACTGGACCGAGAGAGTCACGTAATTTTTTGTTTGTTTCTTACCCCCCACGAATTGAACTTTGAACTCTTGAAATAAAAAAAAAGAAAACTCTTCAACGAAGGAATGTGAATTAGGAATGCGTGAAAAACTGTCTTGTATATTGTTATTCTTACAGTCTTTACTATTATCTTTAGTTGTCCTGTTGTATCCGTTTTATACAGACCTGTAGGCCTGTTTGGAGCTACATCTTGTCCTGAAGAAGTAATGAGACAAGCTATCAGTAAACTGAACCTGAAGCAGTTGACGGTAAACTTACATTTTGCATGCATGCCATAAATCCTCCACGTAGAGCCTCTTCCCGAACAAGCGCCCGTGAGTGTCCTCTTTCACTACCGTAACTGTGGTAACCCTTCAATTCTAGGTAGCCTATGGTTTGACAGAGACAGGCCCACTTGTTACTCAAACACCATTCGATGACCCTTTGGAAAGAAAAGTTACCACCGAAGGAAAGGTTTACCCGCACACAGAGGTAATCTAGCCTTAATCACAGGCTTTTTATGCGAGTGTCTCCTGTGATGACTTTAATGCGTCTCGCTTGTTTCTTCTGTGCAGGAACAACCATCAACTAACAATGGCTCCTGGTGTGACACAGTTTAATGAAATGTTGCTTCTCGAAAATCTTCAGCAATATGCAGGACAAACTTCTCTTTAAAATGGTGTCTTATTGGCTCATAAGTAACAGCTCAAACGCTCGTTAACCTGGTTGATTCTCTTATGTATTTTGAAGCAAGCAAATGTAAGTTTATGTGAATTGTTAAAACGAACTAAGTAAGGTCAAAATGTTCCTTTTCCGTTCAACAGATGAAGATTGTGGACTTCAAAGGAAACATTGTACCTGTAAATACGCCTGGGGAAATATGCATCCGTGGATATTCTGTCATGATGGGCTACTGGGGAGAGGAAGAGGAAACTGAAGATGTTATTGAGCCGTCACGATGGTTCCATAGTGGGTAAGATGAAGGAGACAAGGCTATCTACATAAAGAACACAATATATTCTAATGAGGAGGATGTACATGAAAGGGATTAGGCATTTCTTCGTTCTTTTCCCACTTGCTTCATATAGGTGGGTCACGAAACCTGGAGGATATCACTAAAGTTAGTCTCGTACGCAGACTTTCCACGTTCAATTACAGTTACACGGTACGATCTGGGTACGAGATTACACTAAAGCACTAGCTTGGGGAAGACAATAGTACCTAGAATCACCATATTGCTCTCTGGTATCGAGCAATGGAGGGCTCTCTTTTACGAGTAAACCCAATATATTTAGGGAGCACTTAACACTCTACCGAACACACCGATAATTGTGCATTTCAAGCGAACAGCTTCAGCTGTCTCCGGTCCACGCCTCACTCCTAAAAAAACAACCTCATTTTACTTAGGGATCTGGGAACAATGGATGAACGTGGATATGTGAGGATCGTTGGAAGATTGAAGGTAACTTTGATTTATAATTTGAGACTGTTTTAATCTTTACTCCACCGCACTCTGTGATTGGTCTAGAAAAAATGTCCTAACTTTTCAACCAATCAGATGCGAAATTAAAACCAAGCACGACTCACTAACATTTTCCGCGCTTCAAGCAGTTTGCTTGTTTTTGTTTTAGTTCTCATTGTCTCCATTGGATAGTTTGCCTTGCTCTGATTGGCCGATGTGATTACGTTACTCAATCGAGAAACTCTTGGAGTGTTTTTCGTTACTTAGCACCTGCATTACTGAACACCATTTGATCTTTCCACAGGATGTTATCATGCGTGGGGGAGAAAACGTCTACCCAGCAGAAATTGAATATTTTCTACACACTCATCCTAAAATACAGGATGCACAGGTAAAGATACATATATCTCTGAAAGGGCAAAATATTTGCCGATTTTTTTTTTTATTCAGGTTGCAGTAAATGTAAGTGTATCCAAATTGTGTAAGTGATCTTTTAAAATTGTAAAATAAAGGACGCACGGCATACACATTGGTTTCATACTTGAATGATTTAAAACTTGTGCCTACCTCATCTTCGAAAGCAACAAAAATTTCATTATACTTCGACTTTTAAGGAACGGTGTATGAGAGAAATTATGTTCAGGGTGTCTTTTTCTTTAAATAATTTGCGAAGTTTATGATTAGGTTTTCAATTGTTTAGATTATTAGCGTGCCAGACGAGAGACTTGGAGAAGAAGTCTGTGCTTGGATAAAGTAAGTTAACTCCATTAAAAGGCCATTTTGCTATAAATGAATAGAGCTTACATGGTGCACCCACCGGTCGCGTTACTCATAATCTTACTCAGTGAGGTAAACTTCACAAACCTGCCCTGTACTCTGGTAAAAACCGCAGTCAGAACTTATAATCTCCATTATATTATAAATATTTTTGCCCCCTCTTTTAGGCTGAGAGCAGGAGAAACTATGTCTGCGGGGGAGGTTAAAGATTTCTGCAAGGATCAGGTTACGTACAACATCTTTCAGTCTTGGCTGTGAAATTAGGAGAATGCTTATCCGCGAGCAAAATTGATTTTCAGTCACAGGAATGAATCAATATGCTGTTTGTTAATCACTGACGAGTAGTTGGTTTTTCATCGTAGAATTTACTTCTCCTTTGAGGTCGAGTTACTTTTTCTATGATTGTCAAAATCATTTTGGGGGAAAACGCGGCTGCCTAGTCTCGTACCCAGACCTTTCTCAGCCAAGCGGTTACACATTTCAGTTACAGGTACACGGCAGGATCTGGGTACGAGATTAGCGGCTGCCCAATTGTCGGTGCGCTGGATTCCGCGTTTACGACCTGACCGGGATATTGAGCTGTATTCCTGAATAAGACATATGACTATCACATTTCCCCTCTCCACCCATTAGTAGAAATGGGTACTGGCGAATTGTCAGGGTACCCTGACGAAATTCTGGGGAGAGGGGAGGGGTGGGTAACCTGCAATGAATTTGCATTCCATACAGGGGAGTAGCAATTAAGAGTCGCTTCATGTTACAGGAAGCGGGGCCTCTTGGCTCGAGTGCACACCTAACCTTTTTTCCCTAAACATCAATTAAGGTACTTGTAAAATGTTGGTGATGACAGTAAATTTGTCTAAATAAACAACTTTATCGCTAGTGTGGAAAGGCCCTAATTTACCACTTATTTTGGGTTCAACAGATTGCTTATTTTAAGGTTCCTCGGTATATCAAATTCGTTGATGATTATCCAATGACAGCGTCTGGAAAGGTAAAGTAGTCGGTAGAGATTTTTCTTGGCTTTTTTTTTTCTTTTTGGTGGTCAAATCTGGTTTAAATTGTATTCTACGACATTAAAGAACGACAGCTGATGGTGAAGTCAGATCGCACGAGTGAGAGTAATCCTGAGAAGGACTGGTGCTGATAGTAGTGGCTGACGTTATGACAACCTTAGCGGAAGCCATTTTCAGAGTCATCAGAGACTCTGATATGACTTCACCGGAGGCTCTACTGACCACTTCCACCGCGGTTGTCGAAACATTAGTCACCACAACCGACATCAGTTTTTTTCCAGGACTACTCTCACCCGGGCCATCAGATCATACGATCAACTCTTATTCCTGTGTTCAAACCATTTACTGAAAAACAACAATAACAGTTATAATTGTTACTGGTGATAGTTCACGTCACTATTTAAGTTCCACGAAAAAACGCTGCGAAATAAAAGTGCCCCCCTCAGTAAATATATGGAAGAGCTTTAATCAATCTAATAAACTTTTTCTCTTTAGGTTATGAAATATGTCATGAGGGAACAAGCGAAAAATGAGTACAAATTTATTGCAACGTAATTCTGAGCAAAAAGGATACAGAAATTTTGTTTTAAGAAAGTAGTAAAAATAGAACTGTTTTAACCGTGTACTTTTACGTAGAATCTATTTTAATAGTTATATCTTCACGGAGCTTTTTTCTTCGACACGTACCTCAAACGAAAGTGTGTCTCCGTTATTGTATTCTTTCACAGTTCATCGATTTCATTAAAATTAAGTCTGAGAAACCTTTGTCATTTATATGCGTCCTCTTAGTAATTTAATTTATATATACAAGGATGAAGAATTTCACATCCTTACAGCGCATGATTATACTTCAAGGAAGCATCTTTTGAAATTGTTTCATAAAGTTAGACGTGATTGGCCCAAGAAAGTATCACCAAAGTGTCCCATATGGTCCAGCCAACGCATTGTGAAGATCGTTGCTTTAAAATCTTTTCTTGCAATCATCTCTCCTTGATTTAAAGATTCAGCTCTTCTTTAGTTTTCTCTCGCATAACAAACTTCTTCACCTGAGGAAACGCGAAATTTGAGTTTGTCATTAGTTTGGGTAACAGGTTCTTAGTGACAAAATGACTACGAACTCCCCTCCCGCTGCGTCTTAAATTCCCTGAATGATTTTGTATCTCCCCGTGTATTCCCTTCTCTGTACCCGGCATCCTTACCTTTCCCGTCACGGTGAGAGGAAATTCATCAATGAACTTGATATAGCGAGGAATCTTAAAATGAGAGATCTGAAAAAAAAAAAAAGGGAACAGATATTTGAAACGAAGCATCATCGTTTATTCCACAATGAAGTCAGTTCGGATGTAAAGAGCAACACTTCGACTGCATACTACGAGTCTTCTTCAAGCGATGAGGCCGACTGTATCGGCGTCACTTTTTCAACTATTATACTCAGCAGTGATTGGCTTACATCAAACAGCTGGAAAAGTCACAATTCGAAGAAATGTGAAGAAAAAGACAACATGGGGATTTTGACGCAATTGATTTCATTAAGAACGAAAGTCGAAGTGGTCTTTAAACCTACCTCGCCTTTACAAAATTCTTTGATTTCTTCTGGTGTGGCTGTTTCACCTGCGTGTAACCTGAGAAAGATCATTTGTCGTTCAGACAAAGGCGATTCAAAACACCACGATGTATTTGACATTATGATGCAAATGTTAACCGCACAATACATTAAAAGACTGCTTTTTATGACCAGTGGCTAGTCCGAGAATCGAATTAGCAAATAGATCATCCAATCAAGAGACAGGATTCAACTGCATCCGTGAGAACACCTTGAGCATTTAAATTCCCCTGGCCGATTAGTCGATTCATCATCACGTGCTCTTCATCTCAATTTCGTATGGTGAACATTCCGCATTTCGGTCGTGAGAGAAGAATGCCTTAAAAGGACTATCGCTAAGAACAATACTTCCGGGAAGAAATTTAATTCTTACTTAATCCATGCACAGACTTCTTCTCCCAATCGAGGGTCCGGAACACCGATCACCTGAAAGGAGGCCGAAAAAAGAAAGAAAAAAACTAACTTATTTGAATTTAAGTAAGTAAAACGTAGTTGTCTAGCAGTTAGCTAGAGCGCGCTGGGTCATTGGTCCGGCTAAGTCATAGAGTTGTGTTCTTGATGAGCACGACACTTTTTCTCACAGTATCTCTTTCACCTCAGTGGGAGTGGAGAGGGGCGCTTGATGGAATGCAGGAAGTCACCTCTTATGCACTAGCATCCCACCAAGGGAGGGTAAACATAGTCGTAGTCGCTTCATGCCACAAAAACCGGGTATAAGCAGAAGCAGTCATGGGCCATTTGAGCTCAAACTGACCAAAAATAACCTCTCCTATCTACAGCTCCAACCGACGCTGTGTTGAATGTGTTTATAATGTCAGGCGAAAGCCGCTGATCAAATTGACAACAATAGGTATTAACTGGGACAAGTGAAGGATTAAGATGACGGTGAAACAGTCAATTTACCTGAACATCTTGTATCTTAGGATGTGTGTACAAAAATTGTTCCACCTCTGTTGGATAAATATTTTCTCCTCCACGAATAATCAGATCCTTAAAAAAGAAATAAAGTTATAAAAAAAGAAATAAACTGTTACCTAACTTATCGTGAAAATGAACGGTAACAATACGTTATTGTACTTTCATTCAGTATTGGTGAACGAAAATTCAAAATAAAAATTTTTTTTTCACCCGTAGATTAAGACAACAAAAAATACCGGATCAATATCAGTATCTGGGCAACTGCCCACCTACCCCTCCCCTAACCCAACAACAGTCAATTGATGACAACTTAGGGTTAATGCTGGGTTAGGGGAGGGGTAGGTGGGCAGTTGCCCAGATACTGATATTGATCCAAAATACCTTTATTCTCCCAATGATCTTTATGAATCCATTTTCGTCCATTGTGGCTAAATCCCTTTCAAAATCGGCAAGCGTGAATAGCGTCAGCAAACGATTCAAGTTCGAAAAAAGTAAAAGCGAATTATCAAACGCCATTTCTGCGTTTTCGCAGAACATTTTATGAAGTACTTACCCACTGTGAAACCAACCGCTGGGGTCAATACAGGCGTCGGTCTTTTCCTTGTCATCCCAGTATCCCAGCATGACATTGTAACCTCGAAAGCAAATCTCCCCTGCAGTATTGACAGGTACCACACGGTCATCATTGTCCACGATTTTCGCCTGCAACAGGTGTGTATTATTTAGCGGTTTAAAAAATAGAAGTCCTTGCCAAAGATTTCTTTTATATATCATCAAACACTTACCTCATTATTTGGATGAACGCGTCCAATCGTAGAAACTCGCAAATCTATCGGGTCATCCATCAATGTCTGTGTGGTGACAGGGCTTGTTTCAGTTAAGCCATAGCAGATCTAAGAACGAAAATAAAAATTTGCTGGACATCACTGCATGACTCGGTGTTTGATTGATAGACTGACTAATAAGCTGATGGACCAACTTTCTGTTTCGTTCAAAGTTTGGTTGACTGCCTGACGACTCACTTTCTGTCTGTATATCCGTCTAACAAGTAAGGATGTGTGACAAACTAGCTGACTACCTGCCTGACTGATTAACTGATAGGCTAATTGATTTACTGTCTGTCTGACTGGCTGTCTGTCAGTCAATCTGTCTCACAGATTGACCAGATTGAGCGACTGAATGACTGTCTGTCCAAATGAAAAACCACTAAAGGAGGTAAGTTTCTAATGAAACTGTGATTCTGCGTCGGTGGGGTAGACAATTTAATGTAAATTGGCCACGGTAAAGAGTTTCTAAGCTAACGTTTCGAGCGTTAGCTCTTTGTTAGAGCGAAAGACTACATGGGCAACTGAGTCACCTACTGGCTAAGTAATGGCAGAAAAATTGACTGAATTACTCACTAACCGACTGCTGTCTAGCTTACTGACAGTATGACTGACTGACAGTATGACTGACTGACAGTATGACTGACTGACAGGATGCCTGGTCGACTAGCTGACCGACCGAGTGTAACTGTCTGCTCGTCATCTTTTGTTCGAACATGTTGCTATTTACCGTAACTTGTGGCATGTGGAGCTTTGTTATAACTTGTTTCATAACCTCAATAGGACACGGTGAGCCGGCCATAACACCTGAGAATACAAAATCCAAGCTGTAAAATCAAATACTGACAAAATAAAAAGTCTTTTATTCATAAACCAGAAGCATTCACAGTACAACAGCTTCTACGGACAAGTATCACCACTTCCTGACCTGTGCGGAGACTGCTAACATCAAACTTTTCCAACATGGGGTGATTCAGGACATCGATAAACATCGTAGGCGTACCATAAAGAGAATTACACCTGCAAAAAATACAAAAATAACCAACAAACCATACATTTTCGATGCCTTTAAACAGTAGAATTCCGACAGAGATGTTCGATCTTTGGCCGGGTCATTGGACTGTATTTTTTTTACTCCACCCAAGAGTACTGATGGGTATCGGCGAACAGAGGTAGGGAACAAACTGGTTCCCCCCCCCCTTCCCCCCCCCAAAAAAAAATTGGGTTTCACAAATCACTGTATGGAGCGAATCTGATACAGAACTTACTTTTCCTGCTGAATGGCTGTCAAAACGGCGCCAGGGTCAAATCCTCGAGATGGATAAACTGAGGTAGTTCCGTACGTAGCACTCATTAAACTGAAAAGCAATGTTAGAAGATGGTAATCTCTCGACCTGTTTGTCAATCTCTGGAAAATTACCATAGTTAAAAAATTTGACAATGTTTGTGAAATTGGCGTTTTCCCTCGAGCAAGCTAGTTAAGTAAAGATGATCCTTTTCCATTGAGAGAGCGGCGATGTTTCGATATTTTTCGCTTTATGATTTTTTCTGTATACAAAGTTATCGTCAACTCAGCAAACCACAACATATATCCATGGGATGGTGAAAAAACGCGGAGGTGGGATTTAACAAAGTACAAAAGACGACAGTTGAGGGTGGAGAAGATTGAAACAGATTATGAATGACAACCTGGGAAATTTCCACATCATCTTTTTACGATAAACGAACTGTAATAGCTTCAATCTATAACTTGCGTTGCGTTGAAATCTTATTGCCTTACTCCAGAAGTGCTTTATTGAATTAGTGTTGGTAAGCTCTCAGCGGAAGACAGAAAGGAAGGGTCGGAGAAGGTCGAACGCTCAGGTTTTTCTAGGGAATTTTAAAAGGCAGTAGCGGTATCAATGAGCGCTTTTCATTCCACTCATTTATTCTTGTTTTCTCGTCACCATATTCCCACCAATAGCGTAGCTCCATTTTCTGGATATAAACCCACACACAACCCACAATTCCTCCAATGGCTCTGACGAAGGGCTAACGCTCGAAACGTCAGCCTTAAAACTCTTTACGGTGGCTAATTTAAGTTTTCAACACAGTTGTTGACATTAAATTAGCGGTATATATACTCACCTTCCAAGCACCATCCCAAAACAGTGGTAAAGTGGAACAGGAATACATATTCTGGAGTACTAAACAAAATACATGTGTATACGATGAGAATTTTGGTCCTGGGAATGATTTTAGTTCCTTGTTATGCGCCATTGTGCAAAAAAGAAGAAACACACCTGATTCTCATAATCCAAAATTTCTCCCACATAATATGCATTGTTTAGAATGTTGTGGTGAGACAGAGTTGCTCCTTTTGGGTTACCAGTTGTACCCTGCAAATTAACCAACAGATATAACGTCATGATTTATCAAGAATGACAACAAAACAAAGAAACCTTCCCCTTTAGCTTTCGCTCTCTTTGAGCGCAACTTACTGACGTAAACTGGATGTTGATAGGATCCTCACATTGGAGTTCATTCTTTAACTCCTCCAACTTTTTTCTCTCTTCTGTTCCTCCAATCTCCATCAACTCTTGAAATGACATTGTACCACTGAAACGACAGTCCAGTCATAATCAAGTTGACAGGTATTGGCCTTTCCTTGCTGTATTAATACAAATAAAAGCATCTGTTACCTGAAGGTCCTTTGATGGTCTTTACTGGCCATAACAACCAGCTTAAGATCAGGAACTCTGTAAAGAAAATCAAAGATGACATTGTTATCGACAAAAAAAATTGTTAATTTATACATAACCCAATTGGCCAACTGTAAAAAAAATACCAAGTAATGCAGAGTTATTAATTAAAACTCTGTAACCAATGCCAAGTATGGAATAATATCACATATCATACTGCATTGCAAAGTGTAGTATTGTTCTAAAATAAAATTACTATTAAGTTCATTTGTTTCCATAATTGTCCATGACCTACTTTAAAATTCCATGCCTCTCTAGGCCTGAAAATTGATATTGAAGAATTTCAAGTCTTTTCAGACTTATTATGGAAGCTGGTCAATGTTATAATTACCTGAATACTTACAAATCATCCTTCTATCTCTACCATAAGATGCACAAACTTGACTGACTAACTATCTATGGCCACTGAAACTCAAACTTTGAAAACATAAACTTTGTTAAATATTATCACAGAAATGTTAATAGGTAATAGTAAGATCTGAATCTCTTGACTAGCAGTGTCTCTCTGGTAAACTTTACTTCACAAGCGCAAGACATCAGCACAAGTGTAAACCTAATTTATTTTTTTTATTATTTTAAAAAAATTTTTAAATAAATAAAGGATTGACCTTTCATTAAAGAGATCGCCTGGTTTTGACTGTGGCAGTTCATGTACAATGTGCGTCAACATGCTGTAGTAATCTTGTGTTTTAAACCTATCAGCCATAATGATTGCTTTACAGCCAACCTGAAATTTAGCAAATAATTATGTTACAAAGACCAGTTGATCTTGCAATGAAAAAATTTAGATTATTAGTTATTTACTAATGAGCCATTCTCAAAATTTACCTTTTTCAAAGCATACTCAAGTTCAGGAGTTTGATAAGCAGGGTTTATGTTTACCTACAAAAAAAAATAAAAGTTTTGTGAAAAGATTTAAAAAAAGGGATATTGGTCCAAGTTATATGTGGTACATTCCTTGAAAATTATTCTCACTCATCTTAACCCACCAATGCAAAAATAAACATTCCAAATCAATGTCATAAACTTTGATTTTGCATTACTGGCAGTTCAAGTTTAACATCAGTCCAATGTTGGTATTTTCAAGCTAATATTAATCTGCCCTGTGTATCCAGGAATTTGTGAATATCATATCCAATGCAAGCTAGTATTTCCCTACTCCTAGTAAAATATATTAGTGCAGCATTAGCCAGTATTAGTCTCAGTGCACTTACCAATATTAACCCAGCCTTGGCAGTGGCAAACTGAGTGATAACCCATTCTCTCATGTTAGGACCCCACATTCCTACACGGTCACCTTTCTTGAACCCCATAGCAAGAAGTCCAGCAGCAAGATTGTTTACCTACAAAATAAATAAAGTAACGAGTAATGAATAAAGATTAATTTGCATTTGAGGTGAGTGACCCACAGCCGAAAAACTTTTCTGGTTAGAGCTCATAAGAGGAAAAGTTAAGTCAAACAAAACAAGTCAAACAATGAAATAAAACTTTTCATGGTCATTACTTTTATTATTTCATGAGGAAATTTGACCAGAGGGCCTTGATTTCATCAAGTTGACTCAGTTTTTCAGGCTCAGCTTGTCTGTACATATCACCCATGGTTACTGAAGTTGTTTTGTCTCGTCTGGTAACCCTTTACACCCTACTATCAGTATGCATATTCTCCATACTGTTCTCTATACATTCCTATGGTTACCTTACAAGGAGAATATATCTAACAATTCGGAGATTTTGAAGTTTGTAATCATTTCCTTTATTCTTGTGACCTTAAAGTTTGATTTAAGGGTGATACTGTTAAGAGAAACTAGATGCTTATCACTCCCAGGGATTAACTTAAGGGGTAACTCTTACCTCTCCCTGGAATTCAGCAAATGTGGCCCTTTCATTGTCCTCACAGCAGACATAAGCTTCACGGTCTGGGAATTTCTCCACGGTCATATCTAGCCTTTGTCCAATTGTTTCACCAATGAAACGTTTTGAAGATATTCCATGACAATAACTAAACTGGAGCTTCTCGTGAGAACTGTTTGAGATAAAGTGGAGTTATATTATCATGTTGGTAACCAGAGGAGCTTTACTGATATCACTCTCAGACAGTTTAAGGTTATAGTTGAGGGTTCAATTTCAAAGGCTGGGCTGGTTTGGTAACCCCTTGGGAAGGGAATAGTACCCCCTCTTTTAACATTTGATGGGAAATTGCACTGGACAAGTTGTGTTTCTTGTGCATTTCTGTCTATTAAGACAAAAAGAAAACTAGGGTACCAGAAGCAGGGGTACACCAAGCAGGTTGGGTAAATATGATTCCGTGTAAAAAGTATCCTGTCCTGTTGATTAAGTCACTGAAGAATGACTCCAAGATCCAAGATCCCAGACAACTGGTATGGCCTAACTCCTGTGTCTTGGCTGAGTGGGTTAGCCCAAGTCATTCTGGCTCATGGTTGTGTCTACTGATTTTGTTTCTGCCCTTCCCCCCCCCCCCCTTCATGAGAATAAGGGGTGAGGTAAGGAATGGTTATTGTGTATCTCTGGAATATCCCAACTGGGAATTTGTCAAATTTTTTAATATCTGACAGATTAGGCCAGCCAAACATTGCAAATATTGCATGTGCATGTGTCAACTAGACAAATTTTTACAGATCTTTAAGAGTTAGAGAATGAATTTGACACCGACAGCGAAAGTGAAGACAATTAAGCAGCAGACTTTAAAATTGTTGACATTTTTTGACGTTTCCCCTAATAAGTGTTGGTAAAATTTCCGCAAAGCGACATACTTCATTATGCATTCAGTTCTTGAATAGAGAAAACAGTGACAAAAACAATATATTTCCATTAGGAAAACAGATTTGTTTTACAATAGTATGGGGCTGTACGGAAACTTTACCAAAAATTTTTTATTCTTTAAAGAGAACCCCTGAAATGCAATCCTCCTCACAGATCTTCTTCCCTGTTCCTGCTATGGAACAGGAAAAGTTGTTGGGGAGGAGATCGGTCATAACCATCGAACCTCGAATGCGATTGAATCGCGTCTCCAAGCAAAGATTGACGGAAATTCACGTGAGTTAGAGTACTTCACTCACCTTGTGGATGAACAGCGAACACTTTTGCGGAATCCAAACGATACTGGCTTGGAAAATCTTTCAATCCATTGAAAACGAAATCTAAGATTGCCGCATTTTGCTGCAGAGTTCAGTATACTTGGCCCTCTAGCGGAGATCGCCGCCATCGTTTAAAGCCTACGGAGATGCAGCCGAGATCGACCGTTGCAAATATATAAACAATGTAAGAAGTTCAACTAGATAACTTACTAATTATTTGATACTAAGCGTATCAAATAGCTGACGTTACGCGGCCTTAAATCTACAGGGTCGTCTCCCTGTGACCAGGCATGTGACATTGGTAAGGAAAATTTGGAAAGATTTCATAGGCAGGCATGGGCGTGCAAACAGTTATTAGACAGGAAGTGACTTCACTCAACCGCGTCTAATTCATGGAAAAAGTGCACGCTAGGCTGACGTTATGATCAAGTTCCAGAGCAAATATTTGAGACACTCTTTTTGCCAAGCATTTCCGTCATGCCATGTAAACCAGTTTTGGTTAGTTTCGAAACTGTTAATGTCAAACACAATGTAGACGTCTCGAAAATGAAAGTTGTGAAGCCGGTTTAAGATGGAAAGTCCCATATTGTAAGAATAAATTAATGTAAAACGGAAAAGCAGATATCATCAACATAAGGAGACACATCTTTCTCGAATCGTTCAAACCACAAGCTAAGTTTTTCCCAAAACTTGGGGAAAATGGTCATTAAAACATTTCTGTGTTGCTTTAGTATCTACGAAGGATCATGGGTCTGTGGATTATGCAGCTTGGTAAGAAAAGAATTATATTTGTACCGCTTATTTCCGGGTGAGTGGATCGTCAGAGGTTCTGTAATCTAAGATATATGTATGTTGGTTTTTTTCGCTTGTAGTTCATCGGGACGGCAAGAGTTTATCTTGAGGAGTTTAATCTAAAGTTTCGCCAGCGGATGACATTGGATACGAGAAACCAGCTGCGTATCAACTTTAAAAGTAAGTTCTCTAAGAGTAAAATTGCGATTTTCATTGTGCTCTTTGAATCGTTTTATATTCATTGAATGAGAGTTTCATTTCTCTCGTGTGGGCTCTGACAAATAGCGCTATGGACTTGCTAATCAGGTAATGACAATGTCTAATATAAGGAGTTGAAATTTTCGCAGTTTCAGCAGTTTAATTTTCACTTCCTGTGTATCTTCGCACGACAAGGAACGAAACTGAAATAATCATAAGGTAAAAGTATAACGAATCGACACAAATTGCGACCTGCAAAAGCGTTATCATGTAATACAAACCTTGGTTTCCTTTCCTCAAACAAGTAACAAGCTATAGGCCAAAGGGAGAGCGTGGTGGGCCCTTTCTCAACGCTCAATCGCTCAATCCCAATCGCTCTGACGAAGGGCTAACGCTCGAAACGTCAGCTTTTTTACCCTTCACGGTGGCTAATTTACGTTTTCAACCCAGTTGTTAACACTAAATTACCCGCTACACTCTCCCACCGACGCAGCACCACAGTTTCTTTAGAAACTTACCCCTTTATCCTTTCTCGACGCGCCTGTGAAGCTGTGTTCAAAGGGAATGTTTATTTATGGTCAGACTCAGGGTATTGATCTATGCTACAAGTAGGCTGCACAATATTACATCGTTTGTTGATAATTCTAGTTTACACTGGCCGTTATGACGCAGCGTATATTCTAATACACCTTTTGCTGTTCATTTACGCAAAATGTACATTCATTAACGTCAACAGTTGAAACTATACGGCAAATATACATTCATTAGCACTTCCATGAAATTCATGAACGCGAACGAACTTTCAATAACGCTATTTCCATATGTATTAACATTCAATAGCATCAACGGATGAACAATTGCACCTTTGAACAATCAAACAGAACAAATATACTTTCAATCTCGCGTAATGGTTGATCATTAAAACCAATAGAAAATCAATTGCATAGTAGGACAATCAATTGCGTATTAGAGACATTCAATAATACAATTTGCATAGAGATGTACATTCAATTGCACCTTCATACAATCGTTTATTCGACATGGTCAATCATTAACGTGAACTGACAAACATGTGTGTAGTAATAACAATCAACTAGGGAAAAAGAAATTTCAAAATTGTTCGATTACAGTGTACTGTAATGTAATGTTTTGTAATTATCCTTCAATTTCTTCATTATTCAAACATCTTGGAATGTACGTTTGCATAAATCTGTACCACTGTCCACATTTAGCAGCCGTGATGGTGCCTATGTTTCTCTGCAGGGCCTGAAGTAGCAATTGAGTGCGGAAGTTGCCTAACGCGATTCCTTGTCGTCTTGCCTCTGCTCTGTTGTTCATCTGTTCTTGCTGCTCTGGACGGCTTATGTCCGCTTTTATGGCTGCTTTTAAGGCACTTATTGCTTGCTCTACAAAGTTAAGAAACGGGCTGTATGGTGGTAGCTTTTTAAGCTCAGAATTAGGACCAGGAATGGCAGGATTGTTGTGGGCTGGTGCACCGTCATAAATGAAAATCACATGTTCATTTGGGTCGAGATTTAGCCTCGTCTGTGACAGAAAATCATTAAATCTTTGTCCATTCATTCCACCGAGAAATGCCGAGTGAAAAACGAGTCCATAGGTGGGTGAAATTGCCAGTGCTACAGTAACATTTCTCCCTCGCTGACCACATACTTGTCGATATGCCCTCTCTCCCATCCTTGCTCGTCCGTGACTTCTTGCCGTCCAAATATTGTACCCACGCTCGTCTACGAAAATACTATGATTCACTACAGCATGGCGCATGAACCAGTTGGCATAGTCGACTCTTTTTTGCAGGACATCAGGGCGGTTCCTTTCAACTGGGAGTGGCCTTGCCAATTTCACACGATACAATATACCTTCAAGTGTTCTTGCTACTGTACGGTCATGGATTGTTGGTTTTCTTGGAAGACGCTGTCTCAATTCTTGATTTATCTGTGCTAGTGTCAGCAGGCAATTTTCGTTCAAAATGTCATTCAGGCAATTCCTCATTTCATCATCTACTCGAACATGATTTGCTCCTCCTCGTGGTCTCTCCGCGATCCTTCCTTCTCGCAAGTATCGTGCAACGATACTTCTTGCAGTTGAACGGTTCACTCCGATAGTAGCGGCAACCGTCAAATAATCTTCTTTCACATCTTCGAAGGCTTGAATAATTCTTTGACGCTGTTCAAGTAGGATTCTGTTTCTTGGTGGCATGATTTTCTCCGGTTATTTCTGTCCACTTGTTCATACAGTGTACTGTGTACTGAACATGTAAAATGTTCTTCATTTTATATCTGCTTCAGCAAAATATTGCGCAAAAAGGAACATAAAATTTAAATGATAATGTACATACTCTTGTATTTTCGTTCATTATTATAAAATACATGTAACTACGATGAATGACACTAATGAATATTTTTTTCATCCTATTGTTTATTCGAAAAACACCAATGCTTGTCAGTTCACGTTAATGATTGACCATTTTGAATAAACGATTGTATGAAGGTGCAATTGAATGTACGTCTCTATGCAAATTGTATTATTGAATGTCTCTAATACGCAATTGATTGTCATACTATGCAATTGATTTTCCATTGGTGTTAATGATTAATCATTACGCGAGATTGAAAGTATATTTTTTATGTTTGATTGTCCAAAGGTGCAATTGTTCATCCGTTGATGCTATTGAATGTTAATACATATGCAAATAGCGTTATTGAAAGTTCGTTCGCGTTCATGAATTTCATTGAAGTGCTAATGAATGTATATTTGCCGTATAGTTTCAACTGTTGACGTAAATGAATGTACATTTTGCGTAAATGAACAGCAAAAGGTGTAATAGTACCCCTAACTGCGATAGTCATTGAATTGTTTCTCTGCTCGAGTAACAATGTAAGCTTAATCATACGTGAAAAGCTTTAAGTGTAAAACTACATAAATATGAAATATTTCTGTCGAAAACTTACTGAGGCGTTGACGCAAAGTGACTTTCCAAAGTTCCGGAAAAAAAACGCGTTCTTATGAATCATTTTAGAGTCATTACGTCTTCAGTGAAATGAACCGAAAAATTACTGGTGTACACCTTTGAGAAATACTAACTGTGTTTATCAAATTTATTCCTCTATAGCTCTCCAGCTCATAACAATCCTTCAGTTGTCAGTGGCAGCGGTGTCCATTTTAGTGTCACTATTGATGATGTTTGGCCTACTTAAGGTTTACTCACTGATTTCGCGTTTTATCGACTAATTTAAAACCTTTCACTCTCAAGATCTCACCATTAATTCTCCTTACTGTCTGCCATACAATTCTCTTGACATCAGTTTGGAGTATTTGGTATTAGATCAAATAATATTCCCCTAATTGATATTTTTCTTCACTCTCATCACTCGTCTGCTTGGTATTGTATTAATGTTGTAAGGAGAACTCCTGTCTTGATCACTCATGGGAGTTAAAGCATTTAGCGTCGAACGTTTGTCTTCTGTTGAAGTTCAAATTCGACCTTTCGGAAAACAGATGTTCGTGGTAAACTAATATCATTTGTAAATAACATCTGTTTAGAATAAAAATGTATGAAAGTCAAGTTGTCAAGCGCACGCCTCGATTCATTTAAAAATGAACAACGAAGCGTTATTGTGAAAAAAAGAGGCAATTTTTATAGATTAGAGACTTGATAGACGTGTTACTGGTAAGGTGATATTATGTACTTGAATTTATAAAAATGTCAGCTCAAGGGGGGGATTCTCATTTGGTAATACCCCTGAAGTTCTACTGAGAAATACTGACAGAAAACCTGGAAACGTGCACTAATTATGTTTTTGGAAACAGACCCTCGTGCACTCAAACATTTTAGGTTTAGGACATGTCGATAGTTGTAATTGATTCAATCGGATTTTCATCTATTTCTTCAGCGCCTGAAGTGGCTACTGTGTCCCTGGTTGGTGTGGGTCTTGATTGAGGAGCTTTCCTCCATCTTTGTGATCATTTTTTATGCGCTTTCCGATGTCAAGGTAAGTGACCACGAATCGTTGTCGTGAATTGTGTGGGGGGGGGGGGGAGCATTAAATTTCCAACCAGTTTATGAAGTCCACCGGCGTGTGGTAAGAACTTCCTTCAGCATGGCGTTAACTAGAGAGAGGGGGGAATTACGTGAAGGTTTTCACGCTGTGTAGGGTAAACACGCATTTCTAGCTTCGTTACTTTCGTTTCCTTTGAAGGAGGTTGTCTTACGCACCTTCCAGGTCACTATCCTTCACAATATATTTCAAAGCCCGATTTACTCAGACCTTAAATGCTGTTAGACATTGCTCTTAGAAATCTGACAGTGCACTTGATTGTCGTTTTATTGCAGCTGAAATGTTCCGTCTACATATCGGAAGCAATCACACTTGTCATCGCTGTAAGTAGAACAAAACTTCATTAATACGTACGAAGGGGAAAAAAGTTCAGCCCAGAAAGCTTTTGACGGCACAATTTTTTCAAGCGAACCGCAAAAATAAAATTTACTTGATTTTGCTTTCTTGAAACAAAAACAACAGCAACAAAAACAGAGAAAAAATAAAATTTTCTTTGAGCCTTTTTCCATAACCATTTCATGTCCCTTGCTCAATTATGACTTCAAGTTCTCTTAGAGGCTGAAAACTCAGTTTCCTGCAATGAAAAGTCGAATGACCGACAGACCCAACCGTTAATGGAAAATTGTTGTTTGTGTTCCTCTATTTGACCAAATAATTGGAAAATAAAATAATAGAAGCCTTTCGAACAGATGAATCAATCTCAATATTTTTTCAGAAATAATGATTTAGCAACACAGGAACTTTGTCTTTTTCTAGGTGTATTTCATGATGTGTGTTTTCTCCTATTTCAAATTTCTGAGACAACAACACATCATCACTGATCAGGTAGGATTGACAACTCTCCTAGCCCTTCAGATCCCACAGTAGATTAAACATCTAACTTCTCCTAACAATACCAAGACATTATTGGGCAAACTTAAGATGAGAACGGACAAACTGATCAGCCAGAGAGTGGTACCTTGCTGTAATACCAAATCCTCACAACTAATTCAGAAGAAAATGTACAGAAGCTGAAATGAGAATAACACTATGAATCAAATCACAGGAGTTGATCTATCAAATTTATGATTTATTGCAGTTTTTCAGGTTCTAAGAAGGTTATTAAGTAAATAGTTTGTATCAATGTATCCCATTGATTGAAAAAAAAAAAAAGAAAATCAGGCCAGTTTCTACTTGACTAAGTTTGCTATCTTACGACAGGTTTTCATTAAGAATTGTAGCAGAAGGAGAATAGAATGAAGAAATGGGAAAATGCTCTCCAAGTCTAATTAAAAGAAAAAAGAACCAAGCTTGTGAAATTAAGCTGGAGAACTCTGCACAATTGGTAGAGAATTCTCTGATCTGCAATCTCATGTGTCAAACTTCTCTTCTCTTCACACACATCAACCTCTTGTATGTGCTTCCTTTGTTCATCAACTATGACATTTTGTGAAAATTTTCAGTACCACGCAGCAGCCCAGCTCAATTATGAACAGAGAGTTGATGAAGAAAGCCCTGTTCTTAGCAGACCTATCTAATGAGGACCATGAAACACAACAAGTTCATGTGGAAAATCAAGACGACTTTTATCCAGCCTACAATTTGTTCAATTGATGTGAATCAAGATTCACAAAATAAAATAAAATACAATTATCAAAAAGGTTCAAATTCTCAGAGCTCAGGAATTTTAAAATAAATTTTAGGCAGTCTGAACACAGACTAATTAATTTTATTTTATTATACCAAATTTTCATGAGGAGGATGACACAAATGAAGTTCTGGCCAGTATTGGCATTCTCTCTTAACCCTTTAACTCCTAAGATCTCATTAGTAATTCTCCTTACTGTCAGCCATATAGTTCTTGTGATGTTAGTTTGAGGAATCTGGCATTGAATCAACTAATAATCCCCTCATTAAGATTTTTCTTTATTCTCATCACTTGTCTTCTTGAAATTGTATTGATATTGAAAGGAGAAATTCTGTCTTGGTCACTCATGAGAGTTAAAGGATTAAAATTCAATATTACAACTAAGCTGTGAACTATGACATCCACTAGCTTTAGTTTAGGCTTGGGTTATTCCCTTTAAAATCTAAAACTATCACTGCTAAAGTAAAACAGATACAAATAGCTGAACCATTCAATAAAACCCCAAAATGTTTATTAGCATTAAAGGGGGGAAATAACATAGGACTGGCATAGTAAGTTTTTCACAACAAAATTGTTAACTTGAGCAGAAAAGAGAAATAATTTAATGATCACTACTCAACATAATTTGGCTGGTTACTTCACAAAGTGAAATGCAATAAAACAAGATCTTTATGTTTCACTGAAGAGTAAAACACAAAAGTCAAATAAAATTATTTGAACTGTTATTGTTTTATGCTTGTCATTTATTGACATTGCAATGAAATTTGAGTGAAGTGAGTGTAACGTAAAGTATTTTTATATATGACTACAATTAAAATATTTTCAGGTTCAAATTTTTCAAACTTGTTTTGTTTTGTTTTCCCCTTAAACCAAAGAAAAAAATTTTGTCGAGCCACAACATACATAATAGGTATACTCACTTTGATTTGAACCTGGATTCCTTTTCTTGCTTTGCTTTGGACTTCAGATATCTTCCAATCTGTCTGGTGATGTACACATTTTGTGTCCAGTATTGTTAAGTGGCAAACACATCATTATCATCTTCAAGGTCTTCATCTGCCTTTGTGAGCACTTTAACAACATACTTCGTCTGTGGCATTGCAGTTGTGTCTTCTGTTGTAGTTATGTCCACATATCTAATAACCAATAGAATGCGGTTTTATTTCTTCCGATCAAAGTGCATTGTGAACATGTCTTCCATATGGGGAGGGAAGGTTTATCCATCGCTATGAATCTAGTGCTACTGTCCTGATAGCACACTCAAGACTACTAAGACTGATCTCTCAGGCACTTAGTGCTTTCTCACGTGACTTCTTGTGTTACTGATGACTCCGCAGAATCCCAATCAAACTTCAACTTACAAGTAAGTCTTGCTTAATCTTAGATTTTGTTGTGAATGTTCTGGAAATTTTAGTTTGATATGAGAAACGGCTGGTAGGTGCCTGTGTAGGTTTCCACTCAAGAATCGTGAAAGAAAAGAAGCAGGAGAATACATCAGAAAAAAAAAAATAGTTTGAGTATTTGAGACAACCTTTCTTCTCATTTTTTCTTCTGTTACTTAGATGGAAACGGCAAAGTCTTAAAATTATTGCGTGATGTGTGGAAGGAAGTTATTTTCAAAATGAAAATGATTGTACAAACAATTTCGAGTCCTGTCTTGTAATTGTTTGGGCGATTGATGTATATGATGTTATTTTTGAAGGATGCAAGTGGCCTGTCGAAGAGCACAAACAAATTGGATAGTATACTTTTATCATGTCATTGCTCTCTCAAGTTATCGGTGATCATTTGAAGTACTTGCCTTCCTGTGCGCGTTTTTTAGAGCTTCAGCTGCTAGTGCAGTGTACTTCCAATTTTGGCAAAAAATTAAAGTTTACAGAAGTTTATGTTTTGTTTCAAAAGTCTTTTTTGACATGACTCACAACCAGCAGGGCCAATTACCAATGAAAATAAAAAAAGGTCAATGTCAAGTAAAGAAAGTAAGACAACGTCAGTGCTAGAGATATGGTAGCTCCATCTGGTTAGAAACGGAGGAATAATTATGGACTTTATCAGAGTAAGGTAAAGTCTTTTCAATCATTAGTCTCGGAAATATCATCAGATATGATCAATGATGCGGGGAAATTGTGAATGAAAACAGGTACTTGTTTGGGCTTCCAGTTGTCAGATGAATAGTTAAATGAATTATGAATATGAATTATTTCATATAAAAACTTCACATGAATAGTTAAATAAATCAATTATTACCCAATGAAAATCAGATGAGGTAACAATCCTCTTTGGTATTTCCGATAATATCCCTGGGAATTGTTTGTTAAATCACATAATCATTCTTGGAAAATATACCATTTATTCATGTCGTTGTAAAAATATCAAGCCGTCTGTATCCTTACTGAAGGCTAAAACATCTGAAACTCGGAAATTTGAATTTTTGATTGCAAAAAAGAATAAAAAAGAATCTATTCATTATAAAAAATGGGAAAACATGTTAGTGTAATTCAATAGATGAGTATCGGGTATTAACAGTTATAGACGCAGTTGTATATACAGTCGTTCTACCAAAAAAGGAATTTGATGTAGATTAGTATTTGTACAAATTAGGCTTATATTATTATATAACCACAACATAAATTAAATCTAGCCGACTGTGAATGTAATGTAATGTAGTATTTCGTAATTAGTGTTAGTGAGTAGCGTAAGCGTTAGTGTAATTAACTTTGTATTTGTTTGTATTACTCTAGTATTTGTGCTTTAAGTGAAAATAAAAAAAATATTAAAAAAAAAATAATAAAATAAAAAAAAAATAAATAAAAAAAATAAAAATCAAATTTATTTCAACTGCACAACAAAATCATACACACTCTTTGCAACCTTATCCTCCATCCTATTAAATTACCAGAGTTGTGTGACAATTTGATGGTCTGAAAAGACACTTATACATGCCAAACAACAAAGAACCAGTAAGGCCGATAATTGATAGTGAGGATAAAAAACAAAATATTTCCAAATGCCTTTTTTTTAAGGAATGACTAAATGAGGTCAGATTAAACTAATGTGGAGAGGTTTGTTGGTCTCTTTCTGAAAATAGATGAGTTACATCTATCAGGTTTTAGAGAAATGAGACTTAAATCAAAAGGGGACTTTGACCTGATCACTCCTAATATTCTTTTCCCATGAAATTTTGACAAAACTTTCGAAAACTTTATTGGTAATTTTACAGTTGCAAAAAAAGTATAGACACAAGTTGCATATAGAATAAGCTAGTCAAGGCAAATTGTTTGGAGAGAACAAAAGATTGATAATTTATACCAGTAACAAGCTTCTAGTACTAATGACATTCTCTTGAATGCCAGCTTGCCACAGAAAATGTCACACCTATCTTTTCTCTCAATAGTGCCAACCATATGTAGCAAGGTCACTTCACATCTTCCTAAACAGCAGAGAACATAAAAGTTAATTCCAATCATCAGTCTCAATTAAGAAATAAAAACTGAAGGATCAAGACTTGTCTGGCAAAGTGAAATGCAAGTCAAACTGGTTTGAAGACATTTTAACCCGAAATTTGTTTTAAATACGACAGTAACAATGTAGTTAATATTCTAAAGAAACAAGGAGTTCCAGCCCCTTGAGTAATTATCCATCTGTTGTATCGCTCGTCTCATGTTTTAAGAACCAGAGAAAGTTAGATAATTTTAATCTGCGAGTTTTATAGTACACTTTGACTCAAATTCATTTCGTATGACAGAAGTATTCTACTGAAATAAACAAGATAGAATGAAGCTGACGCCATTCGTTTCGAATAACACATGAACATGAAGAAAACGGTACCGGTTTAAACTCATGATACAAAGCCCACGCATTTTTTTTTTAAGTAAATAAACTGGTCAGACCGAAAGCTAAATAAATAAACAATGAACTGAAAGTGGTGAGGGATTTGGGGGCCATGTGATAAACAAGTTCTACCGAAGTTTATCCGCCAGTTAGCACTTCAAACCCAAATGGGCAATTAGAAAAATTCTCACCAAAACACAGCCACAAAATAAGATAAAACTGGAGATGATCGAGGCAAGACTATAAACGTTGTTAAGACACATGCCTACATACCAAGTACAACAGATTTGGAGAGCAAAAAGGCCAAAGACAGTTGTGAGCCATGATTTGGAAAATCCACCTCAACCTCCCAAAAACGAATTCGCCGAAGGTTGTAAAAAGAGCAACTCGATCCTGAACCTAGAATATTTTTTAAGCCTTGTGACCTATGGGACTACAAAGAGAAAGAAGAAAATATTTTATTTGAAGTGATTTGAAGCTTGGGGGCCACCTTGAACTTAACGCAATTTTATTTCAAAGTTGAAGTAAAATAAGATCAAATTGTAAACTACCTTCTATTATCGTAACGAATATCTCGCGATCGCCTCCACAGACCACTTCGTGATTCATAGAAGTAAGACATCAACATCTTAAGACTAACCTACAAGGTTTGTAGTCTCATGTGCACATCTTGATCGTCAGCAAATCAAATCTCAAACTTCAAGTTTTCGGCCTTTTTTCGCGTTTTGTTCGCACTTTGATCATTAAAATATCCTCATCCGAAGAGCCAGCAAACTCCATGAGTATCCCCAGAGTTAGAAATGGTGGTAAACTTGTCATACTCTTTCATCCCTCTCCAGAAATTATCACAAAAAGGTGTCGACCGCTCAGTTGAGAACCCTCATAAGTGCGCTGAACCTTACACGGTGCCGATCGCGCGTCGAGGCAGAACAAATTTATATGGTGCATCAAATGCCCTTCTGCTTCACAGGATATGATTGGCGTGCGCTGAACCTTACACGGTGCCGATGGCGCGTCGAGGCATCAAAATGCCCCTGCTTCACAGGATATGATTGGCCAAAAAGAACCCAAGTTTTTACGTCAGAGGGAAAAAGAGGTGGCACGGAGTGTCGTGCTGTAGGAAAGGGTTCCCTATACTAGCGACAATGTCTCGTCTTCTGCGTGGAAAAATATTTTGTTCATATGGGTCAAATTTCCTCAAAAGCCATACTTTCACAAAAATGACCACAAAATTTACCGAGATGGCGAAGGTTCTCTCTTACTTCCAAAAAGATCTTACAAGTGGCAGTTGTAGCAGGAGCAACCACCGCTACAGTGTGTGGAGGAAATAGGGAACTTAAGCAATGGACGTTAGGGAACTTAAGCAATGGACGTTTTCGGGGCGACGGCGACGTAGACCGGAAGTTAAGTCATTGCGTGCATTACTGCGCATGATTTAGCCAACTTCCCAGCCGTCGCAGGGACGTCGACGACGTGAAGAGCGGGTGTTTGCCGTTGTGGTGAAAACGTGAGTGTTAGTTTTCTGTTTTGGTCATTTTTGTGACCTCTAACAAATGCTATTTTTCGAAATCTTACTTTTGATTTCATTGTTAATATACAGGTGACTTTTTAGCTCGATTTAACTGTTCTTTTTTGCCTTAAATTCGTCCTAACTTGTGAGTTACTCTTCTTTCTAGCTAATCGCATATAATGGTCCACTCAACAAGCACAAAATCGTAAGTGAGAATAACAATTGAATCTCTCTGTAGATTTGTACAAAAATATTTAGCCAGGGTGTACTTTGAACTCATTTATTTGACCATTTCTATTTATTTTCAGCGGGAAAACAGTAGTTTACAGCGAATTGCGATAGTTCACTTCTCTACTAATACTGAAAGGTTTAGCTATAAGTATAAACATGTAAACATGCTACAACTGCTTGGTCTCGCTAATTTCACGAGAATGTTATTTTAATGCAATTCAGTGAAAAGTTCATTTTTAAAAACCTTTGGAAAGCGAGTTATATTTTCTTGAGAAATCAGTGCCTCCAATAAACTGAACTTTTCTTTAAACGGACATTTATGATTTGAGGGAGCTTTCCAAAGTACACAGCTGGATATTGAATTGTCTTTTTATGACAAATGTTTTTTTTTTACGGTCGAACCAGCCCAAGACTCCATGAATGGATCGATTATTTATATAAACTTTCTAGCTTTCGTTATTCAGATTTCGAAATTCAGTATTCATGCATGCGTAATAAACAGCGAATTTGTGTCAAATTAAGAATTAAGAATTCGATATTACTGCATCTATTGGAACTTTCTCCATTCAAAGGTTTGAAAGATTTTTCAATCTAACGAAATTCTGAGATGCTGTAGTTTCTAAAATTCATTGCTAATTACGCATGCAGGAATGCTGAATTTTAATTCTTACAACACAAAAATATGCAAATGATCTAGCCATAAATGGTTGTATGGGTTTATTCTTGTCCTCGTTCAACTGAAAATTAGCTTTTCATGTCTAGTGTTAGAACTTTTACAATAATTGTTGTAAGGTAAAATTTGTATGTTTCATGGACAACCAGACAATTGCACCAGAATTTTAAATTAGCCTGTTTCTGTTCTCTGTTGCATGTGCAGCTATCAATCACAAATAAACAAAACAATCTTTTTTTGTCTTAATGTTACCTAGAACAGTGATGGAATGGACAAAGCAGCATGACAAGGCTCTTCTGGGTGAAATGACAATCAGTGATCTTTTTCAATACAAGAAGGGCACTCCAGAAAGGGGTCAATTATGGGATTCTATTGCTGGTAATTTAAATGCAATGGGTTACCCAAAGTTTAAAGTTGCAAAACGGTCATGTCGCGATCGTTGGACACTGTTACGCACAAAGTATAAAAGAAGGATGTCAGAAGAAATCCAAGCAACTGGAATAGATGCTGAGGTTGGAGAACTTGATGAGATCATTGAAGATCTTATTGGAAAAGAAGATGCTGCTATTGACAGTGATAAAGAAGGAAAGAAGAAAGCTGAAGCTGATAAAAAGGCAGCAGAAGAAATACGGATTAAGGCTATGGAACGGTTTGGAAAAACCAGCAAAAGAGGTGGAGAGGGTGGAGAGGAAGGAGCCAAAAAGAAAAAAAGGAGAAGTGGCAGTGATGCAGTAGAATTTCTCAGAGAAAAAGCAAAGTTAGAACATTCTCTGAGAGAGGAAGAGCTACAGTTAAGGAAAGATCAACAAAGCCAAACACTGTTGATATTACAGCAACAACAGCAGATGAATCAAGCATTGCTCACCCTCATGGAAAAAATGTTGCCTAAAGAGAGGAATTAACTGTTAATTACTGTAACTTAATTTGTTGTTGTTAGCCAATGGTGTCTTTTTGAATGGCACTTTGCAGAGAGAGATTTGAATTTATGTTCATTAACTTTCATAGGACAATGGCATTTATGAAAGAAATGTTTACATTTTCATGTTATAATCATTTGAATTTGCTTATTATGATAAATGCCTCTTGGAAACTTTGGTGGCTTCTCAGTCATGCAGAAGCTGGTATGAAAAAAGACAAATAAGGCTTAAACATTTTGTTGTTAATTTATTGGTTAAAATTGTTGGACTGTACATGTTGAATATATGTTTATAACAAGTGTCTGAAATCTTGTGCCTCATAAACTCTGCTACACCCAACAACCCTTGACCATGATAGGTTTAAATGCATTTTTTTTAAATCAGCTGATTGGGAGGGGCTGCTCCTCAAGTTTCAAAAGGTAATGTCCAAGTTATTGCATATCATAACTTTCAAATTACACAATTTCATTAGAAGATAAAGTTCTCTTTTCTTCAACACATCAGCTATGCAAAATAGTCTTGCAGGGTGGGAGGCTCAAGGTCAAAAAATGTTGCAGTATTGTCAAGCAACTCAAAGCATTTTGCAGAATTGCACAAACAATGTACATCTTTCCAATGCTGCTCATTCCTATCTTGAGATTCTTTTTAAAATCCATGAACTTGAAATATTCTATGATATCTCCAAATAACCACTCTACAGACACCCTTACTGAACTCATTGAACTGTTGTATGCCTCCATCAAGGGAGTAAGGTGGGGGTTCCGGAATGGCCCCTGCAGATGGACTCTTAGGGGATAAGCAGGGTTGCCATACAAACACATCGGTAGCCCTGTTGCTGAGTAGGCATAGGCTTCCAGGTTGTGAAGTAGCCCAAAATCATGCAACATCCCTGCATCATGCAACATCCCTGCATCATGCCTCCTACCCTCTAAAGTAAAGAAAAACAAAGTAATAAACTTAAGGTACTTGCTATATAGTTCAACCTATGGCTTCCTAATTTTAATATACAGCAACAGAAGTGATAGTAGTGATCTTTTGTTCTTACATTTGCTCCAAACTTCTAAGATCAAGCAGTACTTTTTATATACTGCCATATATAGGCAAATGACTTTTCATTAAATTTTAGCCATGTCCTTTAAAAACTGCATCAGGTTATTCAAATCAATGTTACCCCTATTTTTGCAAACAGTATTAAAGTAATATTGTTCAATGGCACTTACCCACAGGGCCAAACATATTGGCAATGAGCCCATTAGGTATGGCAACCGACTGAAACTTGAGAGCATGTACTCTCTTGTGCCCATTGTAAACGATTCTCTGCATATCTCCTGGTTTGGAGATCGGTCGTACGGTACCATCAACAAAGCCAAAACAGTTGTCTAGAGCTGCTCCTTTTTCTGTGATGACAGTGGCATATTGTTCAAGCAATCTGGGATTCAGTATAGTGTCATTCCACTGAGTGATTCGGTGGCCATGTGCATCATAGATAAAATCCATGACTCGGTTCGTGATCATGCACAGTTCAGGAACAGGTCTTCCAAAACGCGCGATCATATCGCTGAAACGACAAGGATAAGCTAACCGTTTTAGTAGCATACACAGTCTTCCATTCCATCGCATATAGTCCTCTGTGGGCATTTGAAAGTGAGTGGAATCCCGAGTACTTCTCTTAGTGTAGGAAGATCTCTTTTCTCTACGCGAAATTCTGCTTTGCATTCGGCTTCATCTATGTTTTCGAGGTCGAACGGACCATAACTGTCCCAAGGAAAATCTGGGTTGCTTGACTGATTGTTTTTCCATAAAACGAGAAATTCATCATCGGAAAGTAAATTTTCAGCATAACACAGCAGTGTTAATTCTCTCGTTTCTTTAAAAGAAGTCATTTTTTTCTTTGGAAAGCCACTCCGTCGCCGTCTGAATGAACTTGCCGCTTAAACAGTTGAATTTGGCGGGAGGCGACGGCTACATCGGTCCCAGCTTCCCTCTGCCACTCCAGTCGCCGTCGCCCCGAAAACTTCCGTTGCTTAAGTTATCTATTGGAGCTCAGGTACGATTGATTCAAATAAAATGCTGTAAGTATGAGAACAATCATTCTTATATTTTTAAGCTATGATGTATGTTATTGTTATATTTATTAAGTCGGACCGAGAAGAAAGATTATTAGTGATCGATGCTATGAATATTTTAAGGATGTTTTAACTAATGCAAAAAATCTAATAGTTTTAATTTTTGGTTGATCGCCACTTTTTAATGATTTAGTAATTGACGTCGATATATTTAATTATTTCTCGATTGAGTTCAGATGCTTTTTAATAATTTGTTGGTTCTTAGCGGGTAATTTTTCGACTTCATTTGTTGCTACGGGAGTAGGTACCGACCCCTCGCGTATCAACGTCAAAAACAAAACTCACGGGTAATTTGCCAATATGCAATATCATATGTCAGATTTCCGGAAGTGGATCTTTCAGCGATGAGGGGTTACCCAGCCACAAGTAATGTGGTCAGCATTAGATTCCATCCACCAAAACCACCTCGGTCGAGAGGGACTGAGATGGAATATTTAATGACTTGCAAAACATAACCGAAGATTCTCGGAAATCCGCAAGTGATGTAGCCGAACATCCGAAGCTGTAAATCCCATGATTCTTGAGGAACAAACAGAAACAGCATAGCGAGAATTTTAAGTCGCGAACCATTGATGGTAGACATGCAGATAATTTAGGATACGTAAATTCTGTTGATGAGGCGCTTAAACTTATTGCGGAATTTGAAACAGGATTGACGACGAAGTTTTCTTTCTTTAAAGCTGTCAAAGGTTTCGGGAACATATATTTATATATATTTGATATAGCTCTTTAGCATTACAAAGCTTTGCTATCGCTATTGTGCATTCTCACTAGTTTGTCTAGTTCAAGTCCTCTGGCATGGCTTGGATGATACCACACTCGTGGAATCATTCGGGTTAATTTAATGCTTACACCTCCTTCCTCGGACAGAAGTCACAAAATACTGGGGGAAGATGCATGAGATATTTAAGGAGCAAAAATTCGTTTTTTACTGGTGTGCCTTTCCTAATTTTGGGAAGGAAAGTGTTCAATTGCCAGCACGGCATAGATTGAACAGCTGGAGAGAAAAGGAAACGAAAAGATACAGAAGAAGTACTGTATATAATAATTTCTTTTTATCCTCAACCTTTGTGTTTCTGTCAACTATGGCTTGCTAATTTGAAAGGTCAAATACATGAATGGGTCATATGACATTGATCTCAGAATACTTTTATGACAAACGTGATAACAGTTCAATCTTGGCTAAATTGAAGATGGTTTAGAAGTTAACAATTGTAAGAACTTTTCACTAACATATGCTGCTGACAAAGGAGAAAATATATGCAATTCTGCATTTTTTGCATTCTATCAAGCAATCATATGTTTGCTCCTTATCACACTATGACACTTCCGTTTTGTCACATTCCAAAAAATAACTTGAGAAATACACTGTCACTCATCTTACACTGTTATATTTACCTATTACAGAAGGCTGGAAACAAAGATTTTGTTTTCAAGAAAACAAGATTTCTTGTCCAAGACACAAGGAAGTTTGACTGCGAAGCACAGATAAAAATGCGAGAAATTTTATTTTTTTCAGAGAACAAGGTAGTTCTACTCATGTATAAACAGAACAAATGCGATTTAATAAATCAGATATGCGGCATGACTCCCTTTCTTCCATCCCCACTCAAAACAAGCAAACACACCTATAGAGGTTCCAGTCTGGTCTGCAAATGAAAAGGAGGAAGGTGATCACTGCAAAATTAAGCATTAGGGTTCTTATTTATAACATATTGATTATTGTATACTGATATCTAGAAATTAAGGTTGCAAGTAGCAGCCAGCTGAGTTATAGTTTGAGTTTTATCAAGTCCATTACTTTGTTAAATTTAGAGTAACCTTGACTTGAGAGAGGAAAATTGAGGAGCTGTAATATACTAATCATCAATTAGGGACCACAAAGAAAAATTTATTTATAGAGACTTTTGAAGGAGAGGGGTAAGACTTGTGACAAGCTGGCAGACATATAGATAAACTTTACTGCTAAATGGGTTACAATACAAAGTGCTCAGTATTTGGATCAGCTATGGCTCAACTTAAACTTTGCTTTAGCTTCAAGTTTAATCATTTGTGGTTTCCTTTCTCTGTGTTTATTTTTCAAGTTATGTACACAGAAGAACAAAAAAATGACAAGGAATGCTTTTGAATATCAAGAGGCTGGAATAAGCAAGAAACCAAAACTGAATTTTAAACAGTACAAAGTTAATTTGATCTTCCAATGTTATTTAATTTTAACCATAGAATTTGCTATTTAAATTTATCCCCTCCATTTTTCTGGGTATTGTGAGCAAAAACAAACAATTATCACAAAATGCATGGTATACAATGGTTTGATTCACCAATGTGGCAAAGGCCTTTCACTGTCTATCCATAAAAAGGGAAATAGTTTGTAAACTGTAGGACATTCTGCATGTTGAGTGTATACTTATTCATCCATGTGAAATTAAAGGTTACTTGAAATAAATGTAAAAGATTTATAGGATTTTCAGGCCCCTGATAACAATTACTAATGTGCTGATTTGTTGTACTTAAAGGTTATGATTTTGGTGGAAATAGTGGAAGAAATTTCTGGACCTGGAATTTTGTTGCAAATGTTTGTTTAAATCAGTTTAAGTCAGTTAAAAACTCTCCTGTTTCAAGATTACATGATTACCACACCAGAACCTTTTGTATTCTATATTATGCACCATGTTATGATTATGGTTTCAATAATAAAAGGTGCTGACTCAAGAACTTTCCAAAATATCTCTACATAAAAAGAAATAGATTGTGGTTATGTACTCCAAATAGCAGGTCACATCAGTCTTCTGTAAGGAAGTAGCAGAAATTTCTGTGGTGGTTTTGGTGGATGGAGAGAAACATCCACCAAAACCACTTTATTCTATGTGTTAAGAGTTATGATAATCATTATGAACGTTTGGTCGGTCAGCAATTGTGCACCATAAAAAATAATTAGCCAGAGCACTAACTGCTAATTAGTGGTATAAATCTTTTGTCTCCCTGAACATCTAACAATGGCTATAGATAAAATTTAAAAAATATATCGTTGATGGTTTTGGTCAAAGTTTTGGTGGATGTTCCCTAATGACATCCACCAAAACTACGTAACATCTAAGCACCTTTTAAATACGTGAAATATCTGCATAAAATTGCGTAAAATGTTTTATAATACTACAATCGAACAATAAATTAATACTTACCATCTCTTTAGTAAAAAGTTTTGACGCAATTTCCCAAACAAATAATACACTTGGGTTATCGGGATAAGTCGGCATGTTGTCGTAGCTTCGTAATTTTTTTCCATCATTCCATCTCAGTCCCTCTCGACCAAGGTGGTTTTCGTGGATGGAATCTAATGCTGACCAAGTAATGTGGCGGAAAACCAATTCGATGATAATCATGAGATAGGGGAATACGACGCCGAGTAGGACAGCGAAGAAAGCTTCATTCGGTATTATTTTTTCAGAGGCTTTGAGTGCAAAGAAATCATTTTGCTCCTATTGAAAAACCATGGCATTGAAATGAGCCTTAGACCTTGAAAAGTCGAATCAAGAGTTACGGTCTTAAGAGACAACAACCAGAATACAATATCGATCAGCTCAGAGCATCTGTCCAAACTATTATTGACGGCCATGGATCTTTACAAGGGTACAGGTCGGTGTGGCACGCACTACAGCTAAGAGGCACCAGAGAACCACGCGTCGTTGTACAGGAACTTCTTCGAGAGATGGACCCGGAAGGCTCGGATTTAAGAAAATCACACCGCCTGAGGAGAAGGATTTATCAAAACCCAGGTCCAAACTACTCAAGGTGTTGCGATGGCTATGATAAACTGAAACCATTCGGTTTTCCGATTTATGGTTGCATAGATGGTTGGAGCAGGAAGATCATGTGGTTATATGTAACGCCGCGATCCAATAACCAGCCAAACAACGTGGCAGCCTATTTTCTTGATGCTGTTGGAGAGTATTGTGGATGCCCAGTTGATCTCGTTACTGATCTGGGTACTGAAAATGGAATTATAGCGGCCATACAGTCTTTTTTTAGCGATGACCCAGATAGCCATAGATATGTGCCATCACCTCGAAACTAACTTAGACGTGATTTTATTTGACAATCTACGCGCTTAACGCCCTGAAAATACTTAATCAGATATATCGCTGTACGCACGCAGAACGTGCCGGAACATTCCTGCCACATTCTTCGCATCTACTGTAGCAGTAACGAAATATCAACTCGCTTGATATATAATCAAACACATGAAACAAAAAAAGACGTCAATTTTGAGCATAGAAACGCTTCACGATAGTGGAAATGAGTTCGTAAACGGGTAGTGGGTGGTAGACTCAATTCGCGGTTTGGTTACATCAAAAGTCACGTGACACTACACGTGAACTCTAAAACCTAAAAGGTAAATTAAGATAAATTTTAAATTTAAATAAATGTCTACGTTCTCGCCGTTGGATCATGTGAAGGTGAAATGTCTTATCAGTATCAATCAGTATATATTTTATATTGATGTTTCTCACTTATGATTATTGTGCGAAATGACCGCCAAAAATTGTGCGAACTGTCCAAAACTTGTGCTAAAAGACTTGTGCGAAAAGTCTTTTGTGCGAAATGACCGGTTACCCGATTTTCCATTTTTTTCAATGAATTACAGAAAATCGGGGCACATTCTGAAAAGTCATCCTTCAGGTGGAATTTATCCCACTGACTTTCCATATCCAATCTTTACCCGATTTTCCATTTTTTTTTTCAATAAATTCTAGAAAAACGGGGTAAATTCTGAGAATTCACGCTGCAAGTGGATAATACCCTACTTTCCCATATGCCATCTTTATCTCGATTTTCCATTTCTTTTTTCGGCGATGAATTCTACGATTAGAGCTAATCGTTAACCCCCAAAATAAAGCAATACGCAATAACTTAATTGTAATTAGGATTTTTTTGTAACGCCCGCTTTCAGTTATTATTAATTTCCATAGAAATTCAAAACTTAGGCACACCAACGTGCTCTATAATGAACTGTTCCTCTTTAATTGTAATCATTCCTTGAAGAAGTCCTAATTAGAATCGAAACGCGTCCGAAATAAACGAGCTTACAAATACAAAAAGTGTTTCTAAGTGCAGCTCGCTAGTCTTAGTTAAAACGAAAGATAGAAAAAATTACAAATTTTAAAAAAAAGTTTATGTTCTTAGTTTGTTCTCACACAAGAGGACTTGTGAGACCTGCTTCACTCTCATTTGCCAGAACAAGATTGAACTTCTGGTACCAATCAAAATTCAGAATGACTGTGACAGTTTGGAACTGATCTGTTAAGACTGTGCTTTTAAGGGGTCTACAGATGTGATTAGAACCCTGGGTCTCTGAGGATACCTGATGGTTATCGAATCCACATCAAGTAGCTCTAACTTTTAACTATAAACGTAACAAATGTCAGTTCCATTGAACTGTCTTCATAAAAACTCAACAAAGTCTAAGCTAAGTTAATAAAAAAGTGTACTTTGTTATTTTAAATAAGCAGAAGTAAATATTTTACAAACAACAAATGTTGAGCTCATAGCATGTGCGCAGTTTAAAGTATTTGAAAAATTTACAAGTGCTTATCATATGAGAAATTATGTTATTAATTATTCATAATGTATACATGAAAGATACACATTTATAGGAAATCAACCAACTGATGACAGATAAATTTGAAAGTATTGACTAAATGAAGTGTGTGCCATCAAAATTTGTCCTTCAGCTGAATTCTTACTCAGGAATGCAATTTTGTTAGTGTTCATCAATATACATAAAAGTATACAAGCTTTTTTTTATTTTTGTCAGCTACTGCATGTATCAATCAGAACAACCTACTTTGTGTAAATCTGATGGTTTCTTATGTGATCTATTGTTTCTGAGCCTAGTTTATATTATTTTGTGCATGAGTTATTACTTTTTCACTAATGATAAATGAAAAAGGCACCTAGCTATTTTCAGCCAATCAAAAGTGTAATTTTTCATGTATATCAGTATTGTGATGAATTCACCAAACCAAACAAGTAACTGAAAAGGAGTTGTAGTCTACCAAATAAAGGCCTAATACACATGTATTGCTACCAAGTATAGATACCAATGCTTATCTGAATCATTATGAAGAGAATCTAGAAGACTGCCAAGCTTGAAGGAAGTCATAAAATGTTAAGGTCTGAATAATTCTGGCCATAACTTGGAAAACATACGCTAATCACATTTCAGTTAACATTAAAGTACTAGGCTCCTATTCATATTTTAATAAACGCAAAACCACTTTGTTACTGTGTTTCAATGGATTATTCCCCAAAGTTTGGAATCAATCACAATAGATACTTAGCACCATGTTAACAACAAACCGCAGTTTCGGGTTAGGTGTTAGATGTTTGTGACTTCGATTGGTTTAGCTATGTAAACATGAAAATATAATTTCATTTAAATAGGCTGTCAAATTGAATTTCCAGACAACAGCAGCGTTTGATTTTCTAATGGAAACAAAAAAGTCCTATTTTCACTACTGGCTGAAAATGGTTTATTCTATTCATATTCAATGACATGTAATGCCATGGGTGGCAGGGTATTCTGCAGTTTAACCAAAATTTTATATTAGCATGTACTAAAAAGACTGGTTAAGTAATTTTCTCACTGAGCATGTGGTATAAACAGAAATTCAGGATAAAAAATGTTCCGGTAAATGACTTATGTGAAATGTGACTGCACAGAGAGTCAATAATGACTCCTAAGTTTCAATGTGGCGCAACCTGCACTAAAGGTCCAGACCATGAAATGTTGGCCTGTGAGAGCACAACTCCACACTGTAATCCGCACTTAGAAGGCAAGCCAACTGTAGGAAAGCCGTCGTGTGAAATCTAAGCAACAAAGATGAATGAAAAACTAGATAAAAAAACGATCTTCAACAGCATGTTACAGCCACCATTGCAAAATGGTCACTTTCAGAAGCTTTGAAGCTTACGTAACTTAGCTGAGCATAGACTGGAAGCCATCTTCAATGATAGTAAACCATGTGACAAGTGCTCTGTTCACTGTGACAAGTCCAGCGAGGAATAAGCATCTTGGATCATGACATAGCATGGTTTACACTTTGTGTAAACCACACAAAAACAGTTACAGGATAAACCAATAATTGCATAAAAACTTAGGCAAATGCAAGCACAAAAAACAAGGTTTATTTCTAACAGAAAGCCCATGTGAACACAATTATGCGTTTAGTTTCATTCTGATATTGACATTGGTTTAACAGTCTCTTCTCTCTACATTCTGCTGATTCATTTGCAATTTTTTGTCTTTGATACTTAGATTGCCAGCCTCTTTCTTCTTGATTCAGGAGATTCATTTGCATGTTTCTTTTCCCTGTTCAGACGCTGCTGGGCAAGCCTCTTTTCCCTTGATTCCTCACTTTCATTTACCCTTCTTCATTTCTCATATTCACGTCTAGCAATCAATCGATTTTCTTTTTCTTCTGGCATTTCAGTTAAAGACTTTTGCTTCCTTTTCCTATGTTGTGTTTGGTTTCTTTTATTTCTGAAAGGCAAATGTTCAATTTTTGGACTCTTGTGAACATTTTGCAAATCAGGTTCATTATCTCTGACAAAGACACCTTTAATTTCAAAAGGAACAACCCCTATTTGTAAGCAGGAAATTTTCAAATATGATACACGGTTTTCAATTCCTTCAATGGTAAGCATAGTACATTTCTCAAATGAGTAGGGCATCCCATGCAAATCCCTGGAATGAGCATCAAAAATTTTAGAGCTTTGTTCTGAATTCTTAATCACTGCACCAGTGTTAATTCCAATCGTCAACAAACAACAATTGTAGTTAAGTTGACAATTTGAAACCACTTCTGTCAGAGAATTTTGAAGAGACATGTACAGTATTGTGCAAAAGTAATGCAAACACCTGTCGACGAAATTCGACGAAATTCCTAGCTTTTCGACGAATTCTTGACCGAAACGAAACTTCGACGACATTTCTGCGAATTTTCGAGGCATGTATTGTTTTGAACGGCTCGAACTTTCGGCGACATATTCCTTGATGGCGTTAATGCGACTCGAAATTTCGAGCGAAAATTCGTTCTATGCGGGGAATATTCGGGGCTATAATTCGTTGCAATGGTTCATTCTTTCAAAAAGATTTTGCTGAATTTGTGGTTTGGTACTGCGCTATGTAAAACTCCCATGGAATTTCCCGCTTGACCTATGTTGTTTGCAACCATGGCAACACTAGGTGTATCAATTGTGTCGATGCGTTTGGGATCATTTACGTACTCTACTTTTGGTAGTCATCGTGGCCAAAGTTTCAAATTATTCTACAAAAAAATAAAAAAGCCCCTCCACAAGCAAGGCCTCCACCTAGCTGAAATACCGAAAGAGTTGAAACGCGACGGGTTACTAGGTTTTACTACGTGCATCATTTGAAAGTTGCGTCTCACCAGTTTCGTGGTAAATTTACCTCGATCGGGAAGACCTCAAAAGCTGTCTATGGAAGCGAACAGTGTATGTAGAAACTGTGCAAAATAAGCATTGGCAAAAGATGCAGGAATTTACGCAAAAATAGGGCAACGTGACCTAAATAATAGTTGTTTCAGCCGTCATTTACTAATATTCAGTATTTTGTTGCGAAATGTAAAGTATTTCACACTTTTATTAGCGTCTGATTGTGTAGGATCAAAACGAACTAAGAACGCTTAAATGCTAAAATACTGCACGCGCTCTGAAGCTTGCGTTTTATATATATATATTAATTTTCCTCTACATCATTAGGCTGATTTAGCAACAGGACGGGAACGTCAGATGACGACGGGAGAGCGAGCGGAATAGTCTGGATTCTGTTCTAATTTGACCATATTTGGGTATTTGCACTGCGCGCGCCGTCGTCAAGTGAGGTTCCCGTTGTCTTGCTGAATCAGCCTATTTGCCTGCCTTATAAGCAATGGAAAATAAGCATTGTAGAAAATCATTTGTGAAAACCAAAACATCACATCATTCCACATTTTGTGTTGTTCAACAACTTGTTTCAATACTGGCAAGTAAAATACATTTAAATAGAACATCACAAACATTAAACTCCAAAAATGATTATTAGAACGTGATAAGATATCCTTGGTTTTCACGAAATTGTCATGAGAGCCAATACTTGACAGGTATTGCTCAATCGAGATTCCCATACTTATTTGTTTGGTTTTGAGATATGCCTCCGTGAATTCTCAACAGTGCAAGGAGAAAGCAATCTTTAACTGTTAAAGAAAATAAAACAATTGTGCTAGGACGCCACCTTATGCTTTTGTCATGGCTTGTGGGTAAAATGTTGTCATTGGAGTCGCAAGTCGATCAATGAAGAATGTAAATAAAGCAAGACTGCAAATGAAGCGTAACAATAACGCATCCTTTGGTCGAAAGTCGCTTTGTTATTTACGTAGCAAGTTGTTCTTCCACGTTTAGGCTATAACAAAGATGCGATCACACAGCGTTAACTAAGGAACGAGAGAACTTCAAGGAAAGTTATGTGAGAGGCCAATGATCTGGTTCGCAATGATCATGCGAACAGCACGTTTTTCTGAGATCAGTTGAAGGTTGCTCAAACCGGAATAATATTAATCAAATTTTCCGTTGCCTCCGGCAAAAACTGCCGCCAGAGTTTCTTAACCAGTCCCATTGAACTACTGATCCATCGATCCATTTATCTACTGATCCATTCATTAGCGATCAAGCCCTGGCTGTCATAGATGCTGCAACGTTAGTTGTAATGTTTCAAGCCCACACTGCAGATATTTTCATTCCAAAATGGAAAGCGCACTCCGGTCGCTCGATACGATGTGATTGGCCATTGTATATGTATCACATTACGTCAGAGGAATGACTTAACAAGCATACCTTTTCTAAAGGATTCATGCAAGGTAGTGCAACAACGAAATGGCTTGTCTTCTGCGTGGAAAATTATTTTATTCATATGGGTCAAATTTCCTTAACAGCCATACCTTCACAAAAATGACCTCAAGGTTTAGCTCACAAAATTTACCGAGATGGCGAAGGTCCTTTCTTCCTCCCAAAAAGATCTTACGAGTGGTAATAATAGCAGGAGGAACTGCCGCCACAGCGTGTGGAGGAATTTTCTATTGGAGCTCAGGTACGATTGATTCAAATAAAATGCTATAAGTATGAGAACAATCACTGTAATATTTTTTAGCTTTGATTTATGTTATTGTTATATTCATTAAGTCGGACAGAGAAGAAACATCATTAGTGATCGATGTTATGAATGTTGTAAATAAATGCAAAAAATCTAATAGATTTAATTTTTTTGGTGGATCGCCACTTTTTACTGATTTAGTATCCGATGTTGAGACAGTTAATTATTTCTCGATTGGCTCATCGAGTTCAGATGCTTGTTAATAATTTGTTGGTTCTTTTCGATCTCACGTGATGTCTACTATGATCATATATCAACCCTTTCTGTGGCGGAAGTGAATCTTTTAGGGATGAGCGGTTTTTATTTTTTCAGAGGCTTTGAGTACAAAGAAATAATTTTGCTCCTATTGAAAAACCATGGCATTGAAATGAGCCTAAGAACCTTGAAAAGACGAATCAAGAGTTACGGTCTTAGGAGACAACAACCAGAATACAATATCGATCAGGTCAGAGCATCTTTCCCAACTATTATTGACGTCCATGGATCTTTTCAAGGGTACAGGTCGGTGTGGCACACACTACAGCTAAGAGGCACCAGATAACCGCGCATCGTTGTAAAGGAACTTCTTCGAGAGATAGACCCGGAAGGCTCTGAATTAAGAAAAGCGGATGTATTGTGGATGCCCAGTTGATTTCGTTACTGATCTGGGTACTGAAAATGGAATTATTGCGGCCATACAGTCTTTTTTTAGCGATGACCCAGATAGCCATAGATATGTGCTATCACCTCGAAACTAACTAAGACGTGATTTTATTTGACAATCTACGCGCTTAACACCCTGAAAATACTTAATCAGATATATCGCTGTACGCACGCAGAACGTGCCGGAACATTCCTGCCACATTCTTCGCATCTACTGTAGCAGTAACGAAATATCAACTCGCTTGATATACAATCAAACACATGAAACAAAAAAGACGTCAATTTTGAGCATAGAAACGCTTCACGATAGTGGAAATGAGTTCGTAAACGGGTAGTGGGTGGTAGACTCAATGTCCTAACTTTCGCGGTTTGTTTACATCAAAAGTCACGTGACACTACACGTGAACTTTAAAGCCTAAAAGGTGATTTAAGTGTGTTGTGTATCAAGCAATTCACTACCTAGTTAGCAATTATTAGTTTTATCAAAAGGTCTTTTTACTATTTATGATAACATTTTGCTATTCTTCTTACTTGTCTGTCTGTTTGTTTTTTTGTTTATCGCCAATAGGAGCTGATACAACCCCTAAGGATAATAACTCAGGCTACCAAGCAGTAGAATATGCTGGGACTGGAAGCATGATAGGATTCTGGACTAAAATAAAGGATATGGTACGATGTTAACGTCTATCTGAAGCTATCTTTCAAATTTTTGTGAGCTGTGCTTGCATTGTATAGAGCAAATATCACAATATTTTTTTCATTGTATCGTCAATATTAAAAGATGTTAAAATTTCAATTAAGAGAAATAACAGATATTGCAGCTGTATTTTGTAATTGAAATGATACAACTTGTTTTTCAGTGTTTGAAAGGGAAAGAGAGGAGAGAGATTGAGGAAAGTTGGCGCTGTTCTTTGGAGATGAGATTGAAAGAGAATATCATAGGACAAGAAGGAGCCATTCTCACAGTTGCTGCAGGTATGATTTTCTATGCGACAAAATCAGTTTGGAAGACTACAGTTTGGCAATTTTGGAAGTTATATTCTACTGAATCTGTTTTTCATTTGTTTACAGCAATTCGTACAAGAGAAAATGGTTGGTATGATAAGGAACATCCCCTTGTGTTTCTCTTTCTTGGATCTTCAGGGATTGGTAAATTTCAGTGCTTTTTTGGAACATATTTAGTTTACACATATGAATTTAGTCACAAAACATATGCGATCTGATATGGCATTATTAATGACAGTGACGTTTCATTATTCTCTCTGATCGTTCCTTCCTGTAGGAAAAACAGAGCTTGCCAAACAAGTGGCTCGTTATCTTCATAAAGACAACAAGAAGGTAGTGCAGGATTTTTTTTCAATTGTATTTGGTTATCACTTTGTTTAAAAGTTGCTTTCTCTCTCCCAGTGTTTGGTAAGACTGGACATGTCTGAATACCAAGAAAAGCATGAGGTAAGAGTTGATTTGGATGAAAAACTCAAAGAACGTTCTTAGAAAAAGGAAACTTTCCTTTGACATAGACAACTAAGGTAAGAGGTTTATACGGGTAGCCAAGAGGGGAAGGGAGGGGGAGATGGTGGCGCAGAATTCTCCTCCTTAAAAAAGTTCAAGATTCCCCAGAGACTCTCAATTCCCATTGGCTCGTTGTGGTATTTTCCTTTGTTCCTATTGGCTGTTGTGCGGTTTTACACTCAAACAAATAGCGCTTAAACTGGAACTTAAACATCTTTCTTTCAAGGTTGCGAAAATGATCGGTGCACCACCAGGTTACCTTGGACACGATCAAGGCGGACAATTGACAAAGGAACTCATAAAGTGTCCAAACGCTGTGGTGTTATTTGACGAGGTAAGAAATAAACGATCCTCAATTTTCTTAGACGTTTTTTTTTTTGTGACTAAAATCACTAGGCTCATCTCATTTTTTAATGTCTTTTTAGGTGGAGAAGGCCCACCCAGACGTTTTAACAGTCATGCTCCAATTGTTTGACGAGGTAGCATCTATACTTAAATTTGAGTGAAGATTGTTTTTTTTCTTCAATTTGAGTCATACTAGGTTTGAAAATTTTTCATTTTGTTGTTTTATTTCTTTTTAAGTTTTGATGAAAAAAAAAAACCTCTGTTTTTGATTCAGGGTCGTTTGACGGACGGACAAGGGAAGACAATTGTATGCAAAGACGCCATTTTTGTGATGACGTCAAACCTTGCCAGTGAAGAAATAGCAAATCACGCATTGGAGCTGAGAAAAGAAGCAAAACTAGCTGCTGAGCAAAGACAAGAAAGTGAGTTTTGTTGTGGAGGCTTAAATTTTGCTGATGTTGGACGACGAAATGCGGGATAAGTTTAGAAAGATGTGCAACATTTCATAACACAAATTCTTACCTCGTTCAAGTTACTAGTGAAATAATACGCAGCCTGACTGGAATAAAAATGTAGAAGGGAGGGGAATGAGGAAAAAAGTAACACAAACACACTAAACCAAAGTTGGTCTTAGGAAGAAAAGTTTGTTCTTTTTTTTCCAATGTGGATGTGTTCTCGTGTTATATGGGAAGGAGTTCACTGTTTTTCTTTTCAGGTGATGAAGTAAGTGAAAAGGTTACTATATCGCGAAAGTTTGAAGAAAGAGTGGTCCAACCTATTCTGAAGGTAAACATCCCTTTAGCGATAAATTACAGCAAACCTGGGTTTATAAAATTGAGAAAAATGAGTGATGTCTTGAGAATTTGTGAGAGTTCTTTTTTGTTAAAGCTAAAGAGTAATTATCATAAAATGTTCCCAAAAGCTTTTTGTTTCTCTTCGTATCAACAGAGTCACTTCGGACGAGACGAGTTCCTGGGTCGCATCAATGAGTTTGTGTACTTCCTGCCATTTTCACACCCAGAGCGTTTAAGCTTAGTGACAAAAGAGCTGGATTACTGGTCAAAAATGGTCTGTAATGTGCTCTCCTGTAACATTTTGTAAATGATCTTGAGCAGTTGTTAAAGAAGTAATCTAAGTCCTTGCCCAATTTCTTCTTTGTTTGAATACAGGCGTTGAATCGACACGATATCCACATGACTTGGGATAAAGAAGTCTTGAATGTACTGGCTGATGGCTACGACGTACATTACGGTGCGAGGTCAATCAAACACGAAGTAAGATCGATTATGTGTTTACAACTTTACCTTATGGTGTAATTTTACCCTCCCCTCCTCCACTAAAATACTCACACCTCTTGTTTTCGACGGCTTTTTGTCAGGTTTTTTCTCTTCTCCCTACTGAAGCGTTTTGATACAATTCAATGCCAAACATATGAGAAATTGAAAGTAACATGAAACTTTGTCATATAAGCAATGAAATGGAGGGGGAAATAATCACCGTTGAGAGGAGAATATGTTGCTGGCAAATAGTGGAAATGCTGGTAACACAGTCTGAAATTAAACGAAATGCTGTGGCTGTTGGCAAGTGCAGAAAGTCTTTCTTCGTAGTGTGGTAACATATTCGTAGTTGGAGGACTCTCACCTAAATATTTGCTATTATTTGAATTATTCTCATGCAAAAATTATTGGTTGTGATGCAGGTTGAAAGAAGAGTTGTCAATCAACTTGCTGATGCGCATGAGCAAGAGTTGATAAGTCGCGGATGCACCCTAAACTTAACAGTGAGCTACCCCAAAGATAAAACTGGACAGAACTCAGAGGAAGTAGCTCCTACCATCAAACTGCAGCTCATTAAGGAAGGAAAAAAGAAAGTTGACATTGATGTTGGAAACCATTTCATTTCTGAAGATAAACTGTTCATTGAAGAAGAGGAAGTGAGCAACTAACGACTCAGGAACGGAAATGAATTTGAAGACACTTGGTCTTGAGGATTTTGAGTCTTAAGTGGCAAAGACATCATTCTCATCTTTTCTAATCTTGTTTTATTGGTGCTGGTTCTTTTTCTTCTTGTATAGCCACCCAGATGTAAAAACCAACAATAATATGAATAACTATCACAGTTACTCCTGCTGCACCCATTGCACCATTTGGATAACCCAGCAAATCTGAAAAATACAGGAAAGTAGGAGTGATATCACTAAAGTAGCTTTCTACCATGAGTTAAAATAACATGTATTGTAATGGTTACAAGAAGTGTAACCTATTCTACTACGCAGGTTCTACAAAACTGGATGAGAAAGACTATCAGCCTGGATAAAAAGTTAAAATTTCTCTTACTATAATTTTTTAAGCTAATATAAGGGACTGTATTTTTTCTGTTTATTTTTAACCCTCTACACCCTAACATCAGTATGCATATTCTCCATACTGTTCTCTATACATCCCTAAGGTGCAGTCAAGAAGGATTTATTTAACATTCAAGAGCTTCCTTAGTTGGTGATCATTTCCTCTATTCTTAAGACCTGCATGTGTGATTCAGGTGTGATATTAGATGATCATCACTCTTAGGGGTGTAAGGATTAATTATCATTGAGAGGATATCAATACTGACACCCAAGGCAGAGCTTGGTGATATTTCTGTATGCTTCAACACCACATGACAATACTTTACAATAACAATGCACTATTGGGCTGACAATTGGTGATAATAAAGAAAAATATCAAATAGGAGATTATTGTTTAGTGGAAAAACAAATTCCTAGGACAAAAACTGCAAGAAATATATTGGGAAAAATGCGAAATTTGGGAAAATTACTATTGAAATCTTGGGAGTGGAAGGGAAAATTAAGGAAAACTTCTTTAGATTTTGTACCAAAAATAATGTGGTTACCTTCAAAGAAGATTTTCTTGGAAAGGAAAATGCAGGAGATTGGTAACAAAATCATGGCTAAGGTAAACTTCAAAAGAGTTATAAGAACTGACTTCTCACGAGGCCTGTAAATCAATCAATCAATCAATCAGTCAGTAAGCCACTCAATCAATCAATTGATCCATATGTAAGTTAGTCTGTTGGCCAATTCTTGCTTGGTCCATTGATGTCCGATCATCAATCAACCAGTCAGTCACCCAATCAGCAAGTCAGTAAGTCAATCAATCACTGAATCAGTCAATCATTGAATTAATCAATCAGTCATTCATTCATAGCACCATGCAATCAGTCAGACACCTAGGAAATCAAAAAATTAATCAATCAACTGATCAGAAAATAAGTCATTTAAACAATCACGAATTAGGTCAGTCAGTCAATCAGCCTGACAATTATTAATGGTAAGTCTTAATGCAAAGCCTTTCGTCGATAAACTCTAAAAAAGCCCCGTTCCCTCTTCCAAAAATTATGACTCATGAATCTCATTTCTAAGGCAAAGGAAAAATCACATTGTGTAGAGGTACAGTCAACTCGTGTATTTATCTGATACAACGACAAAGCCCCGTTCCACCACTCTCTAGCACTTTGACAAATACAAGACCGATGAAACTCACCCATAGGGTTGTCCTTGACTATCAGATGCATTCATTGTTTTTAGGAATTTCGTTTAAATTTATCGATAAGTTACTAGATCTGTGCAGCGGTCACGAAATATCAAACTCCTTAAAAGAACCCTCGATCTACGTGCACTACCGTTACTATCCGCCATTTTCGTTTTCAGCTGATAAAAGATGAGGTGCACTGGGACCAGTTAAGTTCATGCCCTTACGGTCTTGGTCCACCTTCGTAAGCACTTTGACAACGTCCTTCGTCTGTGACGTTGCAGTTGTGTCTTCTGTTGTAGTTATGTCCTCGCACCTGATAACCAATAGAATGCGGTTTTATTTCTTCCGATCAAAGCGTTGTGAACGTGTCTTCTGCGTATCACTTCCCAACTAGGGGAGGGATGCAATGTTAAAAAATTGTGAGAAGATCGTTAAGATTTCCGCGTTCGAAGTTTGAGAATTTCTTGGGCTATCCTTGTTTCACGGACTATCCCTTGCTTCATGGGCAATCCTTGATGCCTTTTGGGACACTTCGGATTGGTGACAGATTAAGATTCTGGTTGCGTTTTTAATTGCGAATTATTAGCGTAATTTTCTTCGATACGTTGGAAAGCTTAGGAAGACGAGAATTTGATATTGCCTCGTGGCTTCTCTTATTGGTTTGGAGTGCACTGGTGATCGATTTTCTGTATTTTGCGTAGGACACGCAAAACTACATGTTACCTATTTAAAAAACAGGACAGATCTCGGTGTTTCAATGACCAAAAATTTGTGATTTTCTTCCAGCGTCATAATAATTTTTGTTACGTTACATGTAGCAAACTCAAAGTGTCTACACTGATGGCTATCATGGATACAGTGGAAGACATGTATTCATTGTAAATGTATGGGACTACGCAAAAATTCAACCTCTGGTATGGTTGATGTCAAACATCACATATCCTGGAAAGTTAACTCAAACTGCTAACACGTATAATGAAGATCTGGTCTCTTTTATAAAGGATAGGGTGCTCTCTCCCATGCTCTCCAGCAAGTAACAGTTGGGTTACAATGCATTAAATCATTCTCTTTGCTCAACCAGAAGGGAACAGATTTGCAGCAAAATTACTCTTCGCTTGATGATATGTGCTTCTCTATTTAATTCAGGGGCTGACATATGCCACTTTCTTGCTTTTGATCTATTTAGAATAAAGTCCCTTGAACTAAATTATGAGGAATATCTGAGCAGATGTTTGGTGAGGTATTGCATTCTGTGCTCAAAATCTAGTGTACATAGACCTGGGAAAAAAGAAAGGGATGTAGCAGTCATTCAGGTCGGTTAATTGCTCCAAGCTCTAATTGGATACCACTGCTCATTTGGTTATCTTTCTTGCCAATGCTCTTTCCAGTTATTTGGGTTTTCTTGGAAACTCTTCCCATTGAGAAGAAACATGATATGTGTTTACAAATTAAAAGCAAAGAAAAGTGAAAAAAATAGGAGAGTAACAAGATGGTATCAAAGACAGTGGTACAATTTTTTTTGCAGTAGGGTAGTTTTTTATTTTTGAATCAGAGTTTTAGCCTAAGTATGTCTAAGTTTCTACACGTGTTGTTTAGTCTTGTGATTTCTTGCTTTAAGAAGTGAGGTAAAATTGTTTGAATTTGTTTTTTCATTACAGCCACTTGAGTATGTAAATGGAAAGAAAACACTGAAAAATGATGGTAAGGAACACATAGCTTGAAAGTAATTTGGCAAAAACGGCAAAAGAAAAGAGCCGGGATGATATTAACAGAGGATGAGATAAGAGAAGAAGTAAGTATAAAACCAAGCATTAAGCAAGTATTGACTGACTGTAAAAAGTACCCTTTTCAGTGACATGTCTAACAAGTTGCTTGGGGCCTCTTTCCAAGTGACCCTTAATAAGATTACACACAGCATACGATTGAAGTGAATGTGTAGATGAGGTGTTGTGTTTAATCATATATATCTCGCTCAAATATCTAGAGGAAACATTTTTGTCGAAGGAGACAAATGTCAGTTTTAATTTGTTAACTATGGCAACATCAAAATCATTTTTTCATCATCAAAAAATTTTGTAGGAACGATCAAAATTCTAGTAAAGGTATTTCATGAAGATGAAAAATAAAATGTATACACAACTGTTGGTGTGTCTGGTGCCAAAAGATTTCTTTTTGTCTAACCTTGACCCAAAAGGTTTTATCGTTTGAGTCTGAGGTGAGGTTAGATGATGCTCACTTGAGGCAGGACTTTTAATTGTGACTTTGTTTTTTTCCGGCTCTACTCAGAGAGATTAAAGTTCGAGGACATTTACCTGGAAAACTTCCCTTCCCTCTTATTTGGACTGCAACAACATTGTGCTTGTCTGTAATTTTCTCATTTATATTTTTATTCTAGTTCGTTGTCACAAGTGTAGAGGGTTTGGCCACGTATGTGCCCAATGCCCGACGAGACGCAGCCTGGTTGTGCCCCTCCATCAGCAAGAAAAGCAACCGGCAGATCAAGCAAAGGAAGTGATGGTGAAAAACTATCATTTTCATGCCTCTTGACAATGTAAGATTTCACTAATAAGTTTAGCAAGTTATCTAACATTGCCAAGAGGTTTTATAGATAACTCCCCAAAGTTTGGAATCAATCACAATAGATACTTAGCACCATGTTAACAACAAACTTCATTTTCAGGTTAGGTGTTAGATGTTTGTGACTTCGATTAATTTAGCTATGTAAAAATGAAAGTAAAATTTCATTTAAAGATGCCGTCAAATTGAATTTCCAGACAACTGCAGCATTTGATTTTCTAATGGCAACAAAAAAGTCCTATTTTCACTACTGGCTAAAAATGGTTTATTCTATTCATATTCAATGACATGTAATGCCATGGGTGGCAGGGTATTCTGCAGTTTAACCAAAATTTTATATTAGCATGTACTAAAAAGACTGGTTAAGTAATTTTCTTACTGAGGGTGTGGTATAAACAGAAATTCAGGATAAAAAACGTTCCGGTAAATGACTTATGTGAAATGTGACTGCACAGAGAGTCAATAATGACTCCTAAGTTTCAATGTGGTGCGACCTGCACTAAAGGTCCAGACTATGAAATGTTGGCCTGTGAGAGTACAACTCCACGCTGTAATCCGCACTTAGAAGGCAAGCCAGCTGTAGGAAAGCCGCTGTGTGAAATCTAAGCAACAAAGATGAATGAAAAACTAGATAAAAAAACGATCTTCAACAGCATGTTACAGCCACCATTGCAAAATGGTCACTTTCAGAAGCTTTGAAGCTTACGTAACTTATCTGAGCATAGACTGGAAGCTATCTTCAATGATAGTAAACCATGTGACGAGTGCTCTGTTCACTGTGACAAATCCAGCGAGGAATAAGTATCTTGGATCATGACATAGCATGGTTTACACTTTGTGTAAACCACACAAAAACAGTTACAGGATAAACCAATAATTGCATAAAAACTTAGGCAAACGCAAGCACAAAAAACAAAGTTTATTTCCAACAGAAAGGCCAGGTGAACACAATTATGCGTTTAGTTTCATTCTGATATTGACATTGGTTTAACAGTCTCTTCTCTCTACATTCTGCTGATTCATTTGCAATTTTTTGTCTTTGATACTTAGATTGCCAGCCTCTTTCTTCTTGATTCAGAAGATTCATTTGCATGTTTCTTTTCCCTGTTCAGACGCTGCTGGGCAAGCCTCTTTTCCCTTGATTCCTCACTTTCATTTACCCTTCTTCGTTTCTCATATTCACGTCTAGCAATCAATCGATTTTCTTTTTCTTCTGGCATTTCAGTTAAAGACTTTGCTTCCTTTCCATATGTGGTGTTTGGTTTGTTGTGTTTGGTTTCTTTTATTTCTGAAAGGCAAATGTTCAATTTTTGGACTCTTGTGAACATTTTGCAAATCAGGTTCATTATCTCTGACAAAGACACCTTTAATTTCAAAAGGAACAACCCCTATTTGTAAGCAGGAAATTTTCAAATATGGTACAAGGTTTTCAATTCCTTCAATGGTAAGCATAGTACATTTCTCAAATGAGTGGGGCATCCCATGCAAATCCCTGGAATGAGCATCAAACATTTTAGAGCTTTGTTCTGAATTCTTAATCACTGCACCAGTATTAATTCCAATCGTCAACAAACAAAAATTGTAGTTAAGTTGACAATTTGAAACCACTTCTGTCAGAGAATTTTGAAGAGACATGTATGGCCCATTATTTGATGTCATGAACAAACTTCCTGTTAATGACTCACTATATTCTAATGTGTATACTTTATTGTAAATTGAAACAATGCATGGAACATCAGTTAAATGCAAATAATCATTTGTTTGGATAGAACATCTTATAGAAGTATACAAATTATTTCCAATGGTAAGAATATTATTCAAAGTGGAAGAAGTCCACAAATTGATATCTTCTATGTGATGGTAAACAATAGCAGTAATTGACATTGCTACACATTACTTACCAGCATTTTAAACAAAGAGAGCCTCATTTCCTTAACTGTAGTCAGCACATAAATTGTTCTTGTTGGTTCGATGACATCAAATATTGTAGGGCCCGGATTTTCCTCTACATCATTAGGCTGATTTAGCAACAGGACGGGAACGTCAGATGACGACGGGAGAGCGAGCGGAATAGTCTGGATTCTGTTCTAATTTGACCATATTTGGGTCGTTGCACTGCGCGCGCCGTCGTCAAGTGAGGTTCCCGTTGTCTTGCTGAATCAGCCTATTTGCCTGCCTTATAAGCAATGGAAAATAAGCATTGTAGAAAATCATTTGTGAAAACCAAAACATCACATCATTCCACATTTTGTGTTGTTCAACAACTTGCTTCAATACTGGCAAGTAAAATACATTTAAATAGAACATCACAAACATTAAACTCCAAAAATGATTATTAGAACGTGATAAGATATCCTTGGTTTTCACGAAATTGTCATGAGAGCCAATACTTGACAGGTATTGCTCAATCGAGATTCCCATACTTATTGGTTTGGTTTTGAGATATGCCTCCGTGAATTCTCAACAGTGCAAGGAGAAAGCAATCTTTAACTGTTAAAGAAAATAAAACAATTGTGCTAGGACGCCACCTTATGCTTTTGTCATGGCTTGTGGGTAAAATGTTGTCATTGGAGTCGCAAGTCGATCAATGAAGAATGTAAATAAAGCAAGACTGCAAATGAAGCGTAACAATAACGCATCTTTTGGTCGAAAGTCGCTTTGTTATTTACGTAGCAAGTTGTTCTTCCACGTTTAGGCTATAACAAAGATGCGATCACACAGCGTTAACTAAGGAACGAAAGAACTTCAAGGAAAGTTATGTGAGAGGCCAATGATCTGGTTCGCAATGATCATGCGAACAGCACGTTTTTCTGAGATCAGTTGAAGGTTGCTCAAACCGGAATAATATTAATCAAATTTTCCGTTGCCTCCGGCAAAAACTGCCGCCAGAGTTTCTTAACCAGTCCCATTGAACTACTGATCCATCGATCCATTTATCTACTGATCCATTCATTAGCGATCAAGCCCTGGCTGTCATAGATGCTGCAACGTTCGTTGTAATGTTTCAAGCCCACACTGCAGATATTTTCATTCCAAAATGGAAAGCGCACTCCGGTCGCTCGATACGATGTGATTGGCCATTGTATATGTATCACATTACGTCAGAGGAATGACTTAACAAGCATACCTTTTCTAAAGGATTCATGCAAGGTAGTGCAACAACGAAATGGCTTGTCTTCTGCGTGGAAAATTATTTTATTCATATGGGTCAAATTTCCTTAACAGCCATACCTTCACAAAAATGACCTCAAGGTTTAGCTCACAAAATTTACCGAGATGGCGAAGGTCCTTTCTTCCTCCCAAAAAGATCTTACGAGTGGTAATAATAGCAGGAGGAACTGCCGCCACAGCGTGTGGAGGAATTTTCTATTGGAGCTCAGGTACGATTGATTCAAATAAAATGCTATAAGTATGAGAACAATCACTGTAATATTTTTCAGCTTTGATTTATGTTATTGTTATATTCATTAAGTCGGACAGAGAAGAAACATCATTAGTGATCGATGTTATGAATGTTGTAAATAAATGCAAAAAATCTAATAGATTTAATTTTTTTGGTGGATCGCCACTTTTTACTGATTTAGTATCCGATGTTGAGACAGTTAATTATTTCTCGATTGGCTCATCGAGTTCAGATGCTTGTTAATAATTTGTTGGTTCTTTTCGATCTCACGTGATGTCTACTATGATCATATATCAACCCTTTCTGTGGCGGAAGTGAATCTTTTAGGGATGAGCGGTTTTTATTTTTTCAGAGGCTTTGAGTACAAAGAAATAATTTTGCTCCTATTGAAAAACCATGGCATTGAAATGAGCCTAAGAACCTTGAAAAGACGAATCAAGAGTTACGGTCTTAGGAGACAACAACCAGAATACAATATCGATCAGGTCAAAGCATCTGTCCCAACTATTATTGACGTCCATGGATCTTTTCAAGGGTACAGGTCGGTGTGGCACACACTACAGCTAAGAGGCACCAGATAACCGCGCATCGTTGTAAAGGAACTTCTTCGAGAGATAGACCCGGAAGGCTCTGAATTAAGAAAAGCGGATGTATTGTGGATGCCCAGTTGATTTCGTTACTGATCTGGGTACTGAAAATGGAATTATTGCGGCCATACAGTCTTTTTTTAGCGATGACCCAGATAGCCATAGATATGTGCTATCACCTCGAAACTAACTAAGACGTGATTTTATTTGACAATCTACGCGCTTAACGCCCTGAAAATACTTAATCAGATATATCGCTGTACGCACGCAGAACGTGCCAGAACATTCCTGCCACATTCTTCGCATCTACTGTAGCAGTAACGAAATATCAACTCGCTTGATATACAATCAAACACATGAAACAAAAAAGACGTCAATTTTGAGCATAGAAACGCTTCGCGATAGTGGAAATGAGTTCGTAAACGGGTAGTGGGTGGTAGACTCAATGTCCTAACTTTCGCGGTTTGTTTACATCAAAAGTCACGTGACACTACACGTGAACTCTAAAGCCTAAAAGGTGAATTAAGTGTGTTGTGTATCAAGCAATTCACTACCTAGTTAGCAATTATTAGTTTTATCAAAAGGTCTTTTTACTATTTATGATAACATTTTGCTATTCTTCTTACTTGTCTGTCTGTTTGTTTTTTTGTTTATCGCCAATAGGAGCTGATACAACCCCTAAGGATAATAACTCAGGCTACCAAGCAGTAGAATATGCTGGGACTGGAAGCATGATAGGATTCTGGACTAAAATAAAGGATATGGTACGATGTTAACGTCTATCTGAAGCTATCTTTCAAATTTTTGTGAGCTGTGCTTGCATTGTATAGAGCAAATATCACAATATTTTTTTCATTGTATCGTCAATATTAAAAGATGTTAAAATTTCAATTAAGAGAAGTAACAGATATTGCAGCTGTATTTTGTAATTGAAATGATACAACTTGTTTTTCAGTGTTTGAAAGGGAAAGAGAGGAGAGAGATTGAGGAAAGTTGGCGCTATCCTTTGGAGATGAGATTGAAAGAGAATATTATAGGACAAGAAGGAGCCATTCTCACAGTTGCTGCAGGTATGATTTTCTATGCGACAAAATCAGTTTGGAAGACTACAGTTTGGCAATTTTGGAAGTTATATTCTACTGAATCTGTTTTTCATTTGTTTACAGCAATTCGTACAAGAGAAAATGGTTGGTATGATAAGGAACATCCCCTTGTGTTTCTCTTTCTTGGATCTTCAGGGATTGGTAAATTTCAGTGCTTTTTTGGAACATATTTAGTTTACACATATAAATTTAGTCACAAAACATATGCGATCTGATATGGCATTATTAATGACTGTGACGTTTCATTATTCTCTCTGATCGTTCCTTCCTGTAGGAAAAACAGAGCTTGCCAAACAAGTGGCTCGTTATCTTCATAAAGACAACAAGAAGGTAGTGCAGGATTTTTTTTCAATTGTATTTGGTTATCACTTTGTTTAAAAGTTGCTTTCTCTCTCCCAGTGTTTGGTAAGACTGGACATGTCTGAATACCAAGAAAAGCATGAGGTAAGAGTTGATTTGGATGAAAAACTCAAAGAACGTTCTTAGAAAAAGGAAACTTTCCTTTGACATAGACAACTAAGGTAAGAGGTTTATACGGGTAGCCAAGAGGGGAAGGGAGGGGGAGATGGTGGCGCAGAATTCTCCTCCTTAAAAAAGTTCAAGATTCCCCAGAGACTCTCAATTCCCATTGGCTCGTTGTGGTATTTTCCTTTGTTCCTATTGGCTGTTGTGCGGTTTACACTCAAACAAATAGCGCTTAAACTGGAACTTAAACATCTTTCTTTCAAGGTTGCGAAAATGATCGGTGCACCACCAGGTTACCTTGGACACGATCAAGGCGGACAATTGACAAAGGAACTCATAAAGTGTCCAAACGCTGTGGTGTTATTTGACGAGGTAAGAAATAAACGATCCTCAATTTTCTTAGACGTTTTTTTTTTTGTGACTAAAATCACTAGGCTCATCTCATTTTTTAATGTCTTTTTAGGTGGAGAAGGCCCACCCAGACGTTTTAACAGTCATGCTCCAATTGTTTGACGAGGTAGCATCTATACTTAAATTTGAGTGAAGATTGTTTTTTTTCTTCAATTTGAGTCATACTAGGTTTGAAAATTTTTCATTTTGTTGTTTTACTTCTTTTTAAGTTTTGATGAAAAAAAAAACCTGTTTTTGATTCAGGGTCGTTTGACGGACGGACAAGGGAAAACAATTGTATGCAAAGACGCCATTTTTGTGATGACGTCAAACCTTGCCAGTGAAGAAATAGCAAATCACGCATTGGAGCTGAGAAAAGAAGCAAAACTAGCTGCTGAGCAAAGACAAGAAAGTGAGTTTTGTTGTGGAGGCTTAAATTTTGCTGATGTTGGACGACGAAATGCGGGATAAGTTTAGAAAGATGTGCAACATTTCATAACACAAATTCTTACCTCGTTCAAGTTACTCGTGAAATAATACGCAGCCTGACTGGAATAAAAATGTAGAAGGGAGGGGAATGAGTAAAAAAGTAACACAAACACACTAAACCAAAGTTGGTCTTAGGAAGAAAAGTTTGTTCTTTTTTTTCCAATGTGGATGTGTTCTCGTGTTATATGGGAAGGAGTTCACTGTTTTTCTTTTCAGGTGATGAAGTAAGTGAAAAGGTTTCTATATCGCGAAAGTTTGAAGAAAGAGTGGTCCAACCTATTCTGAAGGTAAACATCCCTTTAGCGATAAATTACAGCAAACCTGGGTTTATAAAATTGAGAAAAATGAGTGATGTCTTGAGAATTCGTGAGAGTTCTTTTTTGTTAAAGCTAAAGAGTAGTTATCATAAAATGTTCCCAAAAGCTGTTTGTTTGTTTCTCTTCGTATCAACAGAGTCACTTCGGACGAGACGAGTTCCTGGGTCGCATCAATGAGTTTGTGTACTTCCTGCCATTTTCACACCCAGAGCGTTTAAGCTTAGTGACAAAAGAGCTGGATTACTGGTCAAAAATGGTCTGTAATGTGCTCTCCTGTAACATTTTGTAAATGATCTTGAGCAGTTGTTAAAGAAGTAATCTAAGTCCTTGCCCAATTTCTTCTTTGTTTGAATACAGGCGTTGGATCGACACGATATCCACATGACTTGGGATAAAGAAGTCTTGAATGTACTGGCTGATGGCTACGACGTACATTACGGTGCGAGGTCAATCAAACACGAAGTACGATCGATTATGTGTTTACAACTTTACCTTGTGGTGTAATTTTACCCTCCCCTCCTCCACTAAAATACTCACACCTCTTGTTTTCGACGGCTTTTTGTCAGGTTTTTTCTCTTCTCCTCACGGAAGCGTTTTGATACAATTCAACGCCAACCATATGAGAAATTGAAAATAACATGAAACTTTTTCATATAACCAGCACTAAAGCAATAAAATGGAGGGAGAAATAATCACCGTTGAAAGGAGACTATGTTGCTGGCAAATAGTGGAAATGCTGGTGACACAGTCCGAAATTGAACGAAATGCTGCGGCTGTTGGAAAGTGCAGAAAGTCTTTCTTTGTAGTGTGGTAATATATTCATAGTCGGAGGACCCTCACCTAAATATTTGCTATTATTTGAATTATTCTCATGCAAAAATTATTGGTTGTGATGCAGGTTGAAAGAAGAGTTGTCAATCAACTTGCTGATGCGCACGAGCAAGAGTTAATAAGTCGGGGATGCACTCTACACTTAACAGTGAGCTACCCCAAAGATAAAACTGGATGGAACTCAGAGGAAGTAGCTCCTACCATTAAACTGCAGCTCGTTAAGGAAGGAAAAAAGAAAGTTGACATTAATGTTGGAAATCATTTCGTTCCTGAAGATAAACTGTTCGTTTGAATAAGAGAAAGCGAGTAACTAACGACGGATATGAATTTGAAGACACTTGGTCTTGAGGATTCAAGAACAAGTGTAGATCTTTTTACCATTCTAGTCTAACAGTCATGGATCAGTCGTTGTTCCTGACTGGTCTACCCTCAAGTTCTGATTTTTCCCGAGACGAAAAAAAAACTAACTGTTTCCCATTACATGAAGTGTATAATGTTCATGGAGAGCATGTTGGCTGAATTTTTAGTGTAGAGCCTTATAATGGTGCGCCAGGTGCGCCTACGGTGTTATACATGCGTGCCATTTTTCGGACGTTACATGTACGAGTAAGTGATCCGTTTGAGGGTCACCGAGTTAGTGTAAGTATTTGACCCCTCAATATCACTTAGTGTCTCTAGTCTACAGAGGTCTTAGAAGACTTCATTACATGGATTTACCTTTTGCGGGTAGAAGGTTAAAAGCGGATTTCTCGGGCGTAATTGCCTTTGATTTCTCAATTGATGTTGTCGCAAATACAGTTTTAAGGAGTCACGAAACAAAAAACTTATCAGGACCTATTTTCATGTTCTAATGGAAATAAATAGCAAACAATAACACATTCTCTTGAGAAATAAAGTTATAAATAACTGGGGTTCTTTGAAACAAATGGTGATAGAAAAGGTTTCAGTTCTGGTCAATATTGACTTTTCATAGCCTTCTTCCAAATATGAGGGAACGCGCTGAGGGAATAAAAAAAACATACATGTGTTATAATGCAAGGAAGAGAATACAAATACAAATAAAGAAAAAGGAGAAAACATAGGAACCCGTGTTGTTGCGTGCAGATATCTATTGAGCCATACCTGCACACCTAGGTCCGACACTACGCAAAGAAACTCGAAAGAGTGCTGTATATGAACTGGCTCGCACGTGCACACAGGAAAGGCCGTGACAATCAGCAAAAATAATGACAAATGCAGATGACATCTGCAGTCAAAAAACAGGTAAATAAGTTAACAGAAAGATTAAGAACTTTCTAGAAGTATTTTCTTGAAAAGAAAAGATGAACAATTCTTACTTCTCATGAAAGGTCACGTAGTCACGCTGCAAATAGTATTTCTACGTGGAGTTTCTTGATGGTGGGAAAAACATTTTCCAGTCTTATTTTCTGGAAACACGGCGCAGTTTATAAATTTTATGGGGCTATTGATATTTCTTTTCAAATAAGGGGGGGGGGGGGAAACGAGTTTCCCATCATATGCGGTCTGGAAAAGTCGAAGTCGTTATACACTGGAACTTGTGCGTCAACAAGCACGGGACATGTGACTTTACAATCTCCTCTCTAGCTACAGCTTCCTTATTGTGAACTGTGCGATAACGATAATAAACAATCAAATTGTAGACTAATGAATGTTTTGTTCTGTACAAGAGCCCTATTTCCTGATTTTAATAAATCTTCAAAGTAATACACGACAGAGGAAAGAAAGGCTACGATTTTCTCATCGAGTTTCCGCCTACATGCATCTCTCTAAATGTGAAATTTTCCATTCCTACAACAAATCTCAAAAGTTTTTCACATTTTTTACCTTTCTTGATCAGTTATCTTGAATTAAGAACTTAAAAATTTCGGTTTATTTAGTAAAGTGACCGCTTAGAGCAAGAATTGCGTGACAGGTGTAGTTGAGAGAAACTTGTCACAGTCGCAGATTTTAAAGGCATCCAAGACAAAAATACGGTGGTGCCCACAGATTTTTTTGATGATTTTCAGAGATGAAATGATGGATTATAAAGGGGAATCAAGATAAGTGTTGTAGCTTTCTGGCAAGGGGAGATATTTGACCTCAAAGTCGTTAAATATTTGGATGAATCGAAAAGTCTGAAAACACAGTCGTTTATTTGCCTCTGTTGATTGACAAGCCGTCAATCAAATTGACTGATACTCGCGGCGGACATTAACTAAGGATGTAAAAATATATGTGCTAACCCTCAGAGTAATTGGTCAAATACCATCGCAGTGAGAGCTTCATACATTTTGCCTATTTTGAAGCGATTTCCTTGGTGAAAACCAAGAAAAACCGGGGGGTGGTCTATTTCCCCCCGGAAAAAACCAAAACAGAAACCAGTTTGTCTTCTTGAGTTTCGGGGCAGAATCTTTAAACTGACAAAGTTTCACTGAAATTAGTGAGATAGCATGCAACACGACTGCCCCGGTGTTCTCGTGGACACGCTCTTAAGTAGTTGCAGTCATCATTATAGTGTAGTCCATCTGTCACTAATCCGAAGTGTCCCAAAGGGCATCAAGGATAGCCTGTGAAACAAGGATAGCCCAAGAAATTCTCAAACTTCGAACGCGGAAATCTTCTCACAATTTTTTTGCATATCATCCCTCCCCTAGTTGGGAAGTGATACGCAGAAGACACGTTCACAACGCTTTGATCGGAAGAAATAAAACCGCATTCTATTGGTTACCAGGTGCGAGGACATAACTACAACAGAAGACACAACTGCAACGCCACAGACGAAGGACTTTGTCAAAGTGCTCACGAAGAGCAGAGGGGCCTTTTGTTGCGCATGCGCCAAGAAAATTTGTTCGGCGCGTTCGGCGCCATTTTGATATTTTCAGCGCGCTTTTGCGGGTTTTCAACTGAGCGATCGACACCTTTCTGTGATATTTTTTGGAGAGGGATGGAAGAGTATGACAAGTTTACTACCATTTCTAACTCTGTGGATACTTGTGGAGTTTGCTGGCTCTTCGGATGAGGATATTTTAATGATCAAAGTGCGAACAAAACGCGAAAAAAGGCCGAAAACTTGAAGTTTGAGATTTGATTTGCTGACGATCAAGATGTGCACATGAGACTACAAACCTTGAAGGTTAGTCTTAAGATGTTGATGTCTTACTTCTATAAATCACGAAGTGATGTGTGGAGGCGATCGCGAGATATTTGTTACGATGATAGAAGGTAGTTTACAATTTGATCTTATTTTACTTCAACTTTGAAATAAAATTACGTTAAGTTCGAGGTGGCCCCCAAGCTTCAAATCACTTCAAATAACATCTTATCTTCTTTCTCTTTGTTGTCCCATTGGACACAAGGCTTAAAAAAATGTTCCAGCTTCAGGATTGAGTTGCTCTTTCTATAACCTTCGGCGAATTCGTTTTTGGGAGGTTGAGGTGGATTTTCAAAGTCATGGCTCACAACTGTCTTTGGCCATTTTGCTCTCCAAGTCTGTTGTACTTGGTACGTAGGCATGCGTCTTAGCAACGTTTATAGTCTTGCCTCGATCATCTGCGGTTTTTATCTAATTTTTTTGCTGTGTTTTGGTGAGAATTTTTCTGATTGCCCTTTTGGGCTTGAAGGGCTAACTAGAGGATAAACTTCGGTAGAACTTGTTTTATCACATGGCCCCCAAATCTCTCACCACTGTCAGTTCATTGTTTATTTATTTAGCCTTCGGTCTAACCAGTTCATTTACCTCAAAAAAATCCGTGGGCTTTGTCTCATGAGTTTAAACTGGTGCCGTTTTCTTCATGTTCATGTGTTATTCGAAACGGATGGCGTCAGCTTCATTCTGTCTTGTTTATTTCAGTAGAATACTTCTGCCATACGAAATGAATTTTGAGTCGAAGTGTACTATAAAACTCGCAGATTAAAATTATCTAACTTTCTCTGGTTCTTAAAACATGAGGTGAGCGATACAATAAATGAATAATTACTCAAGGGGCTGGAACTCTCTTTCTTTAGAATGTGAACTACAGTATTTCTGTCATATTTGAAAACGAATTTCGGGTTAAAATGTCTTCAAACCAGTTTGACTTGTATTTCTCTTTGCCAGATAAGTCTTGATCCTTCAATTTTTATTTCTTAATTGAGACTGATGATTGGAATTAACTATTGTGTTCTCTGCTGTTTAGGGAGATGTGAAGTGACCCCACTACATATGGTCAGTACTATTGACAGAAAGGATAGGTGTGACATTTGCTGTGGCAAGCTGGCATTCAAGAGAATGTCATTAGTACCAGAAGCTTACTACTGGTATAAATTATCAATCTTTTGTTCTCTCCACACAACTTGCCTCAACTAGCTTATGCTATATGCAACTTGTGTCTATACCTTTTTTTGTAACTATAAAATTACCAATAAAGTTTTTTGAAAGTTTTGTCCAAATTTCATGGGAAAACAATATGAGGAGTGATCAGGTGAAATATTGTCCTGTTCCATAACAATGTTTGAGCTTCCAGGCAGAGCTAAAAATTTCTTAAGCGACTGATTTATGATTTTCTGCCTTAAAATTAGCACAGCCAAACCCCTGGCTTGAAAACTATTAATTTCTGCAAATAGGCATCCAAGCTGATGCCCATTACTGCAGAATATGCAATATCAAAGTCCCCTTTTGACTTAGGTCTCATTTCTCTAAAATCTGATAGATGTAAAGCATCAATTTTCATAAAGAGATCAACAAACCTCTTCACATTAGTTTAATCTGACCTCACTAAGTCTTATTCCTGAAAAGAAAAGGCTTTTTTTTTTTTTACCCTCACTGTTAAATATCAGCCTTACTGGTTCTTTGTTGTTTAGCATGTGTAAGAGTCTTTTCAGACCATCAAATTGTCACACAACTCTTGTAATTTAATAGGTTGGAGAATAAGGTTGCAAAGAGTGTATATGATTTTTTTGTGCAGTTGAAATGATAAATGATAGTGATTTTCACTGGGTAATAATTGATTTAACTATTCATCTTACAACTGGAAGCCCAAAGTAGTACTTGTTTTCTTTCACAATTTCCCCACATCATCGATCATATCTGATGATATTTCCGAGACTAATGATTGAAAAGACTTTATCTTACTCTGATAAAATCCATAATTATTCCTCCATTTCTAACCAGATGGAGCTACCATATCTCTAGCATTAGCATTGTCTTACTTTTCTTTACTCGACATTGACCTTTTTTATTTTGGTAATCAGCCCTGCCGGTTGTGATTCATGTCAAAAAAAAACTTTTGAAACAAAACATAAACCTCTGTAAACTTTACATTTTTGCCAAAATTGGAGGTACACTGCACTAGCAGTACAGTTGAAGCTCTAAAAAACGCTTACAGAAAGGCGAGTACTTCAAATGATCACCGATAACTTGAGATAGCAATGACACGATAAAAGTATACTATCCAATTCTTTTGTACTCTTCGACAGGCCACTTGCATCCTTCAAAAATAACATCATCTTCATCGATCGCCCAGACAATCACGAGACAAGACTCGAACAATCTTTTGCATTCTGAAAATAACTTCCTTCCACACATCACACAATAATTTCAAGGATTTGCCGCTTCCATCTACGTTACAGAAGAAAAAATGAGAAGAAAGGTTGTCTCAAATACTCGAACCATTGTTTTTTCCGACGTATTTTACTGCTTCTTTTCTTTCGTGATTCTCGAAAGGGAAACCGAGGCAGGCGCATAACAGCGGTTTCTCGTATCAAACTAAAATTTACCGGACATATGTAGCGTTGCAGTCGTGTCTTCCGTTGTGGTTATGTCCTCACACATTATAACCAATAGAATGCAGTTTTACTTCTTCCAATCAAAGTGCGTTGTGATCGTGTCTTCTGCGTGTCACTTCCCAACTAGGGGAGGGATGCAAAGCAAAAGTGTAAAAAGATCGTTAAGATTTCCGCGCTCGAAGTTTGAGAATTTCGTGGGCTATCCTTGACACCTTTTGGGACGCTTCGGATTGGTGAAAGAGTAAGATTCTGGTTGCGTTTTTAAGTGCGAGGTATTTGGGAAATTTCCTTCCATACGTTGGAAAGCCTAGGAAGACGAGAATTTGACATTGCCTCATGGCTTTCCTTACTTTTCTGTTGGAGCTAGTACAATAAGGTAAGGTTTTCGTTGCACTTCATGCTAGTATTTTTTTAAATTTTAAATATTACAACCATTCTTCAAAGATCGCGTTCAAGTTTTGTGCTAAATTCCAGTAGATTTCATGTAGCTGCATGATACCTGGATTCATTGAATCCTTCTGTGTTGAGGACTGACTTTTTTTATTTTGTTTGGGACATGCAACACTTGATATTGCACGTCGATTAAAAACCAGGACAGCTCTCGGTGTTTCAATGATCAAAAACTTGTGATTTTCTTCCAGCCTCAATAATTTGTATTATGTTGCATGTAGCAGTCTCATAGTGTCTACACTGGTGGCTATTATGGGTACAGTGGAAGACATGTATTCATTGTAAATGTACGGGGCTACGTAAAAATTCAGCTAGGATGTATGGTCGATGTTAAACTTCACATATCCTGGAAATTTAACTTACAAACTGCTTACACATATGATGAAGATCTGGTCTCTTATAAAGGATAGGGTGCTGGCTCCTAACGCTCTGCAGCAAGTAACAGTTGGGTCATCATTCTCTTTGCTCACCCAGAGGGGCACAAATTTGCAGCAAAATTACTCATCACTTAATAATATGTGCTTTTCTATTTATCTATCTACTTTCTTTCTTTTGATCTATTTAGAATAAAGCCCCTTGGGCTAATATAATTTTTAGCCAACTTGAGAAATAGTGGCCTAAAATGGACATCCAAACTTTTAAATTTCCAGGGAAAGGTTCCCCAGACTTTGCTATCCAAGTGGGAATAAATGGCTGCCACACTGTCATTTTTGTCCCTCCCGGCTGCTCAAATGTTTTCCCTCCTTTCCACAATCTTACCAAAGCCCCTATATGTGTAGTAATAAAAACATTGAAGTGCAGTGTGCTATCTCAGCAAGAGATGATAATCATGCACACTTTTAAGTGAGTCATCCTAGCAGATGTTTGGTGAGGTATTACATTCTGTGCTCAAAATCTAGTTCACATAGACCTGGGGAAAAAGAATAGGGTGTAATAGTCAGGTCGGTGAATTGCTACAAGCTTTAGTTTGATACCACTACTCATTTGGTTATCCATTTGGTTATCTATCTTGCTGGTAATCTTTCTGGTTATTTGGGTTTTTTATGGAACCTCTTCCCATCAAGAAGAAGCATGTTATGTGTTTGAAAGTTGATAGAAAAGAAAAGTTGAAAAAAAAAAATACGGAAATAGGGGAGGAACAGGATGGTACCAAAGACAGTGGTACATTTTTTTTTGCAGGGGGGAGTTTTTTTTATTTTTGAATTAGGGTTCTAGCCTAAGTATGTCTAAGTTTCTACACTTGTTTATTCTTGTGATTTCTTGCTTTAGGAAGTGAGGTAGAATTGTTTGAATTTGTTTTTTCATTACAGCCACTTGAGTCTGTAAATGGAAAGAAAACACTGAAAAATGGTGGTAAGGAACACATTGCTTGCACTATAAAGTACTGAAAGTAATTTGTAACTCTCCACATTTGTTATTTACAATTGATATGCTTTGCACAGCTGTTGTGTGATAAGTGAAGAATTAGGTAACTGTATCTCAAAAATTAAATCAATTTAAACTGCAGCGAAAGCTATTACTTTTATAGTTATAAAAGTATTAAAGGTAACCTCTCTAAGAACCTTCCCTAGTGTCTGTGTTATAGAGGTATCCACTAAATATAGGTTAATTTATTAGGAAATGTGGGAAGAATAGTATGCAACTGAATGATGCAAGTTTCAGCCAGTTGAGGGTTCTTACATTTTTTATTGTGGTGCTAATGGTGTCTCAGTCAATTGCTAACTTAGTATTTAAGTACTAGTTGTGGTTGTTGATTATTTGACTTTCCCTAAATGTTTTTTATTGGTGGAGCCAAAAGAAAAAGTTTGTGAGGCCATGCTTTAAAAAAATGACAGGAAGGCCTTAAAAGCTTACTTAGATCTTTATGAAGATGGAGGGTTATTTTATTGGCAGTTACATGTAAAGATTAAGGTTGCCAGGGCCACTTACTAGGAGTAGATTTATAAGTTAAAAATACTACATTTGAGCTAAAATTTTACACAGACATTATTCAGGTATGATGGAAATTTAAAAGCACATTCTTGTCTCATTCATAAGCAATGCTATATACTCCACAGGTGTCAAATTTATTAAATTTTGTGTTCAGAATTACTGTTGGCCTTGATATTTTTAACATTATGTAACATTTAACATTATATAACATTGTTTTTAACAAACAGTAAATTTTTTTGGTTTTGATCTGAGCAATTAAAAACATTGTCTTGTTTCCAAGGTTTCCAAGGAAGGTTTCTTCACTTCATGCCTGGGTCCCTATGTATATTATTCTGTTTTACAGAAAATAACAGTCAACTTGAGCAGGAAAACTCCAATCAGCCTAGAGGGGCCAGAAAATAATTGTGCTTAGAAATAACAGTTACCTCCAGCTGGAAATCAAAAATGACAGAACAGCTTGCAGGGGCTGGAAAATACAAGTAAGTACTGTAAAAGAATATTTATTCCTTGCCGGTAATCTCAGAACAGCTGTGTAGGGCTGGAAATTAACAGTACTGGAATACAACAGTTAACTCCTGCTGAGAAACTGAGAACAGCTGAGAGGGGCTGGAAAATAACAGTGCTAGAATACAAGAGTTATCCACTGCTGGAATTCAGAAACAGGAAACTTTTAAATACTATGCTACAATACACTGAGCATGCAATAATATCTTCCATTGCCTCAACTCCAGTTACTTGTAGAAAGGTCATCTCTGAACCATTAAATAGGATCTGCTTTACTAGTTATGTACAGTTTGCAATACATTAATGAAAGAAAAAATCTTAACCCTTTAACCCTAAGAGTGGCCAGCCTCTAATTTCTCATTACAAAATCACCCCTGATATCACCCCACATCCCACATGAATCAAGGAAATGACCAACAACTTATAAAGCTCTTGATTTTTAAACAAATTCTCCTTGTCAACAGTTCAGGAAATGTATAGAGAACGGTACGGAGAATATGCCTACTGATGTTAGGGTATAAAGGGTTAATCAATGAGTGTATGTTAAAGGTAGCAATCATAGATAGCTAGTACTTATTTACAAATACTATATTTTGTTTAGCAGATTGTAGCTTCAATGGATGCCAGAAATATGTTGATGAAAAACTGGCAGATACTGTTTTGTGCATTATGCTGGTGAAGACAGCAGTGCAAGAATAAGTGAAGATGGAATCAAGAAATGCAAAGCAGGAGTGAGTCCATTTAGTACTGGAAAAACCATGGAAGAGGTTTCTGCTGGTTTTGGTGTTGCTTTTCCTGGTGAGTATGAATCAGGAGATTTTGAGGAGGATTATGACGATATTAATGATGATTTATTTGTTCTCCCCCCCTCCTCTTTCACCATTAGACATTCAACTACTGGACAAAGACACAGCTGTCAAATGAAAACAATATTCAAGGTAGTTAATAATTATGTTGACCATTTTCACTCTTTGTCTCTTTGTTTTTGTAAGATGAGTTTTTTGCTACATTGTTCCATAATTATTGATCTCTATAAACCTTGTTTGTTTTTTGTTATTTGCTAATGAAAGCATTGTGTGCTTTTTTATAGCCAGTAAACCAGATGATGAAGATTTTGTCCTGTTTTAGCTCCTCAAGCCTCCCAAAGATGCTTCTTATGAGGTATGCAGAATTTGTGAGTGATTTATAGTTTTTTTCTGTTTAGGTTTTCTCTTACTTTATTATTATTATTATTATTATTATTATTATTATTATTATTATTATTAATTAAAACTATGCATACATGTTCTTGTTACATGCTAAGTAGTTTAGGGGAATATTATTATTATTATTATTTTATACTATGCAGAGATGTTCTTGTAACATGCCAAGTAGTTTAGGGGAATATTATTATTATTACTATTATTACAATTATAATCACTATTGCTTTTGTTTTATGTGTCCTTTGATGACCAGTTTTGGATGTTTTTTAGTGCCTTATGTCTGCAATAAATTTTAAGGGAAATTATTATAAATACATCTAATGATTGATGTTCCTTCTTTGATTGCTAAATTTGTTTGTTGGGTTAACAGAAGGATGAGGTTGTTTTTATTGTCCTTTGAGTTAATTCATAGCATATTATCATTAACATACTGATACTCAAGGTTAGTGGTACTTCATTAGCAAAGAAGTCCAACCAACCCAATGAAAGTAGGCCAAATGTGCATTTTAATACCAATTTGGTAAAGACAGTCTTTCATTAGGTGAGTGTCATTAAAGTTTCTTTTCTAATGGAGACTGATTTTCTTCACAGATTCCAACCCTACAGATTCTCTATTTGAAAGAAGGAAGGAAGGAAGGTATTCCAAGGCCTTAATGCCATCACTGAGCAATATCTTTTCAAACAAGGAAGGAGAAAGGGATAAATGTTCCAAGAGGGTGTTACCATGCAGTGATGACAACAGAAAAAAGATTAATTTTGATTAATGGAGGCAGGTAAGGATGGGTAGGTTGAGACAAAGATTTTTCATTACAAGTGGGATAGAGCCTTGGAATTTTGGACCAAGGAGACCACAGAACTGATGTGGCAAGTATCTTAAAGCAAGTTGATAGTGATGGATGGGTCTTATTGAGCATTACAAAACAGCATCATTATGGAATGTGGAGAGACTGGAAATGGAGGCAACTTGAGGAGAAAGACTTTTTGTAATTTTAAATAAAATCAGTAAAGGAAAGCTATTTGGCACAGTGTAATACTAATAATTAAATACCTAACAGGTCATGTGTTCACTCTAACAGTTTCAATTGGGTTTTGAAGCATGCCTAATTCAAGTTATATCCAAAATTCCGCAGCTCCAAATTGTGAATAGTACCTAGACATGGCCAGAGAACAACATCAATAGAGAATGTGACCTCTTAAGCATGTTCACATCAGACCCATGAATTTGTCCACAAAACCTCCTTTGGAGTTGTTTAGTTCCAGAGTTTCATATCCAGTGCATTTCCAGAGCAGTAAAATTTTAAAAAATGACACAAACATTTAAATTGCAAAGAATTTATTTGAAATCTTTATGTTTACAGCAACTCATATAAAAAAGAAATCTTACCAACCATTATGAGTGAATGGGTGAATAAAATAGCCTTGACTCCTCGATCTGGTGTCAACTGCTTTATTTTATTCAAAAGTATATAAGGGCAAATTTGAAGGACAGAGTTACTTTCTGTAATCTGTCAAATAGTATTGAACAGTTAGAGCCAAATAGTTGCAAGTGAGTAAAAGGATAGAATGGATTTATTGTATATTAGTGCAGTGTAGTCTACTTTATATGTCACAAATTCCAAAAAATCAGTATTTTACCTGAAGTTATTTACTTGAATTACTTGTACTGAAGATGTTTATTTCCATGGAGTGTTGCATGTTCAAGTACAACTGAAGGAGTTTTTTTTTAACTACCCATTTGTTTGTTAGATGAGCAATTTAAGCCTGAATTTTGAGTTAGATTGATTACGGTTTGCACATGTGGTTAGAAAAAATATTTAGCACCAATCACTCCTGCTTAAATGACACAAAAAAAGTGTTTATTTGTTCCAAACACTTACAGTGTATCCTATTTATCAAGATGATTTTATCAACAAAAGATATCATAGCAGGAAAAAGGTAACCAAAATTTATATGAAACATTAAAAAAGGAACAACTAGAGTGATTTTACTCAACCCATGAAACAGTATGTAAACAAACCTGTATGACACCAGCATGCATGTTTGATTGTTGGTTCTCCCCATGTTGTGTGTGGAAAACATGACATCAACCAAAAATTTTGTAATGCACAGTAGTTTATGACCAATTTCACCGGTTGGATAAAATCACTCTTCATATTCATCTACAATATCTTTTTGAGAAAGAAACTGTGACAAAGCCTTGACTTAGTATTAGAATGAATAATAGTTATTGCTCAATTGTCTTCTTTCGTGATGCATGTTAATAGTGACAAGAAAGTAATGCTTGTTAATATTGTCATCTGTTAAAAATTTGATTAAATCTGAATTACTTAAGTTTTCTTTTCTTTTCTTTTCTCATATAAGCATACTGCTTTTTGGGCAGATGTCTCTCTGGAATGAGATCCTTTTGGAATGGCTTCCTTTGCACTCGACTCTTTAAATATTCTGTTACAATGTTTTATCTGACAGTGCATAGAACCCGTAGTCCTCTATGTATATGTACACTTTGCTTGTCAAGCAAAGATAAATCAATAGTTTGTCGTCAATATATGCACATGCATCTATGTATACAGCGACTTCTGGGAAAATTTCCATTTGTCTGAAAACTTTTTTTTAACGCTAAATTGACTTATATTCCAAGGGTGTGAGTAATATACAGACCGGTCTCAACAATAAGAACATCACAGTGGTGAAACATAGCATCAAAACTTGCAGACTGATAAATATTTCATAGGGAAGGCTACATTCTCTTTTTCAGCGATAAAAATCTCCTCAGGCTCGGTGATATTTGTCCAATAATCTCTAGGCTTTGTGCTGGGATTCTACAATGTACCGCTAAAATTATTGACTTCACCCGAGGGTAACCTTCCGATACCTACCCCCATCCCAACATTCTTTTACGCGAATAAAGGGTGCAATTCCGGCGATCTAACTTACAAATGCGATATATCTGTTCATTCCCATGCATTTCCATGTTTTAAGCGCATTCGAAAATCAAAGCAATCAAATAGCTCGTACCCTGCATATGTAATGTATTCCAACTTGACATATCCAATATTAACCGCTATTTACCATTTTTCATTGAATTGTTACAATTTATCCAGCAAGTAGAATATATCCTAACATGCCAAATCCAATCTTCACCCTAATTTTCCATTTTCTGAACCAACCTACGAGTGGATAATATCATAACTTTTCCATATCTAATCTTTATTCCGATTTGTTCAAATGACTCTAGAAAAACGGGGTAAACCGTGACAATTCTTTTCACGAGTGGTTAATATCATGACTTGCAATGTTCAATGTGTCCCTGATTTTCCATTTGTTCAACGAATTCTAGAAAACGGGATAAGTTTTGACAATTCATCATGCAAGTGGAATATAACCTAAGTTGTGATGTCAAATCTTTACCCAGATTTTCCTTTGTTTTAATAGATTAGTTCTAGAAAAAGGGGGTAAACTCTGAGAATTCATAATACCCTTAGCTCACATATGCTATCTTTACTCCGAGTTTCCAATTTTGCCAAATCAAATCTTTAGCCCTAATTTTCCATTTTTTTCGTTTATTAGAGACAAGTAAGGTAAAATCTGACAATTAATCCCACATGTGGGATACATCCTAGCTTTTGATAATCAATCTTCACCCCGATTTTCCGTTTGTTGAGTCAATTCTGGAAAAACGGGGTAAAATCTGAGTACTCATCCCGTCAATGGAATACATCCTAACTTGTCATATTCAATCGTTGTCCCGGTTTTTTGCATTTTTCCAAGAATTCTGTAAAAATGGGGTAAAATCAGACAATTCATCCTACAAGTGCGCAATTAAGTGAAACATATCCCAACTTGTGGTTTGTAATCTTTACCCGATTTTCCATTATTTTCAGAGAATTCTAGAAAAAAAATTCATCTCATAAAAAGAATATATCCTAACATGCCAAATGAATTTTTCAATGAATTCTGAAAACGGGCTAAATTGTGTCCATTTATCTTAAAATTGGAATAAATTATAACTCGGAACATCCCTCATTTTCGGTATTTTTCTAATTAATTCCAGAAAATCGGTGTAAATTCTGAGAATTCATCCCGTATGTGGAATGCATTCTAAGTTTCCATATCCAGTCTTCAACCCGATCTTCCATTTTTATTTCAATGAGTTCCAGAAAAACGGGGTAAGGTATGAGAATTCATACCGTAAGTGGAATATATCCTAAGTTGTCATATTCAATCTTTGCCCCGATTTTCCATTTTTTGACGAATTAATTCCAAAAAAACAGGGTAAACTCTGAGAATTCATGCTACAAGTGGATATTACCCGAAGTTCCCGAATGCCATCTTTGCTCAGATTTTCCATTTTTTTCGTGAATTCTAGAGAAGCGGGACAATTTCTTAGAATTCATCCCGCAAGTGGAATATAACCTACTTTGTCAGGTCAAATCTTTCCTGATTTTCCATTTTTTAGTGAATTAATTCCAGAAAAACAGGGTAAACTCTGAGAATTCATGCTACAAGTGGATAGAACCTGTAGTTCCCATATACCATCTTTACTCTGATTTTTCAATTTTTTTCAAGGAATTATGGAAAAACGGGGCATATTAAAGTAAATTATCCTCCAACTGGAACATGTCCTATTGACCTGCCACATCTAATCTAGTTTACCCCGATTTTCCATTTTTTTCAATGATTATAGAAAAACGGGATTCATTCTAAAAAGTCATCCTCCAAGTAGAATTTATCCTACTGACTTGCCTTCCATTTTTTTTCAATAAATTCTAGCAAAACGGGGTAAATTCTGAGAGAACATGCTACAAGTAGATAACACCTTTAGTCACCCCATATGCCATCTTTACCCCAATTTTCCATTTCTTTTTTCAGCGATAAATTCTACGATTAGCACTAATCGTTAGCCCCCAAAATAAGGCAACGCACAATAACTTAGTATGTATTTAGACGTTTTCTTTAACGTCCGCTTTCAGTTATTATTAACTTCCATGGAAATTAAAAACTTAGGCACACCAACGTGCTATGTAATATACTGTTCCCCGTTAATTGTAGTCATTCTCTAAAGAAGTCTCAATTAGACACGAAACGCGTCGGAAATAAACGAGGAGCTTACAATTACAAGAAGAGTTTCTTTGTGCGGCTCGCTAGTCTTACTTAAAAATGAAAAAAAGAGGAAAAAATACAAATTTTATAAAAAAGTTTCTTTTCTCAATGAATTCTAGAAAAGCGGGATGAATTCTGAGAATTCGTCCTTCAAGTGGAATAAATCCTAGGTTGCCAAATCAAATCTTTAATCCGATTTTGCATTTTTTTAAATTTTTTTTCAATGAATTCTAGAATTACGGGGTAAATTTTGAGAATTTGGCCCGCAAGTAGCAAATACCGTAAGTTCCCATATGCCATCTTCACCCCAATTTTCCATTTGATCAGTGAATTTTAGAAAAAAAAAAAAAGGTAAATTGTGGATAATACCCGAAGTTCCCATATGCTATCTTTACCCCGATTTCCCATTTTTTTCCTGAAAATTCTATAGAATAACGGGGTAAAATCTGAGAATTCATCCTTCAAATGGAATAAATCCTAGGTTGTCATATCCAATCTTCAACCTGATTTTCAATGCTTTTTTCTCATCGAATTCTAGATAAACGGGATAAATTCTGCGAGTTCATCCCGCAAGTGATAGCAATATGCTAAGTTCCCATATGCCATCTTTACCCCGATTTTCCATTTGATCAGTGAATTCGAGAAAAACGGGGTAAATTCTAAGCATTCATACTACAAGTGAATAGTACCCTAAGTTCCCACATGCTATCTTCAACCCGATTTTCCTTTTTTTTTTCAATGAATTGTAGAAAAACGAGGCAAATTCTGCGAACTCATCCCGCAAGTGATTGCAATACGCTAAGTTCCCATATGCCATCTTTACCCCGATTTTCCATTTGATAAGTGAATTCGAGAAAAACGGGGTAAATTCTGAGCATTCATGCTACAAGTGAATAATACCCGAAGTCCCCATATGCTATTTTTACTCCGATTTTCCATTTTTTTCAGTGAATTTGACAAAAAACAGGGTAAAATCTGAAAAGTTATTCTCCAAATGGAATAGATCTCAAGTTGCCATATCCAATCTTCAACCCGATTTTCCATTCTTTTTCCAATGAATTCTAGAAAAACGGGATAAATTCTGTGAAATTCATCCTTTAGGTGGATTCTATCCTATTGACTTGCCATAGCCACCTTTAGCCCCATTTTCGATTTAATCATTGTGTGAATTTGTCATAAATAGGGTAAAATAGGACAAATCCACCCAAAAGTGCCATAAATCCTACAATAATTTAGAAACAGTACTAAAAAAAAAACCAGCTAAAATCAGCGGAACCGCAATAAAATCACAATCTACTACTTCAATTTTTTTAACGGACGGCTTAGTGCGATACGGCAAAAACCAACTGTACTCAAAATAAACAACTGAAGGCCAAACTTCTGTGATTGAAGGAAGACTTCGTGACGCAGACAAATAATCACAACTTGGACTTCTCAGTCGATCTCACCTCCGGCAGATCAGGTGAAGTGTCAAAAATATATAATTTTATGTCGACGAACCATAATCTATGATCTTCAACTATTAAAGAAAATAAAGCAATTGTGATATGACGCCACATTGTGCTTTTGTCTTAGCTTGTGGCTAAAATGTTGTCATTGAAGTCGCAAGTCGAGCAATGAAGACTGTAAATAAAGCAAGGCTGCAAATAAAACGTGAACAATAACGCATCCTTTGGTCGAAAGTCGCTTTGTTATTTACGCGCAGCAAATTGTTCTTCCAAGTTTAGGTTATGACAACGATGCGATCACTCTGCGTTAACGAACGATTGGACTTCAAGGAAAGCAATATGAGAGGTCAATGATCCGGTTCGCAGTGATCATGCGAACAGCATGTTTTCCTGAGATCAGTTACCGGAAAATACTGGTCAAATTTTCCACTTATCCCGACCCCCTTGAATGAGTACTTTTGCTTGAAGACATAACTACAATGGAGTCTCTTAACCAGTCCCAAGCCACGTGTCGCTCGATAAATCGCAGGATATGATTGGCCACTGTATCACATTACGTCAGAGGACATATCTGCAATAAGAGGACATAAGTGCAACGGTACAGACATACGCAACAAAATGCCCCTCTGCTCTCACGAAGGCGAACGAAGACCGTGAGGGCATGAACTTAACTAGTCCCAGTGCACCTCATCTTTTATCAGCTGAAAACGAAAATGGCGAATAGTAACAGTAGCACATAGATCGAGGGTTCTTTTAAGGAGTTTGGTATTTCGTGACCGCAGTACAGATCTAGTAACTTATCGATAAATTTAAACGAAATTCCTAAAAACAACAAGAATCACTTCGTGAATTTTACCGGGGCCACTTTTGCCTTGGTAACCCACGTTTAGACTAGCATGCATAAGGGTTGTTTACATCACCAAGTTTGTCGCGTGATATGAAAGTCTATTTTATCACAAATATTCTTTTGAGAAAAAAAATTGTAATTCCGGAAGACTTGTTCCAATAGCACAAGGTGCCCGCGTTTTTAAAAACTTTAGACGTAATATAATCAATATCACTTTGTTTTTCCGTATTTACGGGCAATTTTGGTGGATTTTCAAAGTTTTTGAAAGCGATTTAACCGGTTGCCATGGAAACTGTATTGTTTACACTTCATTTTCTGTTTTAGAAGACTGGTGACTAGTTTTCGGAATATAGGACACACTTTAAGGATACATACACAACCTCGTTTTGGTAAATTTCGTCGTGTTAAACGAAACAAAAAGAGATTTGTTAATATTCAATACACGAAGAAGGAAAGCGCAGCGACAAAATCGTTCTAGATCGAGAAAAAGCAAGCAAAAGTAGCGGAGAATCAGAGTGTGACGAAGGCCACGTGGAAACCGCCGAACACCAAAATGCTGAGAAACGCTTGCCAGCTTCTGTTCGGAGACTCAAGGAATAGTACAGTGAAACGAGACATTGAAAAAACGAAAGGAACAGACAGCATTTTATAACCGGTTTATAGCCTGGCCCCGGTAATGAATGCATCTGATAGTCAAGAGCAACCCTATGGGTGAGTTTCATCGGTCTTCATTTGTCAAAGTGCTAGAGAGTGGTGGAACGGGGCTTTGTCGTTGTATCAGATAAATACGTATGAGTTGACTGCACCTGTACACAATGTGATTTTTCCTTTGCCTTAGAAATGAGATTCATGAGTCATAATTTTTGGAAGGGGGAACAGGGCTTTTTTAGAGTTTTTATCGACGAAAGGCTTTGCATTAAGACTTGCCATTAATAACTGTAAGGCTGATTGACTGACTGACGTAATTCGTGACTGTTTGAATGACTTATTTTCTGATCAGTTGATTGATTGATTCTTTGATTTCCTAGGTGTCTGACTGATTGCATGGTGCTATGAATGAATGACTGATTGATTAATTGAATGATTGACTGATTCAGTGATTGATTGACTTACTGACTTGCTGATTGGGTGACTGACTAATTGATTGATGATTGGACATCAATGGACCAAGCAAGAACTGGCCAACAGACTAACTTACATATGGATCAATTGATTGATTGAGTGGCTTACTGACTGATTGATTGATTGATTGATTTACAGGCCTCATGAGAAGTCAGTTCTAATAACTCTTTTGAAGTTTACCTTAATAGCCATGATTTTGTTACCAATCTCCTACTTTTTCCTTTTCAAGAAAATCTTCTTTGGAGGTAACCATATTATTTTTGGTACAAAATCTACAGACGTTTTCCTTAATTTCCCCTTCCACTCCCAAGATTTCAATAGTAATTTTCCCAAATTTCACATTTTTCCCTACATATTTCTTGCGATTTTTGTCCTAGGAATTTGTTTTTCCACTAATTAATAGTTTCCTATTTGATATTTTTCTTTATGATCATCAATAATATTGTCAGCCTAATGGTGCATTGATATTGTGAAGTATTTTCATGTGATGTTGAAGCATGCAGAAATGTCACCAAGCTCTGCCTTAGGTGTCAGTATTGATATCCTCTCAATGATACTTAACCCTTACACTCCTAAGAGTGATGATCATCTAATATCACATCTGAATCACACATGCAGGTCTTGAGAATAAAGGAAATGATCACCAACTAAGGAAGCTCTTGATTAATTAAACAAATCCTCCCTGTCAGCACCTTAGGGGATGTATAGAGAACAGTATGGAGAATATGCATACTGATGTTAGGGTGTAGAGGGTTAAAAATAAACAGAAAAATAGAGTCCCTTATATTAGCTTAAAAAATTATAGTAAGAGAAATTTTAACTCTTTATTCAGGCTGATAGTCTCTGTCATCCAGTTTTGTAGAACCTGCATAATAGAATAGGTTACACTTGTTGTAACCATTACACTGCATGTTTTATTAGCTCAAGGTAGAAAGCTACTTTAATGATATCACTCCTACTTTCCTGTATTTTTCAGATATACTGGGTTATCCAAATGGTGCAATAGGTGCAGCAGGAGTAACTGTGATAGTTATTCATATTATTGTTGGTTTTTACATCTGGGTGGCTATACAAGAAGAAAAAGAACCAGCACCAATAAAACAAGATTAGAAAAAGATGAGAATGATGTGTTTGCCACTCAACAACAATGAACACAAAATGTGTACCTCACCAGATAGATGGGAAAATGTCTGAAGTCCAAGGCAAAGCAAGAAAAGGAAACCAGGTTTAAATTAAAGCGAGCATACCTGTTATGTATGTTGTGGCTTTGGTTAAAAAATTTCCAATCCAAGACAGAGGAAAACAAAATCAAACAAAATCAAAACAATATTATAATTGTGGTAATATACAAAAATAGCTCCTGTTGTACTTATTTTACACAAATTTCACTGCAATGTCAATAAATGACAAGCATAACCATGACAGAAAGACCAAAATGGTATAAATATCTACAGTTGGTCTTGAATCCTCAAGACCAAGTGTCTTCAAATTCATTTCCGTTTCTGGGTCAATTGTTGCTTGCTTTCTCTTCTTCAACAGAACGGTGTATCTTCAGGAACAAAATAGTTTCCAACATCAATGCAGGGCATGAAATTGATTTTTTTTCTGAAAGCCATTTGGCTCCTAAATTTTTCAAAGTGGTACCCAATTCAAAAAAATTCAAACCCTTTCTTTACGCTGTCAGCGTCCTAGATAGAACCTCCAAAATGAAGTTAGGAAAAAGATCTTTTATGTGCCACAAAGTGGACTCTAGGATGGATGATATACAACCTTTAAGCTCACCTAAATCCAAAATGGTGTCTAGTCAGCGATTGAGATGCATGTGCTGTGTTTTGGAAACAAACATAAAGAGGAAGTTTGCTGCGGATTTACTTTTGCAAATCTTTTTAGCTCACTATATCTTATATATACATCACAACCAACAATTTTTGCATGAGAAGAATTCATATACCTGATTCAGTTCTCCTTTTTTGGTATTTTACTCAAATAACAAACATTTAGGTGAGGTTCTTTTGACTATGAATATGTTACCATGCTACAAAGAAAGACTTTCTGCACTTGCCAACAGCTACAGCATTTCGTTCCATTTCAGATTGTGTTACCAGCATTTCCACTATTTGCCAGCGACACATTCTCCTTTCGATGGTGATTATTTCCCCCTCCATTTCATTGTTTTAGTGCTGGTTATATAAAAAAAGTTTTGTGTTATTTTCAATTTCTCATTAGGTTGGCATTAAATTGTATTAAAACACTTCAGTGAAGAGGAGAGAAAAAAACTGACAAAAAGCCATTGAAATCAAGAGGTGTGAGTATTTTAGTGGAGGAGGGGAGGGTGAAATTACACCACAAAGTAAAGTAGTAAACACAGAATTGATCATACTTCGTATTTTATGGATCTCGCTCCGTAATGTACGTCGTAGCCATCAGCCAGTACATCCAAGACTTCTTTATCCCAACTTATGTGGATATCATGTCGATTCAATGCCTGTAATCAAACAAAGAAGAAATTGGGCACAGACTTAGATTACTTCTTTAACAACTGCTTGAGATCATTCAAGGTTACAGGAGTGCACATTACAGACCATTTCTGACAAGTAATCCAGCTCTTTCTTCACTAAGCTTAAAAGCTCTGGCTGTGAAAATGGTAGGAAGTAAACTATCTCATTGATGCGACCCAGGAACTCGTCTCGTCCGAAGTGAGCCTGGTGATACGAAGAGAAACAAAAAGCTCTTGGAACATGTTATGACAACTACCCTTTAGCTTTAACAAAAAAGAACCAATTCTCAAGACATCACTTATTTTTCTTAACTTTATAGACCCAGGTTTGTTGCAATTTATTGCCAAAGAAATGGTTATCAGGTTTGCTGTAATTTATCGCCAAAGGGGTGTTTACCTTTAGAATAGGCTGGACCACTCTTTCTTTAAACTTTCTTGATATAGTAACCTTTTCGCTTACTTCACCACCTGAAAAGAAAAACAGTGAACTCCTGCCCATGCAACACAAGAACACATACACATTGGAAAAAAAGAACAAACTTTTCTTCCCAAATAAACTTGTTTAAGTGCGTTTGTGTTAACTTTATCCCCATTCCCCTCCCTTCTTCTTTTGTATTCCAGCCAGACTGGCTATTATTTCACAAGTAACTGGAATGAAGTACAAATCTGTATTATGAAACATTGCACGTCTTTCCAAATTTATCTTGCATTTCACCGCCCAGCATTAGCAAAATTTAAGCCTCCACAACAAAACTCACCTTCTTGTCTTTGTTCAGCAGCTAGTTTTGCTTCTCTTCTCAGCTCCAATACATGATTTGCTATTTCTTCACTAGCAAGGTTTGAAGTCATCACGAAAATGGCATCTTTGCATACAATCGTCTTCCCCTGTCCATCTGTCAAACGACCCTGAATCAAAAAAAGAGATTTTTTTTTTCATCAAAACTTAAAAAGAAAGAAAACAACAAAACAACAAAATTAAAAATTTTATAACCTATTATGACTCAAATTGGAAAAAAAAAAAAACAATCTTCATTCAAATTTAAGTATAGATGCTACCTCATCAAACAACTGGAGCATGACTGTTAAAATGTCTGGGTGGGCCTTATCCACCTAAAAAGACATTAAAAAATGAGATGAGCCCAGAAATTTTAGTCACCAAAAAAAAGGTCTATGAAAATTGAGGATTGTTAATTTCTTACCTCATCAAATAACACGACAGCATTTGGACACTCCTTGAGTTTCTTTGTCAATTGTCCACCTTCATCATGTCCAGTGTAACCTGGTGGTGCACCGATCATTTTTGCAACCTTGAAAGAACGATGTTTAAATTCCAGTTTAAGGGCTCTTCATTTGAGTGTAATATCAAGACCAAAGCAAGCACCACAGCCATTAAAAACAAAGGAAAATATCACAACGAGCCAATGGGAATTGAGAGTAATAACAAGCACACTGCTTGAGGCATAGAAGAATGTGAGAGATGAAAACGCACTTGATTTAAGTTTTGAATCTTACTGGTTTAGTGGGTGGTGTGACCTTATGGGACCAATCACAGAGTGAAGTAAAACAAAATCAAACAAAACCAATTCAACCCTGGCTTGATTTCCAACCTCAATTGAAAATTTCTGTGTAAGATAAAGTAGAGGTGTCAGTATCAGCCAAAGTTTTCAACAGAATGGGCCTGATTTCTACGTCTTACCACAACTCTGGGGAATCCTGAAATTTTTAAGGAAGAGAATTCTGCCCCCCATCTTCCCCCCCCTCCGCCCCTCCCCTTAGCTGCCCATATAACCCTTATACCTTAGTTGTCTTCGTCAAAGGAGTTTTCTTTTTTCTAAGATAGTAAAACAATGGATGGAAGTCTTAAATGTTCTTTGAGTTTTTCATTTGAATCAACTCTTACCTCATGTTTCTCTTGGTATTCAGACATGTCCAGTCTTATAAAACCCTGGGAGAAAGAACGACAACAGGCAGTGACTTTTACAGAATTTAACAAAGTGATAAAATTAAATTTTTAAAAAAATCCTGTATTACCTTCTTGTTGCCTTTTTGAAGATACCTAGCCACTTGTTTGGCAAGCTCTGTTTTTTCCTACAGGGTGGAACAATCAGAGAGAATAATGATACACGAATAGAAGTCTTTCGCTACAACTTAGAAACTTGAATGCAGGATCATACTGCATTAATAATGTAACTTTTTCATATGCAGAGCTCCAGAAATCTGTTACAAGCAAATCTGATTAAAGTCACAGTCATTAATAATGCAATATCACATTGTGCATGTTTTATGTGAGTAAGCTCAAATGTGTAACTGAATCTGTTCCAAGAAAGCAAATTTACCAACTCCTGAAGATCCAAGAAAGAGAAACACAAGGGGATGTTCCTCATCATACCAACCATTTTCTCTTCTACGAATTGCTGCAAACAAATGAACAGATTCAGTAGAATATTATTCCCAAATTTGCCAAAATGTGGCCTTCCAAAACTAATTTTGTCCTACAGAACATCATACTTGCAGCAACTGTGAGAATGGCTTCTTTTTGTCCAACAATATTCTCCTTCAATCTCATATCCAAAGGGTAGTGCCGTCTTTCCTCAATCTCTCTCCTCTCTTTCTCTTTCATATACTTAAAAACAAGTTGTATCATTTCAATTACAAAACACAGCTGCAATATCTGTTTTTTATCTTAATTGAAATTTTACCATCTTACAATATTCATGATACAATTTTAAAAGTATTGTTAGTGGTATTTGCCCTACACAATGCAAGCACGTCTCACAAAAATTTGAAGGATAGCTTCAAGTAGACATTAACAATTTACCATATCAATTAATCCAATCCAGGATCTAGTCTTGCCTCCAATCCCAGCATATTCTCCTGTTTGGTAGCCTAAATTATTATTCTTAAGGGTTGTATCAGCTTCTATTGGCGATAAACAAAAACAAACAAACAAACAGACAAGTAAGAGGAAAAGCAAAATGTTATAAATAGTGAAAAGACCTCTTTTGATAAAACCAATAATTGCTAACTAGGAGGTGACGTGCTTAATACACAACACATTAAATTCACCTTTTAGACTTAAGATTTCGCGTGAAGAGTCACGTGCCTTTTAATGAAAATAAACCGCGAAAGTTCGGACATTGAGTCAATCACCCACTACCCGTTTACGAACTTATTTCCATTGTCGTGGAGCGTTTATATGCTCAAAATTGACTTCTTTTTTTGTTTCATGTGTTTGATTATCTCTCAAGCGAGTTGATATTTCGTTACTGTTAAAGTAGATGCGAAGAATATGGTATGATTGTTCCGGCACGAAATAATCAAACTAGTTCTGCGTGCGTACAGCGATGTATCTGATCAGTTATTTTTTTAGTTGTATAAATGGGGGGTCGACTTGTACACGAATTCGACTTATACACAAGTAAATACGGTAGTTTGATTACTTCATGCTGAAGCACTTCCTGCTCCATTCTTCGCATCTACTTTAGCGGTAGCGAAATATCAACTCGCCTGGTAAATAATCAAACACATCAAACGAAAATGAATCAACCGAAAATTAAATCTATTAGATTTTTTTGCAGGAATTATAACATCTTGACAATAGTCATAGCATCGATTGAGAATAATCTTTGGTCTCGGTACGACCGAATAAATATAACAATAACATACTTCATAACTTAAAAATATTAGGATCAAGCTTCTCATACTTAAAACATTTAGTTGATCTCAATCGTACCTGAAAACATATAAATGGTAATTCCACCACACACAATAGCGGCTGATCCCACCACAACTACCAATTTTAAGCTCTTTTTGGGAGGATGAATGAGCCTCCGCCATCTCGATAAATTTCCTGAGCTAAACCTTGAGATCGCTTTGGCGGAGGTATGGCTTCTAGAGGAAAGTAAAGAAAACAATTTCGCACGGAGAGCTTGATATACCACTTGTCAATCAGACGTCACGCTTGAAATTGGTCTATACAACGGTAACGAATCTTGCAATCTGATTGGTTCCTAACCCGGTCAGGGCAAGGGAAGTGGAATATGTATGAGGTTCTTTAACGGACAAAATATCGAACATGGATACATTAATGTTTTGTTCAATTACGTTATTGTTATGCCTTATAATACAAGTCTTAAAATAAAATAAATCAATTTCATCCGGATTACATCGATTTTGGATGTCATACATCGATGTTGTGCAGCATACATTGCTTTCCTGACTCATTCATGCGTGACCTTATATGACTAAAAGATGAGGAAGCGGAAATAGAAATGACCGGAAGTCAGATTAAACAAGAAGCCCCGGAAACTAACCCTTTCAAAATGGCGGAAATAAAGGCAGATACGAACGACGACGAATGACGATCCGAACGATTACAGTCGCTACACGATAAGATTTTTCTTTCCGATCTGACACTGGACTCCTATTACAAGTGTAAAAGGTCTCGAATGACAACTTAATGTATAACTAAGCGCGAGTAACGCAACATGTAACGAAATATCTCTTTAACAGAAGAATTATTGAATGAGAGTATTGCTTATGGCAAAATTGGTTATGGCAAGATATAGACATGAAAGGATGATCCTTCCTTATCTTACTTTCAGTTAACAGTTGTGCTATTCTTGGGCCCACAAACCATTTTTATTCATAATTTTTCATATGACGTAAAAAACACATACAAATCATAATCACTAAAAGATTGAATAAGGGAGGGCCTAACTTGAGGTTTTTAGGAAAAAAATCTTTGTAATTGGTACAATTATTCGTGACTTTACATATGTTTATGGTAATGTTTTGCTCCTTTATTGCTAGAAATTTCTACTGCTCAAATTAATACAAAATCTCTGTTAATTTCCTAAGCAGTGGCCAAGGGAAATATGCCAGTGGACCCTTCACATAAAATAATAAAATTTTTAAATCCGTTTAGGTTACTTAGGAAATGTTACACGTTCAAAGTTCCAGTTTCAAGTTACTCAGCATATTAACTGTTCCGTTAACAGCATGATAAACTCAACACCAACAAAAAGAGCTTAAAAGAGCTCATTTACAAGGGTATAAACTTCTCTGCAATAGCCATTATGCATGCAACATTGTTTTTCAATATTGTTTTGAGTGACTGCAAATCAAGGCTAGACCTCAGGTTTAAAGTGTTTATACTATGAAGCATCTAGTACATTATGCCACCATAACATCAAGTATTTTTTTCCCAGTAATACAAAGTTTTACACCCCTTTGTATTAGTAAGGATGTTAGATTTGAGATTATAACTGATTATTGTTACTGTTTCCCATTTACATTATCATTAGTAATTTTATTCTTGGCATACTGACATGTATAGCAGTAACTAATTTATACTAACTGTATTAAGAGTTCATTCCAAGTACATGAAGTTAATACAGTAAATCATGAACAGCAGTTTAAATAAAAAGAAGCAATCTACAATACCACTTGGTAAGCTATGATTCCATCATGATCACCAGTTTGGAAGACTGCATCTTTAGCTTCTTGCAGTGACAATTCTTGGTTATGTGTCAGAGTAGTAATTGTGTCAGGTACCAAGACTGCATAGTCACTCTGCATGTCAGGTACAGGCCCTTCTTCACCAATCCCATAATGACTGAATAAATTAACAGCCTTGCTGGCAGTCACATCTGTCACAGCCTTATACCCAGAATTTCTGAAATGTAGCATTCCTTATATCCAGAGCTGATTGGGAGAGAAATTGCATTGTGTGCTTACAGGAGGATTATTCCACTGACCGATAAATTGGGTTAATTGCATTAGTAATCAGTGTAATGTAAACTAGATGAATACAAAACAGATGCACCTCATCTGTTGGATCTAAAATTCCACTGTGCTTAAGAAAGAGGAAAATGTTCAAAAAGTGGCTCACAATAACCCAGTTGACATCATACCAGAGATGCTCTATTCTCTGGTTATGAACAGATTTTCCAGTAATGTGGCTGCCTCTATTCAAACCTCTTTCTTGCAGCATGAAGCGAGCAACTTCTATGTTTTCCATTCCAAGATCACTGCGAACTCTTGATGGTAAATTGTAGTGCTTAACAGCTGACTGGAAATACTGCAGTACAGTTAAAGCCCTGTTGTTGGTTGATGCCTGAAGGAATACTATCATTCTTGAAAAACCATCTAAACCACCATGAATGACAATTTTATATGGCTGGATTAGTTTGTGGTTGCCATCAATGCGCCTGTCGGACACCATGAAGACATTTGTTCCACTACACTATCACATATAAGTTAGGTTAAATATGGTATGTAAAAAAAGTTAAATCTGCCTATCTGAGTAATAGTGGTAATAGTTATAATGAAAACAACAAAAATAATAATCATAACAACAACAAGAGGCATTTTGTGATCACCCATGAGTAACAGGCGTAATAGGTAGGAATTTTGAGCATAATATCAGGGGAAGGTGGGGGCTGGGAAACTGGGTTAGGGTGATTAGTGAGGGGGCTAAATAGAATTGGGGAAAGTATCTCAAATCCTGAGTTGAATTGGCATTAATGCTCATACATCAAAATTACAGCCTAACCTCCCTTGTACCACAGATTCAAAACTGGTGTTGCCCCCATGTGAAGGGAACTCCCATATAAAAAGGAAAGGAGTGCTTGTCGCAAATTTTGAAAAGAACCCTTAAAAGTATCAAGATCCTGTTTTATGGGCATAGCTTAATATGCTTTTCACCTCTGAGAGGAAACAATTCTGAAACAACACAGTTAACCCTAGCTGTCATTTTTTACTGGGATACCTGTGGTAGCCCAGTCAAATAAGCCTTTGTTTTTTTGTCGTCTTTTTTTTTCCTCCGCCACAAAATGGAAAAATTGTGCAATATTACCCAGAGGTCATTGGGCCCTCAACACCATGACAACTAACTGTGATCCAATGAATAAAGGGGTAAGTTTCTAAAGAAACTGTGGTGCTGCGTCGGTGGGAGAGTATAGCAGGTAATTTAGTGTTAACAATTCGCCACGGAATCAACGAGCGCTTTTCATTCAACTGATTTATTCCTGTTTTCTCGTCACCACATTCCCACCAATGGCGTAGCTCCTCTTCCCACATATACATCCACACACAACCCACAATTCCTCTAATCGCTCTGACGAAGGGCTAACGCTCGAAACGTCAGCTTTTTTACCCTTTACGGTGGCTAATTTACGTTTTCAACTCAGTTGTTAACACTAAATTACCTGTGATCCAAAGAGGTGTTCACATGCTGATCACGCGTGTTATCCCTCAACACCATGACAACTAACTGTGATCCAATGAGGCGTTCACATGCTGATCACGTGTGTTATCTTGATGATGATTGACGTTGTCATGCACAGACAGGGTCGGGTCACATGACGAATCACGAGGTTTTTGCTTATAAAACTCTTTGGTCAGTTGTTTTGTATTTCAACGTATTTGGATTGCGATTTCCTGGAGCTTTATGGCGCAAACGCGCAAATTGCTTACAGACGCATATACAAGTCGTTTTAATCGCGGCTAATCCACACTGAAAGATGTTATTGAGCGGTAATTTTGGAACGGATTGAGTCGCGAACGCTTGAAAGCCTTGAATGCCTTGTACGCTATAAAGTATGCCAATGTCTTAGTTGAAAAACGTTCACTTGTTGTAAAAAGCATAATAAATACGTGATCCAAAACCCTGTGTTTTTTGTGTATAATGTTATTATGTTAAATATTGTTTACGCAATTGTCTCGTCACAGGCAGCCCAAGCTCACGTCTCGAGAAGAAGATGAACGCGTCACGCGTTGTGTGACTCGGTGTTAAGTTACGAGAGGAACTGCACGTTATAAGGAATAGTATAGGGAACGAAGTATGGTCGATTTACAACGATACATATTTCGAAATATGAACATTTTTCTCGTAAAATCAATAAAACTTACTCATACCCTGTGTATCCGTTGTATTTTCTGGCGATTTCTGCCGTTTTAAGCTTGCTTTACCATTACTGTTATTCACGTCATCTACTTTAATTACGTTGGTAAAATCTGTACAGACTCACACCAACCAACTTGTGCACAAAGTAAGAAGACTATATTGAAGGCTTGAAATAATATTGCGATCGATTTTCATCAAGAAATGGGCCAGGAATACTCCACAATATAGTGCAAATGATCGTGAAGGCGGATCGCAGAAAAGTGATTGCGTGACGCTCGGTAAGCTGTAAGATGACATGTTATTATATACCAGACGTAAAAACTCTTCAGATTCTTAGTCTGCATTTTGTACCCACTCTGCAGTCTGCAGTCTATATTTTGTATCCGGTCTGCAGTCTGCTGTCTGCATTTTGTAGTAACAGGTATCCGTGGCACCAATACAGTTTATTTTTGGTTATAATTTATTCGCAAAACACACATAATCTACTACAAAATACCTGTGAGTGAGGTAATTTGACATTTTCGTTCTTTCCCACATTAATATTCTTCTCTCCTTTCGTAAGAATGTAGACATCACTCACAATGTTTCAAGTAATCCACCCACCCTACAAAAAAGTAACTCTTGCATGCATAGCATGCCTATGTTTTGAAATAGGTGTATGCCCTTGGCCAGACTTGAGCGCGCTATTTCAGGATACTAGTCCGATACCCGTAGTATCACTACACTTGATTCCGAGGATCCAGTACCATCCAGGTATCCCAGTTACCCTGCTCACAGGGTCTAGTTTCTGTTCAAGACCCTATCTAAGAGATAGCACAAAAGCTCCCGCTGTGGACCTTTTGGAACTGACCACCATAAGTGGTACCAAACCTGCATTTTTAAACCCTAAAAAGTATAACAAGCATCCCTGTCCTTTTTATACAGGAGTCCCCACAGGGGGGTGTTGCCCTTAGAGAAATAACAAACTATTTTGAAAAGAGGGGTGGTGGGCTCTAATGGTGTAGGGGGGCCTGTTAAAAATGGAGACCCCTCTGAACAGAGACTCGTTAGAAAGAAGGTAGTGTTAACTAAATAGCGCTTCAAAGAATTCGTTTATTTTACCATAACGCATTGGGGTATGGCACACTGTTCACTCTACGAATTATCTGCTGCGCTGCTCTTAAAGTGCGAAGAACCGGATCCACTCTTCGAATAGATTCCTGAATACGATGGCACTGGATTCGGAAGCCCCTTTTCCTTAAGCCCCCTTCAACCAGGCGTTGACCAGCGCTTGGTGTCACTTCAAGAATTTCCCTCACATATTCGTCAAAGTCATCGTTGGAGACATCACTGAAATTCTCTCCCACACCAACTGGCAACCCAGATTCATGTCTTCGACGGCGCAAAGTTCTTCCGGAGATTCCAAGAATTCTTCCGATATCAGCCCAACGAAAACCGGCGTCATTGTCAGAGTTTGCAGCTCTTGCTGTAAGATCTGTAGCCTTGGTCTACCAACTAAACCATTCCTTGCCACAGTTGAAAGACAATCGTTTAGGGACGATGGTGCAGTAAACGTAGAACGTTCCGAGTCCTCGAAAATTCTGTCAAAGTCCCTTGAAAGCTCGCTCATAAGAAAAACAAGTTCCTTTAGATCAGAGATCACCTCAACTTCGTTTGGGAAGGCTTCTTCTATTCCTAGCGTCAAAGTAACAAGAGTTCTTTCGTTTTCTCTTAAACGACTAAAAAATTCAGCCGAGTCGTAGGACGCAGTGTTCCTTTGCTCTTCTTTCCAGTAGCCTACCCAAAGACGTAAAAAATTCTTCGATGTTGGGCAGCCAAATCCGTACACCTTGCGTAGTGCTTCTCAAGCATCACTGATAATGTGCCTTACAAGCGACTAAATACAAGAATGGCTCCGACCTGTAATTGGATGATAAAAATAGTAAAAGTTAATAAGTTATATCTTAACTCTTTGCCCGTGAGTATTGTTAACCGCGTGTCTCAAAGCGGAACAATGAAATATCAATGCGAGTGAAAACACCGATCTGTAAACAAAGAAATGATTACTTACGTAGCGAAGGGAAGGCAGCCTTTCTTATTCAGCGAGGTCGTTCGGCGATATTCCAGCGATGAAAAAGTCATCGGCTAACAAGCTCCGCTGACAAAACTCATTTGGTCAGTTCAGGCGGACGACCAGAGACTGGAGCCATTCCTGTATTTCACCGCTGACAGGAATAGCTCCGACTCAAACATTTATCAATTTTTTTTCAATAACTTTTTAGTAATTTAAAAAAAAAAAATTTTTTTAAATTTAAAACTAAAATGGTGAGCAGTGCTGTACGAACAGTAGTTGTAAAACTTCTTTATTCTCTGACGCGTTTCGTCCAACTCTCGTAACTTCTTCGGGGAGTTTTACGAGGTAACACTAAACGCGTATAGTTATAAACCATTGTTAGCAGCTATGACCAGTGACCATAAGGGCTTACCTGGACCTACGAGCAGGAATAGGCAAAGTTGTGAAAATTTGAAAATTTCTTTTGAAAATTTATTAGGCAAGATGAGAAATATTTTTTGGGAGCCGCGGTTTTAGCTGAAAATGTTCAAATTTGAAAAATTGAAGAGGTTTTTTTTACAGATGATGCCTGGAAAGCAGTTGGCAAATTAGGTTAGGATGGTTCGTACAGAAAATGTAGTTTATGGTCCACTCATTCTTTCTTAAATTTAAGTGGTATAAATACCTTGTCTAAAACAGTAGTGTGATACGATAACTAATGAGATATACTCGTTCCAATACTATGTCATGTGATGAACAGCCTTCATTAATTTTGGAACATATTTTATAAAATCATTTTACTCTTTCTTGTTATAGCCAAAAACTGTTCGAAGATTGGTTGTGCTATCACTGCAAACAGTCAAGGTACTTCGATATGATTCAGTGCGAGGGCTATTGCCACTGGTTTAACTGGTAAGACAATTTTTTGTTTTTTTGTTTTTTTCCTTTTTTAGGTCTAGTGGAGTTGTTAGAAATTATCAAGCAAAATTAATCCGCGACTTTCTTCCTTTGGGTGTTGTGCAAAAATAGATCAAGAACCCGATGAATGGGTTTGTCCTTCATTTGAACAATTACCTAGAAAATCCGTTTCCACGAAAAAAATTCCCTCGATTGCGGGCAAGCCATACTTCTCCAGTAGAGCATACTGTAAATTAAAAACATCGGTGGCAGCGTCACGCAACCTTGCGTGATCTTTCAAACATGGTATGCAGTTACTGCATTATTTTAAAACTTAGAAACTACATGGCCCTGTAAAAATAAAAGAGGGCTTCATTTGCAAGCACTGTAGACTTCAACATAAGAAGAACCTAATGAATAGCTCTTTCACTTTTTATCTGTATATAAATTATTTAGCCAGAACCAAAAAATTAATATACGCACGAGTTGGAGCCATTCCTGTCAGCGGTGAAATACAGGAATGGCTCCAGTCTCTGGTCGTCCGCCTAGACAGACTAAATTAGTTTTGTCTGCGGAAATTGGCAGCAGATGACTTTTTCATCGCCGGAATATCTCTGAACGACCTAGCTGAAGAAGATAGACTCTGCCTTATCTTCTTTATGTAAGTGGCCATTTCTTGTTTGACACGTCGGTGTTTTCGCATGGATATTTCATTGTTCCGCTTCGGTACACGCGGTTAAAAATACTCACGTGCAAGGAGTTAACATGACGAGCCAGAGCAAACCGGATGTTAAAAAATTCGTGGGGTTTGGTTGCTATGGTGTGACGTCATGATCCGGCTCAGTAGCTATCATCGCTTTCGATTTGTGGTTTCAACAGGGGAGCGTTCGGTGATTACCTTAACACCGTTGTGTACAACCTCCAATGGCGTCAATCCTGTTTATTTTGAGGGGCTGGATTTTTCTTTTGACTTTTCTTGAGGTTGAATTTCAGACATTACTCGCAAGAGCGGGAAATTTGTTCTCATTTCGATCAGGTGCTGTGCGGCATGGATGCCTTCGATATTCGAAGAGCAAAATAGCTGCACTCCACGAGCGATTCGAGGGACTGGTATCTCCTGAATTCCAAAATATGCGGCATTCCTGTAGGAAAATTCATGTCGAGTAACCCTTTGGTGTCAAGCTTTCCAAAAGAATTTAACACAGTGCAACTCTCGAATCTTAAAAATGGCGGGCACTTGGATCGACGACTAGTTCACAAAGAAGAGGTATTCATAGCCTCTTCTTTCGGCGTTGTTTCTGCGATACTTCGGCAAAAACTAAAAGCGGGCGAAGAAGAAAAGTACAGTTGGTTGGTTGATGGCATCAACAGCCTAAATAGTGGCCAAGATAATGAAGATTGCCAAACAGCGACTGACACACGTGACAACAACAAGGACAAAATTCATGACCCTGTACAAACAGTATGTGGAGTCGATTCAAGGTCAGCCATATCCATAGAGGATATCGAGAAGAGTCAAGATGAAAATCTTAAGCTTAAGGCTGAACTTGAAGTTGCGCTTTCCCAGTTAGAGGCCCTTCGAGATGAGGTGAAAAACGGCGGTCAATCGACGCTGAGCTCAGGCACACAGGACCCGGCAAAGGACAACCCGGACAGTACAGTACAAGCGATATGTGGACCTTGATCGGCGATGTTTGCGATAAGTTCCAGGTGCCTCTTGCATCTTTATTCGCCGATCAGGTGGACCAGAATGTTGAAGTGGCTAAAGTGATGAGCGATATCGCAGAACAGCTGCTGAGAAATTAAAAAAGACCCGAAGCAAGCCCTGGAAGCAATTGACTGACTGAGTGTGATAAGGAAAGTAAACAATATTGTTGCACATGAAAAGTAACTAAGGAATGTTACCAAAGAACAATGCACGAGTAAGAAAAGTCTGGTTCACTTTTCATTTTTTCAGCAGATCTACTTGTTCATTATCTGGATTGAAATCATTGCGTTGAAGTCCTGGCATAGTTGTATGCCTGAGTGCTTCTGGGATATATAACATAATAAGTATTTTGGTTCGCACATGGTAAATCGAAGTTCTAGTGAGTGTTATATATCCTCTTTGGTTCACCCAGGTTGAAGTCCTGGTATAATTGTATGCCTGAGTGCTTCTGGGATATATAACATGAGCAGTACTTTTGGTTCGCACATGGTATCGAAGTTCTAGCAAGTGTTATATATCCTCTCTGGTTCACCCAGGTTGAAGTCCTGGCATAATTGTATGCCTGAGTGCTTCTGGGATATATAACATAACAAGTACTTTGGTTCGCACATGGTTTTGAAGTTCTAGCAAGTGTAATATATCCTCTTTGGTTCACCCAGGTTGAAGTCCTGGCATAGTTGTATGCCTGAGTGCTTCTGGGATATATAACATAATAAGTATTTTGGTTCGCACAAGATATTGAAGTTCTAGCAAGTGTTATATATCCTCTTTGGTTCACCCAGGTTGAAGTCCTGGCATAATTGTATGCCTGAGTGCTTCTGGGATATATAACATAATAAGTACTTTGGTTCGCACATGGTTTTGAAGTTCTAGCAAGTGTTATATATCCTCTTTGGTTCACCCAAGTTGAAGTCCTGGCATAGTTGTATGCCTGAGTGCTTCTGGGATATATAGCATAATAAGTATTTTGGTTCGCGTGTGTTGGGTAAGACATGGTTATAGCCAACTTCAATCCTCTGGTTGGCTATCTACCAGCTCATATCCAATGCGTACTCGTGGAATAATTGTTAAGTATTTCTGTTAGATTATGGTATGGGAGAACCTGGAAAGTGATGTTATTCCCTCACGATGCTACCTTTCATTACTATTATCAGAATACCCTTTCCATCATAGGGGCTATTCGGCTATTTTTTTAACGTAAGAATACCCTCTTTGAATGAACAAACAAATAATTGTTCAATAAGTTCCAAATTTATTCATCATCCAATTTTCTTTTTTTTTTTTCGTGGGGGGGGGGGGATCATTTCAAATAATATGGAATTGTAATACGGAAACGTGGTGCCGAAAACAAAAAGCAAAAGGGGGCGAGAACCAATGATTCAAAAAAACAAAAAAAAACCGTGGCGTACTTATTCAACTTATGTAGTTCGTCGATTAACACACTCGCAGGCATTCCTACTGATCGATAACGTTACCAAGTGTTTTCACTTCGCGTGTGAAAGCTTGCCTCAATGGGAACTTTAGCATCATATAGTGGGTGGGAGAGAGCGGGCTTTGGATGTGTCCTATTTCAGTCGTGTACAGGTTGAAATAAAAGAAAATGCAGTATGATAGACGGCTGGCTTTTAAAATATAAAGTGTTGCGACTTCAGCCTGGGAAATTGTTGAATACACTGCGATAATTTCGTACCGTGTAAAACGACCCGAAGTGTATACTGTAAAATTCTGGTTAGATTATCTACCTGCAGACAAAACAATCCGGTTATAGGCCCCCCGATAACCCCGCTTCCCCCCTCTGCTGGATGACAGTGGTAACTGGAAATTTTGCTTTAATATGACTTTAAATTAAAAACGAATTTAGATCAACATTACCATGGCTTGTTTCTAAACGCTTTTCAATCCGCTAAACCTACCCAAAACCCTTTACAAAGTTTTATTATATGGCTGCGATAGCACGCGCGCTCAGATTGGTTAGTTAGCGGTCCGTAATCCCCCGGTAAACGCCCACGGGCATAGCAAATTTTTTCCGCCACGGTTTTGGTTTACAAAACCTAGCGAACTTAGTGACTTTCGCTGAAAGGAACTTCGTTAAAAAAGCAAGGAATTGAACAAAAAACGTATCTCTTCTTTAACTATGCGTTCTGAAAAACATTTCTTTTCTGAATTTTATTATCCTGACGAAATTGTGACGGAAAATGAAGGCAATGTATAAGTTCACTCTATTTCACGCGCTTTACCTATTTGAAGCCATATTATAAAAAAAAAACTTAATAACCTTGTTTGCTAGGGCTTTACTGTAAAATTCCATAATTTCGGGCTGAAATTTTGATTTATGGACCTCGCCCAGAGGCTCGGTTCATAAAGCAAAAATTTCATCCCTCAGTCTGGAATTTTACAGTTAAGCCCTCGCGCCCGGTTATTAAGTAGTTAGTATTAGCCAAGGGCTTATAACCGAAATTTTACAGTATCAAAAATCTAACATGCTGAATTCGCACTACTTCACGGTTTAAACGGCTAAATTTCGCCGTCAAACTCCGCAACGTTCTCATTTTGATCGACATACGCGTTTCGTCTGTAGTCGTAGCGTGAGCGTTGCGTGCATTAATCGAAGGCAAAAGTCGTGGCGTCCGGTTCGTCCCTTGTTCATTTCAGGCAGACTTAAAAAAGGGGGAATTTCGCGTGAGTGTTAAAAATGACCCAAAAATGACGAAATCCGAGATTCGTTCAACAAAAAGGGTCTATTATACTCTTTCTTAGTATCGATTTGCTGGCACGTACGTATTTGTCTGGCGGTTTACGGTCCAGAAAATAGAGCGGTTTCAGAAAAGGAAAGCTGACTTGGAAAGTCAGCAAATAAAGTCGGCTCGTCCGCTTTCGCTTTTGTTCCCGGCCTATTGATAAAAATCAAAGAGCCAAAATACGTCATTCACTCCAAACGTGGCATACATTCACTGACACGTTTTTAATTACCAAAATAGAAATTTTAATTATAAACGCACACTCTCGTTTCAGGATTATAGCACGCTCGCGCGAAAGTTCGCACTTTCAGCGTAACATAAATGATCAGTAGCAGGGATATTGTTACAATGGAATGTTGCAAGCTGCTGGACGTCAAGCTGAGATCGTGGAGTAAAACTCCTCGATCTCAGCAGGATCCAAAGCTCTTTTTTCGGTTGCTAAGAACGTCTGGCTCGTCATGATATAACTTATGAACTTTTACTATTTTTATCATCCAATCACAGGTCGGAGCCATTCCTGTATTTAGTCGCTTGTATCTGCCTTTATTTCCGCCATTTCGAAAGGGTTAATTTCCGGGGCTTCTTGCTTAATCTGACTTCCGGTCATTTCTATTTCCGCTTCCTCATCTTTTAGCTTTATTGAACATCTTTTAGTCATATAAGGTCACGCATGAATGAGTCAGGAAAGCGATGTATGCTGCATAACATCGATGTATGACATCCAAAATCGATGTATTCCAGATGAAATTGATTTATTTTATTTAAGACTTGTATTATAACGCATAACAATAACGTAATTGAACAAAACATTAATGTATCCATGTTCGATATTTTGTCCGTAAAAGAACCTCAGACAAGTGGAATATGTCAGATTGTCAGTGGAATATTCCTGTAGCGGCACCCGTGTTCCGCCCTTTTTTGTATGCGTCGCGGATTTCTGCTCATGCTAACCTCTACCTACGCCTTTCCGGGCTCTTGCATCGGACCGCGTGGTCAATAACATAACAAAACTAGCGCGCATGAGCAGAAATCCGCGTGGAATAGTGTGGAATAGAGTGGAATAAGTGAAAGTGGAAGTGGAATATGTCAGATTGTCAGACAATCAATGTCACTGAAATATTACACTGACAATCTGACATATTCCACTTTAGGAACCAATCAGATTGCAAGATTCGATACCGTGCCCTCTCAAAAAAAAAAAAAAAAAAGATTGAATATGATTGGCCACTATATATAATATGGTATTTTTGGAAAAGTGAATCTCAAGGAGAAGACATGGTACCACAATAAGGGGGCATGATATTACCAAACAAGTGTCATACAACAACATGATAGCGACACGTCAAGCTCTCCGTGCGAAATTGTTTTCTTTACTTTCCTCTAGAAGCCATACCTCCGCCAAAGCGATCTCAAGGTTTAGCTCAGGAAATTTATCGAGATGGCGGAGGCTCATTCATCCTCTCAAAAAGAGCTTAAAATTGGTATTTGTGGTGGGATCAGCCGCTATTGTGTGTGGTGGAATTACCATTTATATGTTTTCAGGTATGATTGAGATCAACTAAATGTTTTAAGTATTAGAAGCTTGATCCTAATATTTTTAAGTTATGAAGTATGTTATTGTTATATTTATTCGGTCGTACCGAGACCAAAGATTATTCTCAATCGATGCTATGACTATTGTCAAGATGTTATAATTCCTGCAAAAAAATCTAATAGAACTAAAAAAATAACTGATCAGATACATCGCTGTACGCACGCAGAACTAGTTTGATTATTTCGTGCCGGAACAATCATACCATATTCTTCGCATCTACTTTAACAGTAACGAAATATCAACTCGCTTGATAGATAATCAAACACATGAAACAAAAAAAGAAGTCAATTTTGAGCATATAAACGCTCCACGACAATGGAAATAAGTTCGTAAACGGGTAGTGGGTGGTTGACTCAATGTCCGAACTTTCGCGGTTTATTTTCATTAAAAGGCACGTGACTCTTCACGCGAAATCTTAAGTCTAAAAGGTGAATTTAATGTGTTGTGTATTAAGCACGTCACCTCCTAGTTAGCAATTATTGGTTTTATCAAAAGAGGTCTTTTCACTATTTATAACATTTTGCTATTCCTCTTACTTGTCTGTTTGTTTGTTTGTTTTTGTTTATTGCCAATAGAAGCTGATACAACCCCTAAGGATAATAATTTAGGCTGCCAAGCAGTAGAATATGCTGGGATTGGAGGCAAGACTAGATCCTGGATTGGATTAATTGATATGGTAAATTGTTAATGTCTATTTGAAGCTATCCTTCAAATTTTTGTGAGACGTGCTTGCATCGTGTAGGGAAAATACCACAATATTTTTTAAAATTGCATCATCAATATTGCAAGATGGTGTAGTTCCAGAAAATATCCATACCCCCACCACGGAGGGAATTGGAAATTCCAGAGGGGTGGGGGGTCAAAGTCCCAGGAAATTCCAGAGGGGGATGGGGGTAAGAGGCGAAATTTTCATCCAGAGGGTAGGAAGTCGATCGACTTTCTTCGTATGTCAATTGGCGCCTCTTACCTACTTTAGTAGGACGTTCTGAAGTTTAAGTTGTTAAATTACGATGCTTCTAACAGTTCTGCAGCCAAAGAAAGTTTTCTTTTATCCTTGTAGCGCTTTGGAACATAAATAACATCAAATAAAGAAGAGAATCACTTTGTTTTTCGAACGGAGCCGCCATTACTCGTTATCAGTCTCCAAAGATTACAACCAACAGGAGTGGTTACCTAGGGATTTTCCTCGGTCATAACACGTTTCGCGTTCGTAAAATTTACAAATAACTGTCTGATGCTGTTTTTTTAAAATTTAAGTTAAATCTCACAGATCGATCCTGCAGTCTCGTTTTTTGAGCGGTTCAAAAGACTCAAAACGTCTCACAGTCTCGAATTGTTTGCAAAGCCGTTTTGGGGTCTTAACATTGGTCTCCCAATTAAAACACTCAAAAAGTTTCGGTCTCGCAAAAAAAAAAAAAACGCTGGTCTCGCCGTCTCGCAAAGTTTCGCATAAATTTACCATTCGCTACCCCTTATTGACTCCAGCCATCTCTTAATTTTGATCTGCACTGAGCTTAATTCTGTTGCATCATAATGTGTAGGAGACTTGACGATTTCTTTATGGCTTACTTGCTTGCGATGTTACAATGAATGATAAGTACAGTCGTACCGTAACAGTTGATAGTAACATTGAGAAACATTAGGATCCAGGGCTTTGTATATATGCGCGTGGGACTGGTAACTAGCCAAGGTTTGTTTAGGCACAATCGGACGAAGTTATCGACCCGCTGCTAACAAGAATCAATGCTTGTGTGAAGAAATTTTACATTAGAGGCTGGAATTTGGAAAGATGAGTTCAAAATAACTTACTGCTGACTCTGTTTTCTCTTTTGCTCTCTTATTTATGACACAATTTTGTACAAATTTACGTTGCTTAATGTGATTTCGAACGTTTCCATTTCAAGTGCACGCAATTTTCGGTTATGTCCTCGTGCACCGGTACACAAAGGAACGAAACATTGACGAATGCGTCACAACTCCATGTATGGATATGAAAACAATAGGAATTCCCCCGTGTACCGGTACACCAGGACAGCCCCCAATTTTCTCAGTACATTGTACAAACTTAACAGTTCAAAAGTGTTTTGTTGCGACTTGTACAGTTTTTTTCTCCTTTCGTGTACTGAAAATACTGTGTTAAATGTTTAAGGATAAGTATTGTATTTAAAAATAAAGCAAACATTAAGTTTAAGCTAGTTAGCGACGTTTACCTTGCGCGTGTACGCCATCTCTCGAATGTACACGCGACAAAATCACACGTCCCTCTTGTTTGTTGTTTGCTACGAGAAAAAAATATATTTCCAGGGGGTATAGGGGGTGGTAGAAAATTCTTTGGAAATTCCAGAGGGGTGGGGGGGCTACCACTGCCACCCCAAAATGGAAAATCCGAAGGGGTGGGGGGGTTCTAAATGAAATTCCCTCCGTGGTGGGGGTATGGATATTTTCTGGAACTACACATGGTAAAATTTCAATTAAGAGAAATAACAGATATTGCAGCTGTGTTTTGTAATTGAAATGATACAACTTGTTTTTAAGTATATGAAAGAGAAAGAGAGGAGAGAGATTGAGGAAAGACGGCACTACCCTTTGGATACGAGATTGAAGGAGAATATTGTTGGACAAGAAGAAGCCATTCTCACAGTTGCTGCAAGTATGATGTTCTATAGGACAAAATTAGTTTTGGAAGGCCACATTTTGGCAAATTTGGGAATAATATTCTACTGAATCTGTTCATTTGTTTGCAGCAATTCGTAGAAGAGAAAATGGTTGGTATGATGAGGAACATCCCCTTGTGTTTCTCTTTCTTGGATCTTCAGGAGTTGGTAAATTTGCTTTCTTGGAACAGATTCAGTTACATATTTGAGCTTACTCACATAAAACATGCACAATCTGATATTGCATTATTAATGACTGTGACTTTAATCAGATTTGCTTGTAACAGATTTCTGGAGCTCTGCATATGAAAAAGTTACATTATTAATGCAGTATGATCCTGCATTCAAGTTTCTAAGTTGTAGGGAAAGACTTCTATTCATGTATCATTATTCTCTCTGATTGTTCTTCCCTGTAGGAAAAACAGAGCTTGCCAAACAAGTGGCTAGGTATCTTCAAAAAGGCAACAAGAAGGTAATACAGGATTTTTTTAGAAATTTAATTTTATCACTTTGTTAAATTCTGTAAAAGTCACTGCCTGTTGTCGTTCTTTCTCCCAGGGTTTTATAAGACTGGACATGTCTGAATACCAAGAGAAACATGAGGTAAGAGTTGATTCAAATGAGAAACTTAAAGAACGTTTAAGACTTCCATCCATTGTTTTACTATCTTAGAAAAAAGAAAACTCCTTTGACGAAGACAACTAAGGTATAAGGGTTATATGGGCAGCTAAGGGGAGGGGCGGAGGGGGGGGAAGATGGGGGGCAGAATTCTCTTCCTTAAAAATTTCAGGATTCCCCAGAGTTGTGGTAAGACGTAGAAATCAGGCCCATTCTGTCGAAAACTTTGGCTGATACTGACACCTCTACTTTATCTTACACAGAAATTTTCAATTGAGGGTGGAAATCAAGCCAGGGTTGAATTGGTTTTGTTTGATTTTGTTTTACTTCACTCTGTGATTGGTCCCAAAAGGTCACACCACCCGCTAAACCAGTAATATTCAAAACTAAAATCAACTGCGTCTTCATCTCTCACATTCTTCTATGCCTCAAGCAGTGTGCTTGTTATTACTCTCAATTCCCATTGGCTCGTTGTGATATTTTCCTTTGTTTTTATTGGCTGTGGTGCTTGCTTTGGTCTTGATATTACACTCAAATGAAGAGCCCTTAAACTGGAATTTAAACATTGTTCTTTCAAGGTTGCAAAAATGATTGGTGCACCACCAGGTTACACTGGACATGATGAAGGTGGACAATTGACAAAGAAACTCAAGGAGTGTCTAAATGCTGTTGTGTTATTTGATGAGGTAAGAAATTAACAATCCTCAATTTTCATAGACCTTTTTTTTGGTGACTAAAATTTCTGGGCTCATCTCATTTTTTAATGTCTTTTTAGGTGGATAAGGCCCACCCAGACATTTTAACAGTCATGCTCCAGTTGTTTGATGAGGTAGCATCTATACTTAAATTTGAATGAAGATTGTTTTTTTTTTTTTTCCAATTTGAGTCATAATGGGTTATAAAATTTTTCATTTTGCTGTTTTGTTGTTTTCTTTCTTTTTAAGTTTTGATGAAAAAAAAAAATCTCTTTTTTTGATTCAGGGTCGTTTGACAGATGGACAGGGGAAGACGATTGTATGCAAAGATGCCATTTTCGTGATGACTTCAAACCTTGCTAGTGAAGAAATAGCAAATCATGTATTGGAACTGAGAAGAGAAGCAAAACTAGCTGCTGAACAAAGACAAGAAGGTGAATTTTGTTGTGGAGGCTTAAATTTTGCTAATGCTGGGCGGTGAAATGCAGGATAAATTTGGAAAGACGTGCAATATTTCATAATACAGATTTGTACTTCATTCCAGTTACTTGTGAAATAATAGCCAGTCTGGCTGGAATACAAAAGAAGAAGGGAGGGGAATGGGGATAAAGTTAACACAAACACACTTAAACAAGTTTCTTTGGGAAGAAAAGTTTGTTCTTTTTTTCCAATGTGTATGTGTCCTTGTGTTGCATGGGCTGGAGTTCACTGTTTTTCTTTTCAGGTGGTGAAGTAAGCGAAAAGGTTACTATATCAAGAAAGTTTAAAGAAAGAGTGGTCCAGCCTATTCTGAAGGTAAACATCCCTTTGGCGATAAATTACAGCAAACCTGGTAAACATTTCTTTGGCAATAAATTCAAACAAACCTGGGTTTATAAAGTTAAGAAAAATAAGTGATGTCTTGAGAATTGGTTCTTTTTTGTTAAAGCTAAAGGGTAGTTGTCATAACATGTTCCCAATAGCTTTTTGTTTCTCTTCGTATCACCAGGCTCACTTTGGACGAGATGAGTTCCTGGGTCGCATCAATGAGATAGTTTACTTCCTACCATTTTCACAGCCAGAGCTTTTAAGCTTAGTGAAGAAAGAGCTGGATTTCTTGTCAGAAATGGTCTGTAATGTGCTCCCCTGTAACCTTGAATTATCTCGAGCAGTTGTTAAAGAAGTAATCTAAGTCTGTGCCCAATTTCTTCTTTGTTTGAATCCAGGCATTGAATCGACATGATATCCACATGAGTTGGGATAAAGAAGTCTTGGATGTACTGGCTGATGGCTACAACATACATTACGGAGTGAGATCGATAAAACACGAAGTATGATCGATTCTGTGTTTACTACTTTACCTTGTGGTGTAATTTCACCCTCCCCTCCTCCACTAAAATACTCACACCTCTTGATTTTGACGGCTTTTTGTCAGTTTTTTTCTCTCCTCTTCACTGAAGTGTTTTAATACAATTCAATGCCAACCTTATGAGAAATTGAAAATAACACGAAACTTTTTTGTATGACTAGCACTAAAACAATGAAATGGAGGGGAAAATAATCACCGTTGAAAGGAGAATGTGTTGCTGGCAAATAGTGGAAATGCTGGTAACACAGTCTGAAATTGAATGAAATGCTGTAGCTGTTAGCAAGTGCAGAAAGTCTTTCTTTGTAGTGTGGTAACATATTCATAGTTGAAGGAACCTCACCTAAATGTTTGTTATTTGAGTAAAATACCGAAAGAAGGAGAACTGAATCAGGTTTATGAATTCTTCTCATGCAGAAATTATTGGTTGTGATACAGGTTGAAAGAAGAATTGTCAATCAACTTGCTGCTGAGCATGAGCAAGAGTTGATAAGTTCCAGATGCACCCTGCACTTAACAGTGAGCCGCCCCAAAGATAACTCAGAGGAAGTAGCTCCTACCATCAAACTGCAACACATTACGGAAGCAGGGCATGAAATTGCACCTAATACAGGTGCCAATGAGAATAAATTTTTCTCTTTGGCGACTAAATTTTTCTCTCTGGTGACCAAATCCTGAAAATTAGGCACCAAACTGGCAACTAGAATGCTTCATCATAACCTTACCTAAAGATATAATGAGCTAAAAAGATTTGCAAAAGTAAATCTGCAGCAAACTTCCTCTTTAAGTTTGTTTCCAAAACACAGCACATGCATCTCAATCGCTGACTAGACACCATTTTGGATTTAGGTGAGCTTAAAGGTTGTATATCATCCATCCTAGAGTCCACTTTGTGGCACATAAAAGATCTTTTTCCTAACTTCATTTTGGAGGTTCTATCTAGGAAAGGGTTTGTTTCATGGCAACCAACTTTTTTGAATTGGGTACCACTTTGAAAAATTTAGGAGCCAAGTGGCTTTCAGGAAAAAAATCAATTTCATGCCCTGCATTGATGTTGGAAATTATTTTGTTCCTGAAGATAAACCGTTCTGTTGAAGAAGAGAAAGCAAGCACCAATCCACCTAGGAATGGAAATGAATTTGAAGACACTTGGTCTTGAGGATTCAAGACCAACTGTAGATATTTATACCATTTTGGTCTTTCTGTCATGGTTATGCTTGTCATTTATTGACATTGCAGTGAAATTTGTGTAAAATGAGTACAACAGGAGCTATTTTTGTATATTACCACAATTAAAATATTGTTTTGATTTTGTTTGATTTTGTTTTCCTCTGTCTTGGATTGGAAATTTTTTAACTAAAGCCACAACATACATAACAGGTATGCTCACTTTAATTTAAACCCGGTTTCCTTTTCTTGCTTTGCCTTGGACTTCAGACATTTTCCCATCTATCTGGTGAGGTACACATTTTGTGTACAGTATTGTTGAGTGGCAAACACATCATTCTCATCTTTTTCTAATCTTGTTTTATTGGTGCTGGTTCTTTTTCTTCTTGTATGGCCACCCAGATGTAAAAACCAACAATAATATGAATGACTATCACAGTTACTCCTGCTGCACCAATTGCACCATTTGGATAACCCAGTATATCTGAAAAATACAGGAAAGTAGGAGTGATATCACTAAAGTAGCTTTCTACCATGAGTTAAAATAACATGTAGTGTAATGGTTACAACAAGTGTAACCTATTCTATTATGCAGGTTCTACAAAACTGGATGAGAAAGACAATCAGCATGGAGGAAGAGTTAAAATTTCTCTTACTATAATTTTTTAAGCTAAAATAATGGACTTTATTTTTCTGTTTATTTTTCACCCTCTACACCCTAACATCAGTATGCATATTCTCCATACTGTTCTCTATACATCCCCTAAGGTGCTGACAAGAAGGATTTGTTTAACATTCAAGAGCTTCCTCAGTCAGTGATCATTTCCTCTATTCTCAAGACCTGCATGAGTGATTCAGGTGTGATATTAGATGATCATCACTCTTAGGGGTGTAAGGGTTAATTATCATTGAGAGGATATCAATACTGACACCCAAGGCAGAGCTTGGTGACATTTCTGTATGCTTCAACACCACATGAAAATAATTCACAATATCAATGCACTAGTGGGCTGACAATTGGTGATAATAAAGAAAAACATCAAATAGGAGATTATTGTTTAGTGGAAAAACAAATTCCTAAGGACAAAAACCGCAAGAAATATGTAGGGAAATATGTGAAATTTGGAAAAAGTACTATTGAAATCTTGGGAGTGGAAGGGCAAAGGTTCTAAGGCAAAGGAAAAATCACATTGTGTACAGGTACAGTCGACTCATACGTATTTATCTGATACAACGACAAAGCCCCGTTCCACCACTCTCTAGCACTTTGACAAATGAAGACCGATGAAACTCACCCATAGGGTTGTCCTTGACTATCAGATGCATTCATTGTTTTTAGGAATTTCGTGTAAATTTATCGATAAGTTATTAAATCTGTGCAGCGGTCACGAAATACCAAACTCCTTAAAAGAACCCTCGATCTACTTGCGCTACCGTTACAAGCGACTAAATACAGGAATGGCTCCGACCTGTAATTGGATGATAAAAATAGTAAAAGTTAATAAGTTATATCTTAACTCTTTGCCCGTGAGTATCGTTAACCGCGTGTCTCAAAGCGGAACAATGAAATATCAATGCGAGTGAAAACACCGATCTGTAAAAAAAAAGATGATTACTTACGTAGCGAAGGGAAGGCAGCCTTTCTTATTCAGCGAGGTCGTTCAGCGATATTCCAGCGATGAAAAAGTCATCGGCAAATAAGCTCCGCTGACAAAACTCATTTGGTCAGTTCAGGCGGACGACCAGAGATTGGAGCCATTCCTGTATTTCACCGCTGACAGGAATAGCTCCGACTCAAACGTTTATTAATTTTTTTTCAATAACTTTTTAGTAATTTAAAAAAAATTTTTTTTTAAATTTAAAACTAAAATGGTGAGCAGTGCTGTACGAACAGTAGTTGTAAAACTTCTTTATTCTCTGACGCGTTTCGTCTAACTCTCGTAACTTCTTCGGGGAGTTTTACGAGGTAACACTAAACGCGTATAGTTATAAACCATTGTTAGCAGCTATGACCAGTGACCATAAGGGCTTACCTGGACCTACGAGCAGGAATAGGCAAAGTTGTGAAAATTTGAAAATTTCTTTTGAAAATTTATTAGGCAAGATGAGAAATATTTTTTGGGAGCCGCGGTTTTAGCTGAAAATGTTCAAATTTGAAAAATTGAAGAGGTTTTTTACAAATGATGCCTATAAAGCAGTTGGAAAATTAGGTTAGGATGGCTCGTACAGGAAATGTAGTTTATGGTCCACTCATTCTTTCTTAAATTTAAGTGGTATAAATACCTTGTCTAAAACAGTAGTGTGATACGATAACTAATGAGATATACTCGTTCCAATACTATGTCATGTGATGAACAGCCTTCATTAATTTTGGAACATATTTTATAAAATCATTTTACTCTTTCTTGTTATAGCCAAAAACTGTTCAAAGATACTTCTCCAGTAGAGCATACTGTAAATTAAAAACATCGGTGGAAGCGTCACGCAACCTTGCGTGATCTTTCAAACAAGTACGTAAACAATTACGCCAGTAACTAACGGCGCAATTTGTTGCAGTCAGTTGTGTTTATATGGAAGATTTTACGCCAATAACTGACGGCGTAATTTCTTCCAGTCGGTTGTTTTATATGGAAGATTTTACGCCAGTAACTAACGGCGTAATATGTTGCAGTCGGTTGTGTTTATATGGACGATTTTACGCCAGTAACTAACGGCGTAATTTGTTGCAGTCGGTTGTGTTTATATGGAAGATTTTACGCCAGTAACTAACGGCGTAATTTCTTGCAGTCGGTTGTGTTTATATGGAAGATTTTACGCCAGTAACTAACGGCGTAATTTCTTGCAGTCGGTTGTGTTTATATGGAAGATTTTACGCCAGTAACTAACGGCGTAATTTCTTCCAGTCGGTAGTTATATATGGAAGATTTTACGCCAGTAACTAACGGCGTAATTTCTTCCAGTCGGTTGTGTTTATATGGAAGATTTTACGCCAGTAACTAACGGCGTAATTTCTTGCAGTCGGTTGTGTTTATATGGAAGATTTTACGCCAGTAACTAACGGCGTAATTTCTTCCAGTCGGTTGTGTTGATATGGAAGATTTTACGCCAGTAACTAACGGCGTAATTTCTTCCAGTCGGTTGTTTTATATGGAAGATTTTACGCCAGTAACTAACGGCGTAATTTGTTGCAGTCGGTTGTTTTATATGGAAGATTTTACGCCAGTAACTAACGGCGTAATTTGTTGCAGTCGGTTGTTTTATAGGGACGATTTTACGCCAGTAACTAACGGCGTAATTTGTTGCAGTCGGTTGTGTTTATATGGAAGATTTTACGCCAGTAACTAACGGCGTAATTTGTTGCAGTCGGTTGTTTTATATGGAAGATTTTACGCCAGTAACTAACGGCGTAATTTCTTCCATTTTGTTGTGTGTATATGGAAGATTTTACGCCAGTAACTAACTGCGTAATTTATTGCAGTCGGTTGTGTTTATATGGAAGATTTTACGCCAGTAACTAACGGCGTAATTTCTTCCAGTCGGTTGTGTTTATATGGAAGATTTTACGCCAGTAACTAACGGCGTAATTTCTTCCAGACGGTAGTTATATATGGAAGATTTTACGCCAGTAACTAACTGCGTAATTTCTTCCAGTCGGTTGTCTTATATGGAAGATTTTACGCCAGTAACTAACGGCGTAATTTGTTGCAGTCGGTTGTGTTTATATGGAAGATTTTACGCCAGTAACTAACGGCGTAATTTCTTCCAGTCAGTTGTGTTTGTATGGAAGATTTTACGCCAGTAACTAACAGCGTAATTTCTTCCAGTCGGTTGTGTTTATATGGAAGATTTTACGCCAGTAACTAACGGCGTAATTTCTTCCAGTCGGTAGTCATATATGGAAGATTTTACGCCAGTAACTAACGGCGTAATTTGTTGCAGTCGGTTGTTTTATATGGAAGATTTTACGCCAGTAACTAACGGCGTAATTTGTTGCAGTCGGTTGTTTTATAGGGACGATTTTACGCCAGTAACTAACGGCGTAATTTGTTGCAGTCGGTTGTGTTTATATGGAAGATTTTACGCCAGTAACTAACGGCGTAATTTGTTGCAGTCGGTTGTTTTATATGGAAGATTTTACGCCAGTAACTAACGGCGTAATTTCTTCCATTTTGTTGTGTTTATATGGAAGATTTTACGCCAGTAACTAACTGCGTAATTTGTTGCAGTCGGTTGTTTTATATGGAAGATTTTACGCCAGTAACTAACGGCGTAATTTGTTGCAGTCGGTGATATGTATATCTGTAACATTTTACGCCAATAACATAATTTAATTATATTTTAATTTATTATAATTAAATCACCGACTGGGTTAGTGGCGTAAAATCTTACAGTATATAGACTGTGTTAGTCACATATTACGCCGTTATCTAACTACCGTTTTCAACCCAGTTGTTAACACTAAATTACCTGTTAGATGTTATTTAAGGGCATGTAAACCCAAAAATACATGTTTTTCTTATACTATGTAAAAAGTGGCGTAGAAAACGAATTCGAAATTCGTTTTATCCAATTCGACTTATTTTAGGAGAAAATCGGCACTTTCAACTGAAATTCTATTTCCGGTAAAAACGATAGCGAAAAATCGTCGCGCGGCGTTGGAACTAAAATATTGCGCAACACATATTCCCCAGTAGAACTGGTGTGGGAGTTCGTGTAAGTAGCGGTAGTTTGGAAGATATTTTTTCAGAAGATAGCGACTCGAATGCCTTAAGCTTAGTACATGACAGCGATGGGGATAATCCAGAATCTTCAGGAGAGTCTGGCCACGTTCTTAACAATATGAGCCGCGTAGGGTTCACCGAAGCGATCCGCACGAAGACAGTACAGAACAAGTCGACAGCGATGCGACCGTCTCGGAAACTAAGACTGGTATTTAATTTACTGTGTGATTTATTTGTATTTGACATGAAAATCCAATAAAGCGAGGGTACAATCTAAAAGAATGCAACAGAAATTTTTTAAACTTGAGCTTTTTTATTTATATTTTATATAAAATTATCAAAGGTGCGAGTGTGGAACTTGTCGACCAATGCCGACAACTCATGAGAGTGTTTGTTGTACGGAAATCGGGCAATTGTGGCAAAAAGTAGAGTAGCAAGGGCCTGAAACCCAGATAAGTTGTATCACTGAGCATGTTATCAATATTGTAAGATGTTATTAATATTGTAAGAAGTTATGATTAATGCAAAAATGTAACAGGTTTAATGTTTGGTTGATCGCCATTTTTTTACTGATTCAGTATTCGATGTTGAAATATTTAATTATTTATCGATTGGTTCATTGAGTTCAGAAGCTTATTAATATTTTGTTGATTCTTCGTGTATAATTTTTCAATTTCACGTGTTGTTACTAAATTCTTGACATAAACAAACCGCTACACGCGGCGCCACGATACCGGCTAGAGGTACGCCCCGAGGAGCACTATCGACGATTTTCCGAGTTAGTCTAACACTCCTTGAAATTTATTTACTCAACTTTAATTATACATATCTTAATATACAAATTGTAAAATAAATTCGCAATTAAAATAAATAAAAAGAAAAAAATGAAAAAAAAATCACAAGATCTAAATAATTAGGTCAGTTACAGAATATGAAGATTCCTTAGAAAAATAAACTACCCCAATTAAAAAACACACACACATATATATATACCAGCTAGAGGTACAGCATGCATACTTAAATGGTGAAACAGAGAATTAACTCTGAAGTGTAAATTAAAGTGCTATTTAAACCCATGAATAACCCACCGGGCGTGACTTTGCCCAATTTTTATTATGGTTTGCTCCACATTACTTTTCTGTACTCCAAATTAGTCTTACACTCCCTGAAATCACTTTTTACTTAGAATATGTTTACATTTATTTTTTTTTATCTGGTCTTCTACCTCTAGCCAGTAGGATCTTAAGAGGCTTATAAAATACAACCCACCAGAGGTAGAGCTTGCATATTTAGTTGACTTTGCCCAATTTTTACAATGGTTTGCTTTGCATTTTACTTTTTCTGCCCTCCAAATTAGTCTTGTACTCCTTTAAATCATTTTTTTCAAGAATACATTTTCATTTATATTTTTATTTGGTCTTTTGCCTCTTACTGCTAGGATCTGAAGGGGCTTAGAAAATACTACCTGCAAGAGGTACAGCTTGCATATTTAGATGACTCGTTTATTTATTTATTTAAATGCTTTCACCATGATTATGATGCTAAAATAACACGAGGAAGAAATACATTTGAAGAGGTTAAAAGAATGAGAGACAAAGGTGTGGGTCACACAACAGAGCAAGGCTCCAAACTAAGTGTGCCCAAATTTTGCTATGGTTTGCACCACAAATGACTTTTCTGCACTCCAACTTAGTCTTATACTCCTTGGAGTAACTTTTTTTCATGAATACATTCATAGTTAAGGAGTCATTTTCTTCAAGAATATGATCTTGTTCCTTGGTCATGTACCTACCACTGCTTATTTTATGGCACAGCACACAAGCTGTGAGCATTAAATATCTATTCATGGCAAATCAGCTGAAACTAAAGCAGATGTTATTAGGCAATAAGCAAAGGGTTTCTGGTTGGAGTTCAATTAGGAAAAGTTTGATTTCTTTTTAATAATAGCAATTTTTATTAAAAATACAATAGACAACACAAGCACAGATTAATTTCATTTATGTAGTTTTAGAAATGATATATATACACAAATATCATGAAAATTGAGACTGTTCCTTTCTAAGAAATTCCACTCATACTTATGCAGAGTATTACACAACAGACTTAAGTAAATCTGGTTGACATGTTCAAGTCTAACATGAATTTCAAGTCAAATTCATTTAAGGCTGGTTTGAATTGAATTGAAATAAATCCAAAACCAAAGAAATTAAAAATTAGACTAGTTTAAAATTTAATTACTTGAAATTCATTTAAAACACAACAATGTCAATGATTTGAAGCTTACTTTGCATACATAAGCTGCCCTTCAGGCTGGTAGTGTTTTCTGAGTAATCCAAGATCCTACTAGCCACATGAACAAGACTGCAGAGCATGAAAATATACCCATGGAGTGACTCCACAACGGTATAAGATTAACATGGAAAGTAGAAAGGTTTTTTCACAAATCAAAAAGTAAATGAGATGAGCTACATTCACCTTAAATGCATGAAGTACCTCTAGCTTGTAGTATTTTCTACGCCACTTAAGATTCTACTGGCTAGAGGTACACTACCAAAGGAAAAGAAGATATTCATGAAAAAAGTGATTCTTATTTAGTGTAAGACTAAATGGAATGTCCACAAGTAAAATTCAAAGCAAGCTGTAATAAGAATTGGGGAAAGTGATTAAATATGCAAGCTATACCTCTAGTATTTTCTAAGCCTCCAAAGATCCTACCAGCTAGAGGTACCAAATAAAAAAATAACTGTAAATGTATTCATGAAAAAAAGTTATTCCAAGGAGTATAAGACTAAGTTGGAATGCAGAAAAGTCATTTGTAGAGCAAACCATAGCAAAATTTGGGCACACTTAGTTTGGAGCCTCTGTGGAGTAGACCACAGTAAAAATTGAGCAAAGTTGACTAAATATGCAAACTGTACCTTGAGCTGGTAACCTTTTCTAAGCCTCCTGAGATCCTAACAACAAGAGGTACAAGACCAAATGAGAAAAAAATTCAATGTATTCTTAAAAAAAGAAAAAAGATTCCAAGGAGGGTAAGATTACAATTTGGAGTGCAGAAAAGAAAAATGTGGGGCAAAACGTAATAAAAATTGGGCAAAGTCGCCTTAGATGAAAGAGCTTGTTAGAAATGGATGAACAAGTGTGGATTTTAACAGAGTAAAGAAAAGTCTTTTGAATCTTTAGTTATAGAAATGTCATCAGATATGATCAATGATGTGGAGAAATAGTGAATTAAAACAAGTACTAGTTTAGGCTTTCAGTTATAATATGAATAGTTAAATAAACCTATTATTTCCCAATAAAAATCATACTCATTTATCATTTCAACTGTACAACAAAATCATATACACCCTCTCCCACCTTATTCTCCAACCTATTAAATTCCAAGAGTTATGTGACAATTCAATGGTCTCAAAAGACTCTTATTACATGCCAAACAACAAAGAAACAGAAAGGCTGATATTCAACAGTGAGGATAAAAAAACAAAATATTTCCAAAAGCCTTTTTTTCCTGTGAACAGGACTAAATAAGGTCAGATTAAACTAATGTGGAGAGGTTTGTTTATCTCTTTATGAAAATGGATGATTTACATCTATCAGATCTAAGAGAAATGAGACTTGAGTCAAAAGGGGACTTTGAAATTGCATATTCTGCAGTAATGGTATTGGCTTCGATGTCTATTTGAGGAAATTTATAGTTTTCTAGCCAGGGGTTTGGCTGTGCCAATTTTAAGGCAAACAAATCATATTTCAGCGACTTAAGAAATTTTATAGCACACATTGGAAGCTCACCACTCTTAAGGAACATGACAATATTTCACCCAGTCACTCCATATATTCTTTTCCATTAGAATTTGGACAAAACTTTCAAAAACTTAATTGGTAATTTTATAGTTGCAAAAAAGGTTTAGACATCACATCTCCCTTAACAGGAGAGAACATAAAAGTCAATTCCTATCATCAGTCTCAGTTAAGAAATAAAAATTGAAGGGTCATGACATTTCTAGCAAAGTGAAATGCAAGTCAAACTGGTTTGTAGACATTTTAATGTGAAATTCGTTTTTAAATATGACAGTTAACATTCTAAAGAAACAAGGAGTTCCAGCCTCTTGTGTAATTATCCATTTGTTGTATCACTCATCTCATATTTTAAGAACCACAGAAAGTTTGATAATTTTAATCTGCGAATTTCATAATGCACTTCAACTCAAAATTCATTTCTTGTGGTAGAAGTATTCTACTGAAATAAACAAGACAGAATGAAGCTGACGCCATTCGTTTCCAATAACACATGAACATGATGAAAATGGCTCCTGTTTAAACTCATGACACAAAGCCCACGCATTTTTTGAGGTAAATGAACGGGTTAGACCAAGAGCTAAATAAATAAACAACAAACTGACAGTGGTGAGGGATTTGGGGCCCATGTGATAAATAAGTTCTACTGAAGTTTATCCTCCAGTCAGCACTTCAAGCTCAAAAAGGAAACTAGAAAAATTCTCACCAAAACACAGGAACAAAATAAGATAAAACCGGAGGTGATTGAGGCAAGACTATTACCTTTGTCAAGACACATGCCTACATACCATGTACAACAGACTTGAAGAACAAAAAGGCTAAGGACAGTTGTGAGTCATGACTTAGAAAATCCATCTCAACCTACCAAAACAAATTTGCCAAAGGTCATAGTAAGAGTGACTCAATCCTGAAGCTGGAACATTTTATAAAAGGCATGCGCTCCTGGGTTGTCAAAAAGCGCTGGTGACCGGTGATATCGCCAGCTACTTTTTCAGTTGCTACAGTTCATCAGTAAAAAAAAAAGAAAAAAGAAAGAAAACTGAAGGAAAAAATAAAGGTTCTTAATCTAATGAAACCAAGAACGAAGTGCCTCATATTTTGGAGTAATGATAAAGAAAAGAAAACGCCACAAAACAAGAATTGGAAGTACTGTAGTGCTTTGTATTTCAGAACGCTTCTCAATGATTTTCACAAGATGTAATCTGATGCCCACCGACACGACTAGACGCAAAATGGTTGCCTGCTGTTTTCTGTGTGCTAATTGGATTGGTTTGTTTTCTGAATTTCTTGAATTCGCTGATGCTTGATAATAATTTGGTATCTCACCTAAATGAGAAATAATCTTGAACTGGCGCTTTCTGAGTCATTCGCACTTTAATACAATTCTGCAATTCACCATTGTTTTGATAAGCAACTGCACATCATGTCAAATTATTTCTCACGGTCAAAATACAAAAAAAAATTTCAAGTTGTACTGACGGCAAGATAGCAATGGTATTTTTTAGTCATAGGAAAAATTGAAAGAAGATGGAATCCTGTTTGGAACCAGTAGTTTCTTTCAATTCTACCCTTAATGTACACTTTGAAGGAAAGCACTGGTACTCTAAATTTTTTTCTTTCGCAAAAAAATTTGTGTTGCGTGTCACATGTGATAAGTGACTACTAAATTGGTTTTTTTGAACTCACTAATAATGATTAAATCTTCGTAGAATGGTAAAAGGAATTTTAACTATTGCCAGTTAGAATAGTGCAAACATATAAAAATTGCTTCAAGGAGAGGCAATTTCAGCTGGTGGAAAAACCCTTCATTTGTTTTGCTTCAGGGGGCTTTGCCCCCTGGACCTCCAATGGGGCGCTGCCCCTGTACCCCACTGGGGGCCTTGGCAGCCCCCAAACCCCCCGTCTAGCATGGGTGTTACCTACTCTCTTACACTCTCCTTCTACTTCAAATCTTTTTGACAACCCTGGTGTTCTATGTGACTACGAAAAGAAAGAAAAGACGATGTTATTTGAAGTGATTTGAAGGTATCTGGTCGTTCTGCCCCAGAGAAAAACCGCCCGAACTTCAAAGTTGTTGCGCCCAAAGTATAAGTCGTCTTATCTATGAGTTGTGTAGAGTTCTTTAAAATGGTATCTTAAATAAAACCAGTGTTTTATGAGTTTTTTTTAACGAAATACAACATGAATGGTTTAATATTTTTTTCTGAGTTGAATACTGACTCGGCGATAAAATTCGTCTCGGCTAAGTTCCGTTCACAGTCTGCATGACTGCCATAAAAAGCATAACTTAAGCAAAGTTGGTATCCCATTCTTAAGCCCGTAGAATCATTTCGTTTCCGTGGGAGTAGCATTTTCTGTGAAATATCTTACAAAACCAGACATTTTATTCAACTGACATCACAACTGACCTTTTGCCTCAAATATTAGGCATCGATGTGTCTATTACGTAAAAAAATGATTTCTCTTTTGATTGCAGAAGTTCCAAAGGCAAATATTCCAGTGGTTGAATGAGCAGTTGTTTTGATAACGCGGTCGACAAATATCTATAACCATTTGTTAACCTTTGTAATTTGATTCATTGTTTGTTCGTCGAGCAGATCGACTTCCGTTCTCGGGCGGATTGTCTTTCGGGCAGAACGACCGCAATTCGATTTGAAGCTTGGCTTAAAGCAAATTTATTTCAAAGTTTAAGTAAGATAAGATCAAATTCTAAACTACCTTCTATTATCGTTACGAATATCTCACGATCATCTCCACATACAACTTGGTGATGCACAAGAGTAAGATATCAACATCTTAAGACTAACCTTCAAGGTTTATTGTCTGATGTGCACATCGTGATCGTCAGCAAATCAAATCTCAAAATTCAAGTTTTCGGCCTTTTTTCGCGTTTTGTTCGCACTTTGATCATTAAAATATCCTCATCCGAAGAGCCAGCAAACTCCACGAGTATCCACAGAGTTAGAAATGGTGGTAAAGTTGTCATACTCTTTCATTGGAGACCTACGGAATGACGCTGAAAATGTGACGCCAAACAACTAATTTCATGAACGCTTGCGCAGACGAAATGCTCTGCTGCTCTGCTGCCCTCTGCTCCCCTTGGTACAAATTTATTTCTCTCCCCAGCCTTCCGCCATCAAAATCTGTATCCTTTGGTCATCTAACTTCCGGAATAGTTATTTCCGAGCAAGAAGATGCCTCTGCCTTATCTCAGGAGAAGTGGCGTAGTGGAATGCGTGGTTCTTATGTCTCTATGCACGCACGTGATCGGAGGTTTCTCGCCGCTCGAATTCCGTTGTACCCGAACTCTTCGGTCCACTTCAATGCAACGAGGCTCGTTATCAGCGGAGATGTCTCTCCGAACCCTGGACTAGGAGGAACTCGTCCTAATACAAATCTTTCACAGGGTCCTCGTTTTCCTTTCAAAGCAAAAGGATTGCGTTGCTGTCATTTAAATGTGAGGTCATTACCTGTTCACCTGGATGAAGTTGGTACTTTGATTCTCCTAGACAATCTAGATGTTTTTGCTGTAAGCGAAACCTGGTTGAATTTTACCTGGAACGACCATGAGTTGAATATTCAAGGTTATCAGTTATTTCGACAAGAAAGAGAAACGACCGTTGCATCTAAAGCCTCACATGGTAGTGGTGTCGCAATCTATGCTAAGTCCACGCTTCACTGCCGAAGAATTACATTTTCAAACGAAACGCACGTGGAATATATATGTTTACAGCTCAGGCAGCACAAAGACGGACCTAAGATGTTATTTATTGTAATGTATCGTCCACCAAACTCCACGGCTGACTCTTTTGATAATCTAAATTTGTCGAAGATGTTTATCCTCAGTATCATGAGATCATTGTTGTTGGTGATTTTAACATAGACATGCTACATGATAAGAGAAACAGACTCAAGACGATCTTAAGTGATGCCGGTTTTACTCAGATAATTAATACCGCTACCAGAGTCACAGAGAACAGCGCAACGCTGATTGATCATGTTTACACAACACATCCCAATCGTATTGTGGGGATTATAGTGCCTATTCGTGGCATAAGTGACCATTGCTCAGTATGTTTTGTGCATAAGTATCGATCGATTTTCATCAAGAAATGGGCCAGGAATTTTCCACAATAGTGCAAGTAATCGTGAACGCTGATCGCGGAAAAGCGATTGCGTGACGCTCAGTAAGCTGCAAGATGACATGTTATTAATAATATACCAGACGTAGAAACTCTTCAGATTCTCAGTCTGCATTTTGTATCCACTCTGAAGTCTGCAGTCTATATCTTGTATCCGGTCTGCAGTCTGCTGTCTGCATTTTGTACTAACAGGTATCCGTGGCATCAATACAGTTTATTTTTGATTACATTTATTCGCACAACACACATAATCTACCACAAAATACCTGTGTGTGAGGTAATTCGACATTTTCGTTATTTTCCGCGTTAATACTCTTCTTTCCTTTTGTAAGAATGTAGACCACTTACAATGTTTCAAGTAATCCACCCACCCTACAAAAAATAACTCTTGCATGAAGAGCGTGCCTATGTTTTGAAGTCGGTGTATGCCCTTGGCCAGACTTGAGCTCACTATTTCAGTATACTAGTACGACACCCGTAGTATCACTACACTTGATTCCAAGGATCCAGTACCATCCAGGTATCCCAGTTACCCTTACAGGGTCTAGTTTTGGGAATCAAGGCTTACTTACGTTATACAGCGATTCGTGGGCACTAATTTCCCATCAGACGTGATTTTATTCGACAATCTACGTGCTTAACGCCCTGAAAATACTTGATCAGATACATCGCTGTACGCATGCTGAAGTAGTTTGATTATTCCGTGCCTGAACATTCCAGCCACATTCTTCCCATCTACTGTACCAGTAACGAATATCAACTCGCTTGATAAATAATCAAACACATGAAACAAAAAAAGAGTCAATTTTAAGCATAGCAACGCTTCACGACAGTGGAAATAAGTTTGTAAACGGGTAGTAGGTGGTGGACTCAATATCCTAACTTTCGCGGTTTGTTTACATCAAAAGTCATGTGACACTACACGTGAAATCTAAAGCCCAAAAGGTGAATTAAGAGTGTTGTGTATCAAGCACGTCACCTGCTAGTTAGCAATTATTCGTTTTATCAAAAGAGGTCTTTTTACTATTTATGATAACATTTTGCTATTCTTCTCACTAGTCTGTTTGTTTGTTTTTTGCTTATTACCAATAGGAGCTGATACAACCCCTGTGGATAATAACCCAGGCTACCAAGCAGTAGAATATGCTGGGTTTGAAAGCATGATAGGACTCTGGATGGATATGGTAATATGCTAATGTCTATCTGAAGCTATCCTTCATATTTTTTTGAGCTGTGCTTGCATTGTATTGGGCAAATACCAAAATATTTTTGAAAATTGTATCGTCAATCTTTAAAGATGGTAAAATTCAAGCTAGGCAAATAACAGATATTGCAGCTGTGTTTTCTAATTAAAATGACACAACTTAATTGTTTTTCAGTATGTGAAAGAGAAAGAGAGGAAAGAGATTGAGGAAAGACGGCGCTATTCTTTGGAGATGAAATTGAAAGAGAATATTGTGGGACAAGAAGGAGCCATTCTCCCAGTTGCTGCAAGTATGATTTTCTATGCAACAAAATCAGTTTGGAAGACTACGAATTGGTAATTTTGGGAGTAATATTCAACTGAATCTGTTTTTCATTTGTTTGCAGCAATTCGTAGAAGAGAAAATGGTTGGTATTATGAAGAACATCCCCTTGTGTTTCTCTTTCTTGGATCTTCAGGGATTGGTAAATTTCAGTACTTTTTTGGAACATATTTAGTTTACACATATGAATTTAGTCACAAAACATACGCGATCTGATATTGCATTATAAATGACTGTGACGTTTCATTATTCTCTCTGATCGTTCCTTCCTGTAGGAAAAACAGAGCTTGTCAAACAAGTGGCGCGTTATCTTCATGAAGACAACAAGGAGGTAGTGCAGGATTTTTTTCAATTGTATTTGGTTATCACTTTGTTGAAGTATTTAAAAGTTGATTTCTCTCTCCTAGTGTTTGGTAAGACTGGACATGTCTGAATACCAAGAAAAGCATGAGGTAACTGTTAATTTAAATGAAAAACTCAAAGAACGTTCTTAGAAAAAGAAAACTTTCTTTTGACATAGACAACTAAGGTAAGAGGTTTCTATGGGTAGCCAAGAGGGGAGGGGGGGGGGGGAAATGGTGGGGCAGAATTCTCCTCCTTAAAAAAGTTCAAGATTCCCCAGAGACTCTCAATTCCCATTGGCTCGTTGTGATATTTTCCTCTGTTTTTATTGGCTGTTGTGCTTGCTTTGGTTTCGGTTTTACACTCAAACAAATGGCGCTTAAACTGGAACTTAAACATCTTTCTTTCAAGGTTGCGAAAATGATCGGTGCACCACCAGGTTACCTTGGACACGATCAAGGCGGACAATTGACAAAGGAACTCATAAAGTGTCCAAACGCTGTGGTGTTATTTGACGAGGTAAGAAATAAACGATCCTCAATTTTCTAAGACAATTTTTTTTGTGTGACTAAAATCACTGGGCTCGGATAAATTTATCGTATAAATCGACCATATTTCATTCCCTATACTATTCCTTATAACGTGTTCAAATTTTCAACGGTTCCTCTCGTCACACAGCGCGTGACGCGTTCATGAATTAATCGTTGGTTTTTTCTCGAGGCGTGAGCTTGGGCCGCCTGTGACAAGACAATTGCGTAAACAATACCTAGCATAATAACATTATATACAAAACTGGACTCATTTTTTAATGTCTTTTTAGGTGGAGAAGGCCCACCCAGACGTTTTAACAGTCATGCTCCAATTGTTTGACGAGGTAACATCTATACTTAACATGCTTAAAGATTGTTTTTTTTCTTCAATTTGAGTCATACTAGGTTTGAAAATTTTTCATTTTGTTGTTTTCCTTCTTTTTAAGTTTTGATGAAAAAAAACCTCTGTTTTTGATTCAGGGTCGTTTGACGGACGGACAAGGGAAGAGAATTGTATGCAAAGACGCAATTTTTGTGATGACTTCAAACCTTGCTAGTGAAGAAATAGCAAATCACGCATTGGAGCTGAGAAAACTAGCTGCTGAAGGTGAGTTTTGTTGTGGAGGCTTAAATTTTGCTGATGTTGGACGGCGAAATGCAGAATAATTTTGGAAAGATGTGCAACATTTCTTAACACAAATTTGTACCTTGTTCAAGTTACTTGTAAAATAATAGCCAGTCTGGCTGCAATACAAAGGGAGAAGGGAAGGGAATGAGGAAAAAATTAACACAAACATACAAAACCAAAGTTGGTCTTAGGAAGAAAAAGTTTGTTCTTTTTTTTCCGATGTGTATGCGTTCTCGTGTTGCATGCGCAAGAATTCACTGTTTTCTTTTCAGGTGATGAAGTCAGCGAAAAGGTTACTATATCAAGAAAGTTTAAAGAAAGAGTGGTCCAGCCTATTCTGAAGGTAAACATCCCTTTGGCGATAAATTACAGCAAACCTGGTAAACATTTCCCAAGCAATAAATTGCAACAAACCTGGGTTTATAAAAAATTAAGAAAAATAAGTGATGTCTTGAGAATTGGTTCTTTTTTGTCAAAGCTAAAGGGTAGTTATCATAACATGTTCTCTGGAGCTTTTTGTTTCTCTTCGTATCGACAGCGTCACTTCCGAAGAGACGAGTTCCTGGGCCGCATCAATGAGACAATTTACTTCCTGCCATTTTCACGCCCAGAGCTTTTAAGCTTAGTGAAGAAAGAGCTGGATTTCTGGTCAGAAACGGTCTGTAATATTCTCTCCTGTAACACTTTGCAAATGATCTCGAACAGTTGTTAAAGAAGTAATCTAAGTCCCTGCCAAATTTCTTCTTTGTTTGAATACAGGCGTTGAATCGACACGATATCCACATGACTTGGGATAAAGAAGTCTTGGATGTACTGGCTGATGGCTACGACGTACATTACGGAGCGAGATCGATAAAACACGAAGTACGATCGATGCTTTGTTTATAACTTTACCTTGTGGTGTAATCTTACCCTCCTCCCCCCCACACTAAAATACTCATACCTCTTTTTTTCGACGGCTTTTTGTCAGTTTTTTCTCTTCTCTTTGCTGAAACGTTTCAAAAGCTAATGTCAGCATGCATCAAACAAACAGCGGCAAGTCACCCAAAATTTGCCAAAAAAAAAATTTGTTTGATGGATGCTGAGATCCTCTCTTAATACAATTCAACGCCAAACATATGAGAAACTGAAAATAACATAAAACTTTTTCATATAACCAGCACTAAAACAGTGAAATGGAGGGGAAAATAATCACTGTTGAAAGGAGACTATGTTGCTGGCAAATAGTGGAAATGCTGATAACACAGTCCGAAATTGAACGAAATGCTGTAGCTGTTGGCAAGCGAAGAAAGTCTTTCTTTGTAGTGTGGTAACATATTCGCAGTATTAAAATACCGAAACAAACGATAACTGAATCAGGTATATGAATTATTTTCATGCAAAAATTATTGGTTGTGATACAGGTGGAAAAGAGAGTTCTCAATCAACTTGCTGCTGCGCATGAGCAAGAGTTGATAAGTCGCGGATGCACACTGCACCTAACAGTGACCTTCCCGAAAGGTAAAACCGGGCAGAACTTAGAGGATGTAGCTCCTACCATCAAACTGCAGCTCGTTAAGGAAGGAAAAAAGTTAGTTGACACTGATGTTGGAAACCATTTCGTTCCTGAAGACAAACTGTTCGTTTGAAGAAGAGAAAGCGAGCAACTAACGACCAGGGAACGGAAATGGAAATCCTCAAGATCTTTTTTATTGTTCCAGTCTAACAGCCATGGAGCAGTCATTGTTCAAAGGCTTACTCCCTGGAAAAAAAAAACACTTGAAAAAAAACTTGTGTTTGGTGTTTATAAACCAAAAACAATGTTCATGGAGAGCATGTTGGCTGGATTTTAGTGCAAAGCCTCATGATGGTAATTGTGCGATCAAAGGAAGACATGTATAGATGATGTGGTTCAATTTTATCCTTGGTTCAAATTTTCGTTTTCCTTTGTTTCAAACTCATTATCATACTTTACAAAACCGTAAAACATAAGGGAATAAAATAAGGATAAAATTTTCGTTTTTTCGTTTGTCTCACGATGTAGTCACGTGTGATGTAGATCGCGACGTTAGGACTGCGTACTGCGAGTCTTCTTCAGGCGATGAGATCGACTGGTCATGCGTGATCTTATAAAGCATGATGCTCTGCTGTGATTAGTTATTTTTCAAAAGCTCTGATTGGTGCATTTCGATCCTTGCTGTTTCTCTTAGTGATTTGCTCCCTCGGCGGTCCGCTCTCCTATTGTTGTGTTTTTTGATCGTGGGCATCCACCCCTCTGGAATTTATATTCCACTATCCCTGTTGATGTTGTGGGGGGGTGAAGTCTTATATGAATTGCATCTTTGACCCTGCCCGTGTAGTAATAAGGATCACGATCAATAAACTTTACTTCGTTCCAGAGTAGCTTGTGCCCGGTGTTGTGGGCATGTTCTGAAACGGCGGAGGTCTCTGTACGAGCGAGTCGGATGTCTCGATCGTGCACCTTAATTCTGTCTTGCACAGGTCTTCCAGTCTTTCCGATGTACACCTTGTCGCATTCACAGGGAATCTTGTAAGCTATGCCATCTTGTTTAGCCAGGTCGACAGCGTCTTTGGGTTGTATTAACTAAGATATTCGCGTAGTCTCCGACTTGAAAACAGCGCGCACGCCTTGATGTTGTAGGCTATTGTTAAGGTTTTTTTTTTGACCTTAAATCGAAAACTATTCCTGAGACTCAGTAACTCATTGTCACACAAGGTGAATATAACGAAAAACATTTATGTGCTGGAAACTTTCCAAACCGAGTCCGAAATTTCGGGTGTAATAAGCGTGCTGGACTTGCTACACTTAATATTATGGAAGTTCATAGTTCTCCTATAAGAAGAAGTTCTCACGTTAAATCTTAAGTCAATACAAAATAATTCACCAAACAATTCCTTGTTCAAGCATTGATTGAACAACTTTGATGACGCCTCCAATATTTGCTCCCTTGACGTAATCGATGTAACTTCCATCTTTGGACGTGCCGTATTAGACACAAGTGTTGTGTATACTTTCCATGATGTCATGGAGGCGCTCGTCCACGCCCTCTCGTGTCCAGGCTGGTACAAACTGTTCTGAGACATCTCAAGCCCCGATACAGCCACGCCTCCAGCATTGGACGCTTTTCCTGGTCCGAAGATTTTTTTTTAGTGAAATTCATCCATCGCTTCAGGTTCGGATAGCATGTTAGCGCCTTCCGCTACAGTATTACAGCCATCGTTAATCAGCATCTCCACATCTTCTTAGCTGATTTCGTTCTGCGTCGCACAACGTAAAGCTACGTCACATTTCACATACCACGGTCGTTTTCCTTCGAAGAATTCTGCATCGGCGTTCTTTTCTACGTACTCGCTTATTCTAGCGCATTTGACATTGTTGAGCCATTTAACGTACTCTATCTTTTTCTGGTTTAAACCACCGTGGACACACATGGTGCCTTGCGAGTCCGACAGGGTAACAACCTTACCGCTTAAGTGCACCACTTTCTCTGAGGCAAACTGCGCCACGTTGCGACACTGTGACAATTTTCCCCTGAAGGACTCGCCCCGTGTGCTAAGCATCTCCGCGGTGAAGTACACAAGACCGTAACCGGTAGCTTCAGGTCGGAGCAGACTTCCACTGAAGCTGAAAGACCGGTGAACTCGTTGCGTATTTTCTTGTACTGGCCAAACAGGTAACCAATTTCTCTTGCTTCCACGCCAATGTCCCCAGCCGGGACATCCGTATTTGGGCCGATGCGCCTCTGGAGCTCCGACAAGAAAGACTGGCAGAAACTCATCACTTCGTTGTCGGACTTACTCTTGGGGTAAAAATCAGATCCCCCTTTTCCACCCCCCAAAGGTAAGGTTACACTAAGTTAAACCATTCTATAAAACCCCAAAATGTTTATTAGCATTAAAGGGGGAGGGGGGGGGGGGAGGAGACGAAATAATATAGGACTGGTATAGAAAATTTTCTCTGCAAAATTGCTAACTTGAGGTTCTTAAACAACTTTGTTATTGTGACAATAGGCATTGTTTAGTAGTAGCCTCATTTGAATGTTTAACTAAAAGGACAAACATTTTGAAATAACAAGGCAGTTGATGTTACACTTAGGGGCAGATATTAAAACGATTCCTTCGCAACTAAACATTTACTAACATAAAATATCTGCAGAAAAAAGAAATAATTTAAAGATCACTACTCAACATAATTTGGCTGGTTACTTCAAGTAGTGAGATGCAATAAAAGAAGATCTTTATGTCTCATTGAAGAATAAAACACAAAAGTCACATAAATTATTTGAACTATTATTTATTTATGCTTGTCATTTATTGACATTGCAATGAAATTTGAGTGAAATGAGTGTAAAGTACAGCATTTTTATATATTACTACAATTAAAATATTTTCAGGTTCAAATTTTTCAAACTTGTTTTATTTTGTTTTCCTCTATCTTGGACTGAGTCAAAACATATGTAATAGGTATGTTCACTTTTAAACCTGGATTCCTTTTCTTGCTTTGCTTTGGACTTCAGATATCTTCCAATCTGTCTGATGAGGTACGCTTTTTGTACTCAGCATTGTTGAGTGGCAAATTCATCATTCTCATCTTTTTCTAATCTTGTTTTATTGGTGCTGGTTCTTTTTCTTCTTGTATCGCCACCCAGATGTAAAAACCAACAATAATATGAATAACTATCACAGTTACTCCTGCTGCACCAATTGCACCATTTGGATAACCCAGCAAATCTGAAAAATACAGGAAAGTAGGAGTGATATCACTAAAGTAGCTTTCTACCTTGAGTTAATAAAACATGCAGTGTAATGGTTACAACAAGTGTAACCTATTCTACTATGCAGGTTCTACAAAACTGGATGAGAAAGACTATCAGCCCGGAGAAAGAGTTAAAATTTCTCTTACTATAATTTTTTAAGCTAATAAAAATGGACTTTATTTTTCTGTTTATTTTTAACCCTCTACACCCTAACATCAGTATGCATATTCTCCATACTGTTCTCTATACATCCCCTAAGGTGCTGAGAGGGAGGATTTGTTTAACATTCAAGAGCTTCCTCAGTTGGTGATCATTTCCTCTATTCTAAAGACCTGCATGAGTGATTTAGGTCCGATATTAGATGATCATCACTCTTAGGGGTGTAAGGGTTAATTATCATTGAGAGGATATCAATACTGACACCCAAGGCAGACCTTGGTGATATTTCTGTATGCTTCAACACCACATGACAATACTTTACAATAACAATGCACTATTGGGCTGACAATTGGTGATAATAAAGAAAAATATCAAATAGGATATTATTGTTTAGTGGAAAAACAAATTCCTAGGACAAAAACTGCTAGAAATATGTAGGGAAAAATATGAAATTTGGGAAAATTACTATTTAAACATTGGGAGTGGAAGGGGAAATTAAGGAAAACTTCTGTAGCTTTTGTACCAAAACTAATATGGTTACCTTCAAAGAAGATTTTCTTGGAAAGGAAAAAGCAGGAGATTGGTAACAAAATCATGGCTAAGGTAAACTTCAAAAGAGTTATTAGAACCGACTTCTCACGAGGCCTGTAAATCAATCAATCCATCAATCAATCAATCAGTCAGTAAGCCAGTCAATCAATCAATTGGTCTATTTGTAAGTTAGTCTGTTGGCCAATTCTTGCTTGGTCCATTGATGTCCGATCATCAATCAATCAGTCAGTCACCTAATCAGCAAGTCAGTAAGTCAATCAATCACTGAATCAGTCAATCATTCAATTAATCAATCAGTCATTCATTCATAGCACCTTACAATCAGTCAGACACCTAGGAAATCAAAGGATCCATCAATAAACTGATCAGAAAATAAGTCAATCAAACAATAACGAATTACGTCAATCAGTCTGACAGTTATTATTGGTGAGTCACAAAAACTCTTTAAAAGCCCCGTTCCACCATCCAAAAATTATGACTCATGAATCTCATTTCTAAGGCAAAGGAAAAATCACATTGTGTACAGGTACAGTCAACTCATGTATTTAACAACAAAGCTGTCTTGCACTTTTACAATTACAAGACTGATGAAACTCACCCTAAGGGTTGCCCTTGACTATCAGATATATTCATTGTTTTTAAGAATCTCGTATCAATTTATCGTTAAGTTACTAAATCTGTACTGCGGTCACGAAATACCAAACTCCTTAAAAGAACCCTCGATCTGTGTGAGCTACCGCTACCGCTGCCTGTCCGCCATCTTCGTTTTCAGCTGATAATAGATGAGGTGCACTGGGACTAGTTAAGCTCATGCCCGCACGGTTCCGGCAGGATTACGTCAGACAACAACATGGCGGCAACAATTCGTCTTCTCCGAGGAAAATTGTCGCGTTCATCTGTGTTAGATTTCCTTAAAAGCCATACCTTCACGACAGTGATCTTAAGGCTAAGCTCAGGAAAGTTATCGAGATGGTGGAGGCTCTTTCTTCCTTCCAAAAAGAGCTTACAATGGAGAGTTGTAGCGGGATCAACCGCTGGTATGCTCTGTGGAGGAATTACTCTTTGTATGAGCTCAGGTACGATTGAGATCAACGCGATTTTGTTCTGCCTGATTCAAACTAAATTCCATAAGTATGGGAACTTTTATCCTAAGATTTTTACGTGATGAAGTATGTTATTATTATAAGTCGTACCAAGACGAAAGAATCTTATTAGTGATTGATGTTATGAATATTATCAAGATGTTATAATTCCTGCAAAAAATCTAATATATTTCATTTTCGGTTGATTGCCACTTTTTACTGATTTAGTATTCGATGTTGATATCTTTTTTTAATTATCGATTGCTCAATTGAGTTCAAATGCTTGTTGATAATTTGATAGTTCTTAAAAAAATGAATTTGCTTCTCCAGGTGTTTCTGAGAGAATGTGCAGATTAGCCAAACATAATGACACCAATGAACTCCAAAGGTTGGTGGCCTTAATGGAATTTCTTGTGCTTGCTTGTTTGTTTATGATGTTTTATAAAATAAATGAGATACTACGAGCAGCCTGTTTGGTCAAAATCCATAAAAAATTGAAGTTTATTTTAGAAATGCAATAGTTTGCACTTTCTATTGGTTTACTGGTGTAATAACCCACCTGGAATGTTGAGAGAACACTTGAAAAGTGTATGGGTTATTGTCACTAGTAAATTGATAGAAAGCACAGTCTATTGCATGAGCTGTGTTTTTAGTGATTTCTTGTTTAAATTTCTGTAGCTATGTTGATTCTAGTTTCTTTTGTCTTAATTCATTACCTAAAACACAGGTATATAATATTATGTATCAAACTTGTTTGAAAAATTTTGAACCACAGAAAAAAACCGAACTGCAACATATACATTACATAATCCAGGGTGAATCAAAAGTCATAGACAATTTATTTGTTGTTTTTTCCTTGACTTGTTTCCATCCACTTCCTGTCATCAGACTGATCAATCAAGGTCAGAATGTCAATCAAAAGCATCAGCTGGGATGGACTCCACTTCATACTGCAGCTTTTAATGGCAGTGAGAGGTAACTGTTTGTTGCATGAATTCTTTTATTTTTTAATTTGTCTCCCACTCTCCCAACCTAACTCTCTTCTATTCTCTTTTATCCTCTGTTATTCCTTTTCTCAATGGTAAATTCTTTTGTGTACCATAATTACCGCCCTCTGTGCGATTAAAATACTTCATGCAAAGAACTCTCTTGATGACATGCTGCAAACTTGGAATCTACATAATTTTAGTTTAAACAGTTTTGTGTATGTCTTTTGTGTTTATTAGTTTATATACTAGCTAATTTTCTTTTCATTTTTGTATATCACTCTTGTACTTGTATATTTAGGAATCGGATTTTCAAAATCTTGAGTTTTCGATAGTAAAATGTCTCTTCTTCACAACAAATTTTGCTGTATTTCCCTGCATTTAAAGGTCTTTGGCACTTCTTCTAAAGGCGGGAGCTGATGTCAATGCAAGAGATGAATTCAGCACAGCTTTCCGAACTGCTCAAAAGAAGCACATGAGATCTTTTGATGGTAAGAGGGCACAAGTTACTCCTAAGAATTTTTTAAGGGTTTCCTTGAGATTTTGTGAGTACCTATCTGTAAATGCTACTGAGTGGAGAGAAGTATTTATGGTAAGTTTGTTACTGAAGACTGCAACACAGTGAGCCTGCCATCGCTTGCACCCAAAGCTCTTAATCTGAAGCTCAGCATGCTAGCTACTGGACCTTTCCTTTCTTTCACAATGTGCCCATAATTTATTTTTTTAAGTATTAATGTTTTAGTGATATTGATGCGAGATGATGACTTCAGTGACAGACTCCATCGCAGTGCTAACTTCAGTGGCTTCACTCCACTCCACTATGCAGCTCTTGGTGATAGCCTCGAATGTGTTCAACTCCTTGTGAATGCTGGTAACGTTTTTGAGTTGTTTTTAATAAAGATTACTTTTATTAATGCACAGGACCAATCTATTTTATCCTTTGACCCCTGATGTTGTGTAGTGTGATATTTCTCCTTACAATATCACCGCTGAATCACATATTAAGGTTACGAGAATAAAGGAAGAAGTTCTTGGTTGTTAAACAAATTCTCCTTGTCATCACCCTTGGAATTGTATAAGGAACAGTATGGAGAATATACATACTGATGTTAGGGTATAAAGGGTTAAGTTTTTCACTCTGAAGATGTTGTATTACTTGAACACATTCTCCCTGCTGCTGTCTAAGTTGTGTATAGTTAGTGCTGTGTTTTATCAAAAGAGGTCTTTTCACTTTTTATGATAACATTTTGCTTTTCTTCTTGCTTGTTTGTTTGTTTGTTTTTTTATTGCCAATAGGAGCCGATCCAACTCTTAAGGATAACTCAGGCTACCAAGCAGTAGAATATGCTGGGAATGTAAAGATTAAAGAATTCTTGATGAAAAAAATGGATGTGGTAATAGATGTTACTGTCTGTTTGAAGCTATCCTTCAAATTTTTTTGAGCTGTGCTTGCATTGTGTAGGGCAAATACCAAGATATTTTTTAAAATTGTATTGTCAATATTAAAGATGGCAAAATTTCAATTAAAAAAAACAGATAGTGCAGCTGTGTTTTGTGATTAAAATGACACAACTTGTTTTTCAGTATGTGAAAGAGAAAGAGAGGAAAGAGATTGAGGAAAGACGGCGCTATCCTTTGGAGATGAGATTGAAAGAGAATATTGTTGGACAAGAAGGAGCCATTCTCACAGTTGCTGCAAGTATGATTTTCTATGTGACAAAATCAGTTTTGGAAGACTATGGTTTGGCAAATTTGGGAATAATATTCTTCTGAATCTGTTTTCATTTGTTTGCAGCAATTCGTAGAAGAGAAAATGGTTGGTATGATGAAGAACATCCCCTTGTGTTTCTCTTTCTTGGATCTTCAGGGATTGGTAAATATGCTTTCTTAGAACAAAGATTCAGTTTATACATTTGAGTTTACTCATATAAAACATGGGCAATCTGATATTGCATTATTAATGACTGGGACTCTACTCAGATTTGCTTGTAACAGATTTCTGGAGCTCTGAATTTGAAAAAGTTACATTATTAGTGCAGTATGATCCTGCATTCAAGTCCCTAAATGGTAGGGAAAGACTTCTATTCATGTTTCATTATTCTCTCTGATTGTTCCTCCCTGTAGGAAAAACAGAGCTTGCCAAACAAGTAGCTAGGTATCTTCATAAAGACAACAAGAAGGTAGTGCAGGTTTTTTTAAACTGTATTTTGTTATTACTTTGTTTCAGTCTTTAAAAGTCACTTTGTCTCTCCCAGGGTTTTATAAGACTGGACATGTCTGAATACCAAGAAAAGCACGAGGTAAGAGTTTATTTATAAATGAAAAAATCAAAGAACGTTTAAGATTCTCATCCATCATTTTACGATCTTAGAAAAAGGAAACTTTCCTTTGACAAAGATAACTAAGGTGTAAGGTTTATACGGGCAGCTAAGAGGGGGAGAGATGGGAGGCAGAATTCTCTTACATAAAAAGTTCAAGATTCCCCAGAGTTGTGGTAAGACGTAGAATTCGGGCCCATTCCCTCAAAAAATTTGGCTGGTACCGACGCCTCTACTTTATTTTACAAAGCAATTTTCAATTGAGGGTGGAATTGCTTTTGTTTGGCTTTGTTTTGCTTCGCTTTGTGGTTGGTCCAGAAAAATCACACCACCCGCTCAACCAATTAGATTCAAAACTAAAACCAACTGAGTCTTCGTCACTCACATTTTCCCGCGCTTCAAGCATTGTGCTTGTTCTTTCTCTCAATTCCCATTGGCTCGTTGTGATATTTTCCTTTGTTTTTATTGGCTGTTGTGCTTGCTTTGGTCTTGGTTTTACACTCAAACAAATGGCGCTCAAACTGGAACTTAAATATCTTTCTTTCAAGGTTGCGAAAATGATCGGTGCACCACCAGGCTACATTGGACATGATCAAGGTGGACAATTGACAAAGAAACTCAAGGAGTGTCCAAATGCTGTCGTGTTATTTGACGAGGTAAGAAATAAGTGATCCTCGAATTTTTTAGAGGTTTATTTCTTGTGACTGAAATCTCTGGGCTTATCTCATTTTTTAATGTCTTTTTAGGTGGATAAGGCCCACCCGGACGTTTTAACAGTTATGCTTCAATTGTTTGACGAGGTAGCGTCTATACTTAAATTTGAGTTAAAATTGTTGTAATTGTTTTTTTAAATTAAGTCATTATAGGTTTTAAAATTTTTCATTTTGTTATTTCATTCTATTTGAGTTTTGATTTAAAAAAACCTCTGTTTTTGATTCAGGGTCGTTTGACGGACGGACAAGGGAAGACGATTGTATGTAAAGACGCAATTTTTGTGATGACTTCAAACCTTGCAAGTGATGAAATAGCAAATCACGCATTGGAGCTGAGAAGAGAAGCAAAACTAGCTGCTGAGCAAAGACAAGAAGGTACGTTTTGTTGTGGAGGCTTAAATTTTGCTAATGTTGGCCGACGAAATGCGGGATAAATTTGGGCAGACGTGCAACATTTCATAACACAAATTCGCACCTTATTCAAGTTACTCGTGAAATAATAGCTAGTCTGGCAGGAATACAAAGGGAGAAGGGAAGGAAATGAGGAAAAAGTTTACACAAACACGCGAAAACAAAGTTGGTCTTGGGAAGAAAAGTTTTTTCTTTTTGTCCAATGTGTATGCGTTCTCGTGTTGCATGGGCAGGAGTTCACTGTTTTTCTTTTCAGGTGATGAAGTCAGCGAAAAGGTTACTATATCAAGAAATTTTAAAGAAAGAGTGGTCCAGCCTATTCTGAAGGTAAACATTCCTTTGGCAATAAATTGCAACAAACGTGGCAAACATTTCCTTAGCGATAAATTGCAACAAACCGGGGTTTATGAAATTGAGAAAAATGAGTGATGTCTTGAGAATTCGTGAGTATTCTTTTTTGTTAAAGCTAAAGGGTAGTTATCATAACATGTTCCCTCGAGCTTTTTGTTTCTCTTCGTATTGACAGCTTCACTTCAGACGAGACGAGTTCCTGGGTCGTATCAACGAGATGGTTTACTTCCTGCCATTTTCACGCCCAGAGCTTTTAAGCTTAGTGACGAAAGAGCTGGATTTCTGGTCAAAAATGGTCGGTAATGTGCTTTCCTGTGACCTTTTGTAAATGATCTCGAGGAGTTGTTAGAGAAGCAATCTAAGTCCCTGCCGAATTTCTTCTTTGTTTGAATACAGGCGTTGAATCGACACGATATCCACATGACTTGGGATAAAGAAGTCTTGGATGTACTAGCTGATGGCTACGACGTACATTACGGAGCGAGATCGATAAAACACGAAGTACGATCGATTCTATGTTCACGACTTTACCATGTGGTGTAATTTTGCCTTCCCCCCACCCACTAAAATACTCACACCTCTCGTTTTCGACGGCTTTATGTCAGTTTTTTTCTCTTCTCTTCGCTGTTTTATTATTTTAATACAATTTAACGCCAAACATGCGAGAGATTGAAAATAACGTAAAACTTTTTCTTATAACTAGTAATGGAAATGGAGGGTAAATGATCGGCATTGAAAATAGAATGTGTTACCGGCAGATAGTGGCTGTAGGCAAGTGCAGAAGGAGTCTTTCTTTGTAGTGTAGTAACATATTCGAGGTCGGAGGACCCTCGCCTAAATATTTGCCATCTGAAAAAAATACCGAAACAAACGAGAACTGTAGCAGGTCTTTGAATTATTCTCTTACGAAAATTATTGGTTGTGATACAGGTTGAAAGAAGAATTGTCAATCAACTTGCTGCTGCGCATGAGCGAGAGCTGATAAGTCCCGGATGCTCCCTGCACTTAACAGTGAGCTACCCCAAAGATAAAAATGGACGGAACTCAGAGAAAGTAGCACCTACCATCAAACTGCAACTCATTAAGGAAGGAAAAAAGAAAGTCGACATTGATGTTGGAAACTATTTTGTTCCTGACGATAAACTGTTCTTTTGAAGAAGAGAAAGCAAGCGACGAACGAACTGGAAACGGAAATGAATTTGAATGGTAGTTAGCAGTGAGGATTCAAGACCAAGTGAAGATCTTTTTACCATTCCAGTCTTACGGTCATGGATCAGTCGTTGTTCAAAGGCTCACGCGCTGACACTAACAGAATAAGTAGTTCTCGCACACCAAAAACAAGATTTTCTTAGAACGTTCATGGAGAGCATGTTGGCTGAATAGTAGTTCAGAGCCTCGTGATGGTTATTTTGTGATCGAAGGAAGACTGATATGTGTAGACACTGTTCTGGTGAAGTCTATTTTAGAAATGTAAATATTGGTAAAGAAATACAACAGGGCCAGGATTGGAACGAACTCAAAGGGCGCAAAAAATAAAAAAAAGCAACTGTTCCATGGAAAAAAAAACTCTTAGTACTGGATGGCTTCCAGGTGCATCCAAAATTTCAAATAATGGAGAAAATATAGAAACCAACAATTTAATAAGTAGTTGCATTCATCGTTGTAGTGTATTCCGGTGATCCAGGTCTCCCTACCCCTCCCCTCTCCTCCCTCCCCACTCCCCTCCCCATACATACTAAATTCCAATCATCATTGCCAATTGCGGTTGCCTTTGTATGGGGTTTTTACTAGGGTCTTGCTATGGTTTTTTTATATCAAAGCTAAAGCTATTCCTGAAACTTATTTAACTCATTGTAACTTAGCAAACACAAAGTGAATATAACCAAAAACATTTTTGTGCTGGAAACATTCCAAACTGAGGATACAATTCGAATCAAAGAGGAACCATCACAGCTGTACCTCGTGTCTTTATCCTCCTCCTGAATCATTTCATATTATGACATATTCTTTTCCGTGTTCCCACTGTACTAGCAAAATCCTCTATAACGTATTAACTCAATATGTCTTTTAAAAAACGCTGAAACTGAGAGGAAACCAACAATAAAAACGAAGTAAAACGTCAGCCTAACTAATATCAGTTATTTTAAACCAGCGCCGCGAAAAAGAATTGGTTTTGCAACCAAAGCAAAGTTTATGACTTGTGTTGCTTTAAGCGAACTGAAATATTAATTCCAGAAATCCGAAATTTCGAGTATAATAAGCGGGTTCGACATGTCATGTGCAATACCTGATATTATAGAAGAAATTCTTAGTTCTACTATAAGAAGAAATTCTCACACTTAAATCTAAGCGAGTCAATACTTTAAAATAATTCACTAAACAATTCCTTGTTCAAGCATTGATTGAGCAACCTTGATGAAGCCTCCGATATTTGCTCCCTTGACGTAATCGATGTAGCTTCCATCTTTGGACGTGCCATACTGGACACAAGTTTTGTGTATACTTTCCATGATGTCATGGAGGCGCTCATCCACGCCCTCTCGCGTCCAGGCGCTGCGCAGACTGTTCTGAGACATCTCAAGCCCCGATACAGCCACGCCTCCAGCATTGGACGCTTTTCCTGGTCCGAAGAGGATTTTGTTTTTGTGGAATTCATCAATCGCTTCAGGTTCGGATGGCATGTTAGCGCCTTCCGCTACAGCATGACAGCCATTGTTGATCAGCATCTCCGCATCTTCTTTGCTAATTTCGTTCTGCGTCGCACAAGGTAAAGCTACGTCGCACTTCACGAACCACGGTCGTTTTCCTTCGAAGAATTCTGCGTCAGGGTACTGCTCCACGTACTCGCTAATTCTACCGCGTTTGACATTTTTGAGCCATTTAACGTACTCTATCTTTTCCTGGTTTAAACCACCGTGGTCGTACATGGTGCCTTGAGAGTCCGACAGGGTAACAACCTTACCACCCAACTGCACCACTTTCTCTGAGGCAAACTGTGCCACGTTGCCTGATCCTGACACTGTGACAATTTTTCCTCTGAAGGTCTCGCCCCGTGTGTTAAGCATCTCCGCGGTGAAATACACAAGACCGTAGCCGGTAGCTTCAGGTCGGAGCAGACTTCCACCGAAGCTGAAAGACTTTCCCGTCAAAACCCCGGTGAACTCGTTGCGTATTTTCTTGTACTGGCCAAACAGGTAACCAATTTCTCTTGCTCCCACGCCAATGTCCCCAGCCGGGACATCAGTATTTGGGCCGATGTGCCTTTGTAGCTCCGACATGAAAGACTGGCAGAAACTCATCACTTCATTGTCGGTTTTACCCTTGGGGTCAAAATCAGATCCCCCTTTTCCACCTCCCAGGGGTAAGGTTGTAAGGCTATTCTTGAACACTTGCTCAAAGCCAAGAAACTTAAGAATTCCCAAGTTGACACTGGGATGAAAACGCAGGCCACCTTTGAAGGGGCCAATGGCTGAATTGAACTCTACACGAAAGCCCCTGTTGACGTGGACCTCTCCGCTGTCATCTCTCCATGGGACCCGAAAGATAACGACCCTTTCTGGCTCCACAATTCGCTCCAATATGTTACTGTCAAGATAAACTGGGTGTAGGTGAAGATAATCCCAAAGAGAGCCTATCACTTCATGTACGGCTTGATGAAATTCGTGCTCCCCAGGGTTTCTCTTAACAACATGGTTCATAAAGTCATCAACACATTTGAACTTCATGTTTCCATCCTACAAAAAGGAAAGAAAGAATTTTGTTGTGCCAAAAGACAAGACTTGGTTATAAAGTTCTTCGTTACTGATGTGTGTTCGATTCTTCAGAGGTTAATTCCAAGGATATCAACACTATCTCACCGCAGTCCAAAATTGCGCACGGTAAGAGCGGTTCGAATAGTTTGTCATCAAAATATTTCATATCTACCGTTGTACAAGGATTTCCGAGGTCTGCAGTAAATTGTCTGAAACTTGACTTCAGGAGGTCACGGTGAATTTTTGAAAAAACTCTTATAAAAAATATTCCCCCTATAGAATAATACATTCAAAGCAATCTCTTCCTGGTCGAGGCGTGATTTGGCAGTGGTTATTAATGACGTCAACAAATAGGTATTCTTAAGCGCGCTAGTTGGCTCGCATGATCGCAACGACTCAAGCAGGTGATTTGGAATAATGAATGACAAGTATAAGTGATTTGTTAATCTTTACCTTGACTAGCTAACAGTTCACTTATATTGTGCTCTTGTTTTCTTTCGCTTATACTAGAGTAAGGTCGTTCTCCTGAATGTGAGAAATGCATGACAGTTCTTGCGATTTTTTACGCAACATGCTGCGTCAGTCACCTAAGCCAGACGGTCACGCAAACCAAAAAATCACGCAATTATGGCAGAAATGAGCTTAATCATGAAATAATTTCAATAAGTTGGTCACCCTGCGATTGGTCATTCTGAGAAAGGATTCACTTTCGCTTTTTTGGTGTAGCTTCCGGGAAAAGGGATAATAAATACACTGGTATTACATTAATGTTCGAATTGTCGGTTTTGCGATCGTTCTTCCAGCTCGAAAATCACAGGATTCTTGCCTTTCATGGCACAAAACCGGCCATTACACGACGTTACGTCTAAAACAAAATACTTCTGTTAGATCAATTTATCACAATTATGTTAATACGTTGTGTCCAAAACAGGGAGCTGTTTTGGCCAACAGATGGCCCGAAACGAAATCTTTAATCATTTCCAGTCGACGTTGTTTTTAAGTCGTCTTTAAAATTTCACCTAACGAGATTCAAATGAAACGTATTCCTACGTGCCACGAGAGAAGACTCGAAGAGTTCAACCCGATCAAAATAATTAAATTGTCACGCAAACCTGCTGTAGCTCCGGCGAAAGGAAATGGTTTACGTGGGCTTTCGATTTCCAAACTTGCATGCGATCGAAGTTAAATTTTGCTCGTTATTTACCTCGGCGGAGGACGGAAAATAAGTCAGCAGCTTTAACAGCTAGAGCCTTCAAATCTCTTGAATGGTATGTTTGTTTTTCGTCTTTTCAATTACCGTTTCCTTCCAGGTTTACATTGGATTTCTCGTACTTTACTCCGGAACAATTTCTCTAACGATTTCCTCGCACTTTGAAGCAAATTGAAACGAAAGAACTACTCTTATTTGCAGCCACAAAAACGCTCATGATTGTGAAAATCGATAGCTGTAGACCAATCCAAGGCAATTGTGTCTGTTTTTATGAACTCCACAATCATTGTCGGATCTTTCGTATAAATTTGCTCGATGTTACAAAGTGGATGGCTGTAGAGGTTCCTCCTGACATACTTAAGGCCTTACAATTAGCGATGCTTTAAACTTTTGGGCTCCCTACCCAGCAATGTCAACAGTTTTGATGATCCTGAGGACAATGATAATACGTCAACAAAACTGGTCGACTGGTTCCAGAATCTTTTACTAACACATTAGCACTCTAGGAGTTTGCATTTGTTCTCCTCCGATTTTTTAAAACACATAAAATCTCTCACTATTTAGCATAAAAAAGTGTCTCAGTTAAAGCAGAAAAAGTCCGCTGAAATTCCTAACAAGCCATTGAAAAAGCTTTCATACAAACAAACTACGACGTAAACAATACCCACCGACATCTCGCCATTTTCTACAGGAGCCGTGGGATTGGGATAAATTCCTGACGCACATCGGACAGCCACTCGCCCAAGCAGCAGAGATAAGCCTCTCTGGGCAGAAAATCCCCTGGCAACAGATCGTAGAAACATGCCTGGAAGACTTAACTTCGAAAAAAATTCGTTACCGATTCAGCTTCGATTATGCAGTATATTTCACGTCCCGGCTTGCTCTTGTCGTTTTGTCGAATTCTGATCAATATGGGGGAGTGCTGTGGGTGTGGGCTGATGGAGTTATATGATTGGCTAAACGAAAGCGAGAATTACAAGGGGCGCAGTTCTACACGAGCGACTGCAAAACAAACACGGAACTGCCAGTCGTTGGTAAAAAGTTTGAATAACGTCCAATACACGAGGACAATCACTTTTCCATACAAGGTTAACTGAACCATTCAAATGTACCCAGAGGCAGTTTGTACCATCAGTTGGTAACAACACCTCTTCGTCTTCCTGATTAATTGATTGTGGCTCATACCGTTGAACCCACAAACAAAACCCTTACAATCACAAAGAAAGTGTTGTATTTATTTTCAGTTTAACGAGGGTTACACAAAACCAGCGATTTACATGGACACAGTATCCCATGTCATGTGTTGGTGAGACTCCATGCTCCTTCATAAATTCCCTTTAAACCACACAACCACCAGTTTTTCTTTGTTTTGTATTAATAAAACAACCCAGACAAAATTTCTTTAGGTAGATACAGTTTTCAGTCTATTAGTGCCCTTGAAACAACCAAAACTTTCTTGTGAGAAAAATTAAAAACATGTAACTTTGTGTTATTATACACTATTGAGGTATGAGAAGTTCAGTTTCCCTGAAATGAAAAGCACTCATGCCAGTTACTCTAGTATTACTGATCATCAACATTCCAGTAGACTGGCATAGGAAGAAAAGGGAAAAAAGCTTTCAACAAAAAGGCTTGAGGGTATAAAAACACAACACAGCACACTTGTATGTAACAGAAATTTACCAGCACAAGTCTCAATGCAAGACTACACATTCTCTCCTAATCAGGTGATTCAAGATTTCATCTGTCAACAACTGCTGAAATGACAAGATATAAAAAAGACAAAGCAAAATAACTGCATGAATGTTACAGAGAAGCTCAAAGTAGCAGAAAACTGTCAAATTTTATTGCTCTTCAGGAGAGAACATCTGAAGCCTGTGGAGTTCAATCTCTTGAGCTAGTTCTGGTTTCATGTAAATTCCATTAAATTTTCAAAATTACATGTTTTATCAGTGCTTATCAGAGCAGAGTTTTGAAAATATTTCTACACACAAAACAGCTTTTTTTACATCAGCAAGCTTAAACTGTCTAAACATACATTGGAAATTTAGAAACTCCTTTCTCATACTTTCGTCAAAGGCTAAAAAAAGTGTTTGATAAAATGAGAATAAAAAGAAAGCTGAGGCTCTCAGGATAGGCAAAAGAATTGTGCAGGGTCTTCCTTATGAACCTAAACTTTAAAACAGTGCTTGACAAAGCTTCCCATCACATTTCACTGTCACTTTATCCTTTGTTAATAACCATGATTAATCTATCTGTGTTGCGCCTTTTCTACTGAACTTGTCATTTCATCATCGTCATCAGCTACACCAGCCACAATTGATCCTTCTATGTTTCCCCTTCTTTACCGAACTCGTCATTTCGTCATCATCATCAGCTACGCCAGCATCAACTCCAGCAGCTTCAATTAGACTGTTAGCCATCATCTCTGGTATCCTGGCAAAATCAGCTGGTAATCAAATAACACTATCAGTCTTTGATATTTACTTTCATTCTTCCAATTGAAAGTGTAGTTGAACTATATATTGCAATATGGGAATGTTACGGTTTGTGCTCTGTAGAGCTACAGTAGCAGCAGCAGCAGTGACAGTAGTTCTGTAGTAGTGTAGTAACAGCAGTAAATGTAGTAGCACTGGCAGGGATTGCATTAATGGTGTTCTCCCCTAATTGCATGACAGGTAGGCTGAATTTTCAAACCAGTAGTGCAATATTTTTTTTCTCTTGAAATTCCAAGAATTCCAAGCAATTTAAGCTGGTAATAAGAGGTAATACAAGCAGTAAATTTGACCAGTTACAACATGAAAAGGAGAACACTACATCAATTATGGTAAAACTTATTGAAGTAACACTTATTCTGGCCTTCACATACTAATTACTGAAAATGTGTCAGTATTATAGGAAAAATAACTAATAACAAATCAGATCTTGAGAGAAAACAGATTACACTTTCTTACCTGCTACTGTTGTCGCATAAATACTCCTGGTGAAGCGCTTGCCAAACTTGCCTTGTGCAGCTAAGCTATTAAACAAAAGAAAAAGAAACTTACTTAGACAGTTGTGAATACTTGTTTTCCGTCGCAGAACACCAGTGTCATTTATGGTAAGAGCAGGAAAAACTAGGAGGAGTTAGGTAAGATTTCCACACAGCCCTATACTTTGTATAGGTAATAACATGGTTTGGATTTGATTTAGATTCTCCAAACTATTTCATGAGGAAAAGTATGGCTTCTGGAAGGGAGGATTACAATACTGATCAGATCACAGGAGTTGGTGGGTCAATTTGCTGCAGTTTAAGTAGAATTACATGTGCAGAGTGAAGGAATTTGCATGTTTTTTGTAGAGAACTGGGAATGTTTTCAATTGGTGGTTCCTCAACCGAAACAAATCACCCCTGAAAATGAATGAAGTGATCAAGTTTCTAAAGACACTGTGGTGCTGCGTTGGTGGGCGAGTAAAACAAGATAATTAGATTTCATCAAATGAGTTGATAAAGTAAATTAGCCACTATCAATAGTTTCTAACATGACACTCGAAACGTCAGTTTAGAACCCCTGAAAATGGTGTTGGTGACAACTAGCTGTAGTTATATTGTAGTTCCAGTCCCTCAAAGGCAACCTTCATAGACATAAAAAAATCAAAATTTTTACTTACCACTGACCACCCGTGGACGATCTACCTAATAATCCAATCTGTACATTAATCCCTGTAAAGATGGGCAAATCAAAGATCATCGTAAATTTTAGACCGGAGTAAAGATTCCAAACTTTCACACTATATGTATACACGTGCGGTAAGGCTTATGTAATGTTTTACCTTCTTTACAGCTTCCTTGCTGAAGTCTTGAGGCATGGCGCTGCAGGAAGAAGGCCTAAATTAATGAGAGCTGATATATAAACTCACTGATATAAAGTTTGCTCTTACCACTAGGCGCGCTGAGGAAGAGAGCTTGGAAATCGAGCGAATGCACCGGCTCGTCAACATGGCGGTATTGATTTTTGCGCGTGCGCGAGTGTCTCAAAGCTCCCAATGGTACAAGGGATTGTTCTCTTTCGCGGCAGTCATCATGGCGGCTCAAGTCAGCAAGAAAAAGAAGGTCTGAAAACCCACAAGATCTTTGTTGTAACGATTTGAATTATAATTTTCACATCACTGTAGTGAAATATAATTGTTTGGATCGCTATTCGACACCTTAGTTCGATATGATGTTCGAATTACGGCCAAGATTGAAGTGGATTTATTTTTGTCGTAGTATCTTAATCTCAAATGACTGAGTACTGATAGCTAGCAATTTTCTGAAATCCAGGGAAATAGTGCTGTTCTGAACCTAAATTTTGCCCACTCGAGTGAAGCAATCAGTGTTATACCAGATTGTAAATCTAGGATTTCGAAGAAATCATTGATTGAGGAAAGTTTTGGAAAGGAATGAAGCTAAGTTATTTATATATTTTCCCTGAGATCCTTTACTGAAAGTTTGGCTTTTTCCCTTACTTATGAAACGGAACAGTGGGTATATAAATTTTGTCAATATGTGCTTAAGTTGTTTTTCTAACTTTTTGATTGATTTAGTTCGTTGCTGATGGCGTTTTCAAAGCCGAGTTAAACGAGTTTTTAACTCGTGAATTAGCAGAAGATGGGTACAGTGGTGTAGAAGTGCGTGTTACTCCGATCCGAACTGAGATCATTATTTTGGCCACCAGGACTCAGAATGTCCTGGGAGAGAAGGGACGACGAATCCGTGAACTTACCTCTGTGGTACAGAAGAGATTTGGATTCCCTGAGGGAACTGTAGAGGTACTTGTAGAAATCTTGTAATCAAATTCTTAGGTCAAACAGTGTCATAAAGGAAGGCCTGGAGGAATCATGTACTTTGATTTTGCATTTTATAAGTACATTTAAACTAATATTCATTTTATTAGTATGTAATATAACAGTGGATAGCATTGGAGGCACACTCTGATTGGATTCACCTCCAAGCAACTTGTGTGGGACTTCCACCTGACAAAATTGTTATCATTGCAGAAATAAATGAGCTAAAATCCTCATTTTGTGCCATATTATCTCACTGTTTTAGTATTTACTAAAACAAATATTCACTTTAAATATTCACTTTAAAGATGACTCTAACTTTGATAAGAAGGATACTTTGGTTCATGCAGTCATGGTGATGATTTGCAAACAAATGGCCTAATCAAGATATAGTAAATCATTCCAGTTAAGGTCATCTTGTTAGGTCTAAGGACATGACATAGCCCTTGGGGTTCTAAAAACAATTTTTTTTCATAGTCAAATATTTAGTCTACTTGTTCCATTTTAGGGGAATTTTTGTTGTCTGGTTTGCAAAAGAACTGGCATAATTTTTGTAGAACGTCAAGATTGTTAACAGAAAATGTACTGATAATTAATTCTTCCCTCCAGTTGTATGCAGAAAAGGTGGCCACAAGAGGTTTGTGTGCTATTGCCCAATGTGAGTCCCTTAGGTATAAACTGATTGGTGGACTGGCGGTGCGCAGGTAAGAATTCACGACATTTAATACTATATAAAAGGACACATGGGGACTATTGTAAATATCTTCATATTTGATGGAATGAACTAGTTACAAACTTGATTACATGTACATAAAAGGGATTTTAGTCTATTGCCAACATTTTTTTTGAAGTGTCATTTTGAAAATGACTGTAGAAGAGTTTCTTTCTGGCTCTAAAAGTGTTATCTTGACTTTGTTTCATGAAGGGATAATGTGGCTATTGAAGCTGGATAAGGGAATTTAAATTTTGTATTTGAATTGATCTCTGCATGGGAACATCTGATTCATCAAACTTGCTTTTTTAATTCAATAGCAGGGTTGTAGCTGAGATATTAAGCTGCTAACTGAAATTTCAAGCAAGGCAGCTCAAAGATGTTTGATATTGAACAATTTCAGTGATAGAATTTGGCTGGCTGCCTGCCTGCAATTAGTGACAACCCTGTTATCATTCAAATAAAGTCTCTTATGTCATTGTGAACAGGGCTTGTTATGGTGTGCTTCGATTCATCATGGAGAGTGGAGCCAAAGGCTGTGAAGTTGTGGTGTCTGGGAAGCTCCGTGGTCAGCGTGCCAAGTCCATGAAATTTGTTGATGGTTTGATGATTCACAGTGGAGACCCAACCAATCACTATGTTGATATGGCTATTAGACATGTCTACCTCAGGCAGGGTATGTTTGTCTTGCTAGTTCACTTTCCACTTGTGTAGGCTTGCCAAACAAATACTTAACTGATGCTCAGTCCACAAGAATACAGTAAGAGAGGCAAATTTTTTTTTTGGAGATTGAGAACAACTAGGTAACTAAGTAACTGTTCTCTTTAAGATAGGTTATCTAGAAACACTTGTAACACTTAAGTTGAAACACTAAACACATGCATCTTGAGTTGGCAGTATATTGAAATGGTACTCTCCGCAAGAATCTAGAGTTGCTGCCTTGACACCCAAGAAAGTTAGCTGTAACCATCTGATAACAAGTTTCGAAATGAATTCATTTTGTCAGAGCCTCTTGTAAGATGATTCATAAGAAATTTTTATTTTAGAACATGATATAACTCTTAATGTTGTTAACAAAGACATTTTTGCCATTAGGTGTGCTTGGAATTAAAGTTAAGATAATGTTACCATGGGACCCCACTGGCAAAACTGGACCCAAAAAACCACTCCCAGATCATGTCAGCATTGTGGAGCCCAAAGAGGAGGTTGTTCCAGCCACACCTATCTCTGAACACAAAGGAGGCAAACCTGAACAGCCAGCACCAACTCCTGGATTGTAGAGTTACCAGGTATTTGTATAATGTTTACTGTGATTTAGTCAAATAATTAAGGATGCTTTGTGGTGGATGGGACCTAAGCTATATCAGTTTTCAGAATTTTGACATTTGGCAAGAAAGTTTGTTTTTTTTTTCCCCTTTCATTGAAGAGTTGATTATGGCAGTTCTCAGAGAAATGTACAAATGACATGGCCATTATCGTCCAAGAACATGATTTTCCAGGAATAGAACCTTATATCACTCTTTTATAAGAAGGGGCATTTTAAAATGTCTTTAGTGAGACTATCCAGAAATTAATATTTACCTTCATACTTGGATCCTGAATTCTTTTGTTTTTTGTTTTTTATTTTTTATTTCTTTTTAATTTTAGGTCATCTACCAGTAAGGTTTTAGACCTGGAACCAAACATCCACTTTTTTGTTTTATTTTTCAGTTCTGAAAGCTTCAACCAGCTGTTTGCCATCTTGCTGTGTAAAAAATAATTCCAAGTATTGAAAATAAACAACTAGTAAACAAAGCAAAAACAGTTTGGTTTATTCTGTCACAGAGCTTAAGAGTAAGAATTCCAGTTTTTGTGTAATTAATCTCCCATTTCATTATTAGGTGCAAACAAGCAGGGTGTCTATAACAGGCCTTATTCACATCACATTTACCGTCAACATTACATTTCCAAACCAGTGAGTCCATTTCCTATAGTCTAAGAGAGCAAATGAAAATGGAAGTCCTATGTAAAAACAATCCATTACAACTTAATTGAAATAAATTTTAAATTCTGTATTCCCCAGCTTCATCAAACATCTCTGAAGCTTTATTAAGCTTTTCCAGAGATGTTGTCATATGCTGTGGTCAGCAGTAGCAGCCTTAAATAGTTATTTGAATTCCTGGAACTTGGATCAAGAGAAAACTTATCCTCATCCTCCACCCTGAAAATACAAGAGACATCTGAATATTACAATTATTTTTCATGACCTTCTCTGTAGTTGAACTACCTGATGGTGTCAAGCAGTTTTGCAAACTGACAAATTGACAATGGTTTGATATGGTCTGTACTCTAAACGACAACAATATTTGTAATCACAGTGGTCAAAATGATGTGGTCTCTTGAAGTGCAGCTGAGTAAGTCTGTACAAAATTTTGACCCCTGTGTAAGGGTAGAGACCATGCTAAAACACTTTCACTTTGTTTTTTACCATAATATCAAATAAAACCATTCTTTCAGCATGCTACAATTCCGTGACATGTTGACCATGCAGTGTTATCTATACTCTTATCTACAACTGCAAATTGGCCAATCAGATTGAGACACCTACCAATTGAAGTAAATAATGATTTACTACATCCAACTACTTAAGAATTATAATCTTATGTTAACTAACTCCATCTTGTTACTCGAAAGACCATACACATTTCATTTTGTGTGTACCCAGCTTGGCTTTTGCAGCTCCACTCAGACTAAGTATAGTCCACGTGCAGTGTAATAATTGATAACATGAAAATGATACTTATAGAGTAAATCATTTACTTTTTTACTGTAATTCTAGAAGACATGGAAGCTTGTCTAATGAATATCACATACCTTGTTTAGATCCACACCAATGTCCCCAAATTTGGTTATTTTTCCACCAAATTTTTCCGGTTTTCTTGCTCTCTGTGAGAGGATACAATCAATAGAGATCTATAAGGTTTATTCAAAGCAGAAGTTGAAGACACTCTAACCACTTTGGTACTTACTGACTCTCTCATTTCCCTGTCTTTTATGTTCTTTCTGTCAGCCTGGATCTGTGTGCAAGTTAGACATCAACAGAGCAAAGTTATATACCCAGTGATGGACCCAGTTCTATCTCCAACAATTAGAGAACTTCCTCCTTGATATAAATGAGAATTTTTTTTTCTACCTGTGCTTTGATTCTTGCTTTTTCCTGATCCTCAAACTTTTTCTTTTCCAAAACTTTCCTTCTTTCCTCTTGTAATTGTCTTTCTCTCTCTGTAAGCTGTTTTTGTTAAATGAAAATCAACCTCGCAAGCTTCAAGGGTTGGTATTACACATTTGTGACTATGAACAAAACAATATTACTGCATTTTCTTGATGGCACTAAAACCATAAGGTTTCTACGAATACTTGCCATGAGAGCCATGCCATTTAGAATGAAGTCAGCCCTTTGTCGGAGTGATTGACAAAGGGCTAAAGCTTGAAATGTCAGCTTTGAAACTCTTTATGGTGGCCAATTTATGATATCAACTAAGTTGATAAACCTAAATTACCCTATTATCCTCTCCCACCAATGCAACACCATAGTTTCTTTCGAAACTTACCTCCTTGATAGCTGAAAAATAACTTGGGCCATTGAAACTTAGCTACAGAATTCTGCTTAGTGAGCAGAGAATTCTCCAAAACTCTGGTCTCTCAGCATTAATATCAGAAAATTTAATACACTTGAGCATTGCTCTAAAAGAAGATCAATTTGAAACAATCTGGCAAAATTAAAAAAAGGTTGATGACTTACAGGTTCAGAATTAGAGGCTACTCCTGAACTCGATCTTGAAGGAATGTTGCTGAAAAAGGGAAATAAAGTTTCCGTGGATAAAGGTGCAAATCTCACAGGAGAAAAATCAAAGTCTTTACATTTGCACAGGTCATGAAAAAACAAACCAACACACAAAGAAGCTTACTTCAATTTCTTCATTAATATTTGTTTAACAAGTTGAACATCCTCATCTGATGGAAGAACAACATGGTCATCATCCTAAAGACAAATTCAGACAATTTTGCTTTCAACAAAAATTCAAATCAGCCTTATTATAGTTTCCTGAAATTTAACTTTGTGGTATTGATTTAATTCTCACATAAACTACACAGTACCTCCTGCCATCCCCAACTGAAAAGAAACTCCTGAGCTTCTGCTAGCTGCCACACTCTTACAGAAAATGACTTGTTTTGTTTTTTAACCTTTCGATATTTTTCATCTGTTGGAGATTTAACTATGTTACTGTGGAAAAAAAGACGCAATCATGAGATATCATGTTTGAAGATAGGTAAAAACTAAATAAATCAATTAACAAATGAAATAACACTCAAATCTTTGACAGAGGAAGTCGCTGTTGGCATCTAAGTTACAACCTCCCATTATGATCCAGAAAATCTCCCTTCAAAACAGTCCTCCTTATTTTTACTTTCCTAAAATTTTAAAGCTCGTACTCATTCTCAGCATAGCCTTAACTACAAGCTATTAAACAAAGTAGTGGAAGACGAGTTTAACATGGGTCGTTACAAAGTGCGAGGCAGCGAGGCGTGCGAGGCACCGTGCGAGGCGTGCGAGGCATGCGAGGCACACAAAAAATAAAAAAGAATTTAAAAAATACATTTAAAAGTATGAAAAAAATTTAAAATATCAAAAAATGCCGAAATAGTTTGGTTGGTTGGTTTTTTTTAACACGAAAAAAAAATTAGTCTCGACGGGGTTCGAACTGACGACCTCCTCATCCTCAGACACCTTATCCACTTGAGCTACGAAAACATTTAAGAAAAGAAATAATAAACTTGTTATTTATTTGTGCAATAACACGTGCCTTCCCGTCGGAGCCCCCAAATGTGAATCCCGACTCTGGTACCCCTCCTAGGGTTTTTTATAGACCGGTGCTTCTCCTTGTGTCTTTCTGAGATCTTCGGACATGGTGGTTGAATCTCTTTTCGAATCTTCTTCAATCATCAAGCATCAAGCATCAGCATCAAGCATCTGCCATCATATTAATTCAACAGTAAGTAATTTTCTGCTTTTATACTATTGTACTTGTTATTGTAATGAATTATTCATAATTTTCTCGAATGTTTTATGCCTTGTGTCGCCTGTACGGCTCATGAGTACAAAGAAAGGGAATATTGATTATTGTGCCAAGCCTGAAAGCGGAGCTCCGAATTTTTAGCTTTGTTCTAATAATTTGGGAAATACTTGAGCCCGCGATCCAATATTTTATTTCATAACCTGGTCAGCGGTGAACTTTAAAAAACATGACCTCGATGAGTTCTACACTTGAGCCCACGATATGGTCATGTGTAAAAATTAAGGAAATTGCGATGCCTCGCACGCCTCGCATGCCTCGCATGCCTCGCACGCCTCGCATGGTGCCTCGCACGCCTCGCTGCCTCGCATGTTGGTAAAACTCGTTTAACATCAAGCTTGTGAGAGTATGAACCGTATAAATCCTCGAAATATTAAATAGTTGTAGCTTTACTTTGCTAGTGTTAGTAGTGTTTCTATCGCTTTTCGTGCAGTTTCGCGATCATGTTCTTTACAAAGCCATTCCAGTGATGAAATCAAGGATTGTTCTCTTTCTCCTTCTCCAAGCTTACTTCCGCCCTGTAAAATAAAATGAAAACAGCATTCGTCTAGGTTGATATCAAAGGCAAAAAATTACAGAACACGAGTTTACGAGTATAAAATTAACGTAACAAAATCAAAATCGAAACCAAGACGTACAGAGTTGGAAGCCATGTTACTTTGTGGTGAATCAGCGTTTGTCAAAAAGTTCACTTATCATTACATGACATATATATTTGTTGCAGTACAAGCCGCTGCTTACATCAGGCTCAGATTTAAGAAATTTTCTCTTGTGCGCTCTCGTGAGCGTCGAATATTGTCGTTGATAAAGAAATAACTTCTCGGTCTTTGTTATTGATTTGAGGAAAATGCGGCGTTGAAAGTTCTATATAGAAACATAAATGAATAAAAGGCCACTATTTCTGGGGAGAGGCCGGGGACGTGGCCGCGGAAACGAGCAAAACAGTACAAAGCCGACTGGACGAAATGTAGATACACTTCCTTCCTCTTCAAAATGGGGAAGTTCAAGTAGCGCTGTGGCCAATAATGGAGAGTCTCCCCAAAGAACTGAAGTGTCCAGAGAAAGACAGGAAAAGGCGAATAAAATAAAGGAATCTGCGAAAAAGTATTTGGAGAAATTGGACGACGAGTTTGAAGAGTCCTCGGAGGATGATGAAATCAACGACAGTGAAATATTGAACAAAACACTCCAGGACTACAGGAACACCTCACAAGGTATGAAGTTTAATGATATAGATATTTTTAAATTGAACTGTTGTGTTCGTAAATGTTAGAAGTTTCTGAGAAGGAAAAAGTTTTAAAGCACTGAAAAATGCACATATTTAATTTAGCACTTCCCCCTCCATTCCCTACCCCTCCCCCCTCCTTTCTCCTTTTCATTCCTTGAAACATAACTGGGTGGCTGATTGAATTAGTTAGGCTAGCTTGTAATCTGGCAGCATTTGTATTCTCGTTGGAATTTCTTGCTGAAAGCATGCGCAAGGACAGGCACCTGTGTGCGAGAATGATAATCATATGCAAGAGTTGGCCAGACATTGAAATCCAAGAAGCTGTTGGTACTTATGAGTTTTCCATGTTGCCATGATCAAGGTTTGCAGATGATGGAACATTACTTCACTGCTCATGTAAGAGTACCCTATTTGGTATTTTAGAGAAACTACCTGTGAATCTAAATGGAGACAACAACAGTGCTGTCAACCAGAGTACAGAAGTACCAATGAGAGTTGCCGTGGTAGATACAATATCTGAGGTTCAATGCCTGGACAAACCTGAATGGATCAAAAACTGTTCACATGCAGCCGCTTCATTAGCCACATTGGTTGCATTTTCAAGACGTTCAGCAAAAATAAAGAAATCTGATTGATTTTTGACAAATACAATGCGCCATCTTCTCTTAAAGAAGATATGCCAAAAAAGAGGTAAATAGGCAAGAATCTGGGGTATAATCAGATCACTACTTTAACACATATTGCCAAGGCTCTGATCAATGAAGAGACCCCTTTCACACACTAAGACCAAGATAGTACTGGTAGACTATCTAGCACAGAAGACCATCAAGTTTGCCCAGCCAAATGGAGGACAGGTAGTTGCAGTTACTGTAGGAGGTCAGAATACATGGGAACAAGGGAAGATTTTTTATCTCCAGAGCAACTAAGAGTGGACAGATTCGGAGATTATTTTACATACCTTACATACTACAGCCAGAGTTACAACATTCTCTTGACACACAAATTTTCATCTTGGCTCTCAGACATTATTCAAGTCTTATCACCAGTACAGGCAGGAACCTTCAAGAAATTATTCTTCAGCCAATTTTTTGTGCAATAGGCCCTGAAATGGCAGCCACCCCCCCCCCCCTCCCAGCTTAAAGTGGAGCAGACAAGACTGGAAAGCTTTCATGAAAACTGAAATCATTATTGGTCTTCCTGAGCTTGGAGGTGCAGGTGTGATTCCCAGAGTTGAGATGATGGCTTCAATCAAGAAATTTGTGTGTCAACTTTATCTCCCCAAAACAGAAATGTGAAAAGGTGCGTTATGATGAAGACGACAGTGTTAGTGATGATAATGAGAGTGATGAGGAAGAAGATGGTGATGAGCATGATTCTGATGTTTTGAATGGTTAGGTTTTGCAAAAGGACACTGCAAGTCCCAAGTCACTAAAAAATTTACTTAAGATTAAATCTTGAATGCCTGTGGCTCTCTGGAGTGCAACAACTAGTTTTCTTCTCAGAAATATTATCCTTAATAATTATTTCCACTTACAGTTACTAAATGTGTATTTAAGACATCAACAAGAACATAGATTTATATCTTTGGTTCTATTTTGCCTAAAATGAACAAAAATATGAGATGTTTTATGTAGTAGCCTCATTTTCATGCAGAGTCTACAGGGGCATTTCTAAAACATCCTCTAAAAAGTGTTGTGAATAGGTTGCAAGAGTGGAAACATGACTTTTTTGTGGCATGCTTTCAGCAAGAAATTCCCACAGGAGTACAAACACTACCAGACTACAAGATAACCTTACTTATTCAATCAGCCACTTTGTTATGTTTCAAGGAATGAAAAGAGAATGTAGGGGGAAGGGGTAGAGAATGGAAGGGAAGTGCTAAATTAAATGTCTGTTTTTCTAGTGCAGTGGCTTGCTTTCAGCAAGAAATTCCCATGGGACTTGAATTATGTACATTTGCCCCTGGACTATTGATGAAGATGAGTAATGGTATTGCGTGGACAGGCTAAGTCACTCCTGAGCCAATTTTGCCAGCTCCATGAATGTTATCAAAAGGCTTTTCAACTGATTCTGCTGTTAAACTTGAGCGCAAATGTTTTTGTTTGGTAAACATGACAGTTAGGCTCCAAACTTTGGTTAGTTCTTATTTCCCAAGATCTTAGCAAACCAGTGATCCATGATAGAGTTTTTCTTGGTGAAACTAATTCAGCTAAGATAAGGGGATTATTTGTGTTCATTTACAGGGTTTTGTCCCTACTTATCAGGGAATATGCTGTATTTCTTCCTTGTAGATAATGAGGCAGACTTGGGCAAAACTGCCCAGTACTTGATTGATTCCTGCAAACCTGGCTCAACTGTGTGTTTAATATGCATTGCCTCCATCAAACATGTTGATGCTGTGAGTATAAGTTGAATATAATATATATCTTCTATCATGTATTCTTACTGAATTCTGCTATTTAACCCTTAAATTCCCAAGGTTCAATTTCATAATCCTTTCCCATCCAAATTAGACAAGATTATGCAGTGTTCTTTCAAGATAAAGCTGTTAGGGTTCTCAAAAGCCAGGGAGAAGGTGCCTCACTGCTTGAAGTAGATGGTTGACAATTCAACAATTCACATGTGCATTGGCAATGTGGTATCCCCTGGGATAAAAAAACCTTTTGGTTCTATGTCTAGCTTCAACGTGAACACAAATCCTAGGCTAGTGTTGTCAAATTCTGTCCCATTCACTCTTGAATTTCCTTGAATAACACACTTTCGTTAATGGTTAAATAGACTGCTACTGATGCTCTCACAAGAAAAGAAAAATAGAATTGGCCTTTGCAATTGGTTCTAGACAAGGCAAGAGGACTTATAGGAATTTTGAATCTTCCTAAAAAATTGTTTCATTTCTCTGAGCAATAAATTTTAAATATTCCAGCTTTGGATGGCTTGCTGAAATATCTTTTCTCCTTAGATAAAGCTGCCAAATTAATGTTTGTAGAGACTCCCTCCTAAATGAGCTGGGGTTGTTTCTCTAGCCTTGCCTTATGTTTACTATAATGTTTCCTACAAAATCAGCTGCAGTCGGTGCATTACGTGTTTTTTGGATGTAAACAGTCTCATTTAAATTATTGGAATCAGGCTGTCCTACTTGCGTCTAACCCGGCCTTTTATCTATAGCCGGTATAAGTTATACCTATAGTGCAAAGTATAAACCATAGTTGTACCTATAGTGTAAGAACAAATGGAATATTTTAAATGTAATATTTGAATGGTGAATCGTAGAATTTCTTCTCAGAAGAATTGACGCAATTGAAATTTTCACCCAGATCGAAGCAAAATTGAGAATTTTGTTGATTAAGAGATGTCTTCATCGTTTAGTAAAGCGTCCTTGGGAATCTCATTCTGCAAAAATTAACCTCGTTTTCTAATTACCCTAAAACATATGCTTTTTAGTCTTTAAGAAGTTATTAATGCATAGTTATTGAAAGAAAGCGACAACCATTCATAAATTTCTGCGAAATCCGAAGTTAGGGCCTGATTCCTCGGTTCGTGCTCCTTTCTTAAGGACAACACTTGTCAATAAGCTAAAATCTCGGCTACTTTTGATGCGGTACTTGAATGTACATATTTGTGCCCTGGAGAAGATCCTGCAAGGCTGTCTAAATATTCTTGAATCCGCGTGAGATACATAAAGGCTTAAAACTTATTTGTTTAAGGAAGTAAGATATATATTGAGAGCCAAAATGTTCCCTTCGGAGACCTCATTTAGTTTAAATGCTTTTTTGCATTTAAGACACTTTGCTTGTAGCAAGTTCCCAGTGAAATCCTTGACCGGTGAATCCACTTGGCATCTGGGACATTTCATGGTGTAATCATCTCGCTGAAGACTCGGCAAAGTTTCCATTAGCCATTTGGCACGCTTGGATCCAAGTTCCTTGAAAGAGGTCTTTTCTTCTTTGTTCAGATCTTCAATTTCCCAGTAAACATCATAAAACTTAAATCCAAGAACATCTGCGTTCTGCACTTTAATGAAGCCGTTGTCTGCCCAGTCGGGTCCCCCGGAATCCAACAGTCGCAAATATTTGCTGTTGAAACTGGTTAATACGACTGCGTGGCCAAACCTTTTGGGATTTGATGGACGGGCTGTTATATCGATCTCTTTCTTTGTCAAAATACCTTTGCCGTTAGTTATGAAGAACTCTTTAAACCTATCCCACTCTTTGCGGGTAAGCTTAAATGTTGCAATCACTGGTCGGCTTGAAGCGACTGCTTCCATGGCACCTTTGACGTCAACTCGCTTGTAACGCAAGTTGTAATTCTTGCACATTTCACCCAGTGCTTTTGTGATACTGTAGGCTTTTTCCCCAAATTTGCCGATCATTTCATCTTTTAATTCTTTGAAAGTTGGAATGGGCTGTTGTTGGTAGTGGCCACCATAAATTCGGTTCATAGTCAAATGAAGCACTGTAGCAGATGCATGTGCATAGCAGGTGTGTCCTTCTTGCTTTTCTTGTGCTTCATAATCTCTTACTGACTGGTTTATGTAGTCATCGAGGTCGACGTCTGCAAGCAAATCGGACAACACCTCTTGAGAACAGACGACATCTCGAGCCAGGTCGCAAGCGTCTCGCAGGTGGTCGGGATGATTGACCTGCAGGAACAAACGTGTTTCATTGTTTTTAACTTCAATGGACCAATCACGTTTAACAAACATGGTGCGTGGTATCGACTGCGTGGTTAATATTGAGCTCAGTGAGAACAGGAACTGTGCACCCTCATGCCAGTCAGGTTTCATCTCACTGTACAGTCGTCTGGGCTCAATCGTTGTGGAGTCAGTGACAAAGCAGCTCACTACGTTCACCTCGGCATCCTTAAATCCTGAGACGGCTTCTGATTTTCTCCAGTGATCATCAATAGCTCCGTCTCCAGGCATTCCGTCTGATAGGACAAATAGGACCTTTTCATGACTTGAAACCTTACTGGTTCTCATAAGGTTTGTGGCCCTTTCAATTGACTCATACAAAGGCGTTCCACCGTAGATGTAGGGCTCGATTCTTCGTAATAATTCTCGACTCCTTTCCTTTGAGAGTTCCTCTTCATCGAAACATCCATGTAAAATATCTGAGGCTTTGCGCACATTGAAAATGGAATCTTCTCCTACACTTCTCTTCATCAAATGTGGTGTAGCCTTGTCAATTACATCTTTGACGTCTTCTGTTGTAGCTCTTTTAAACGTCGTCACGACAGAGGTAGCTACTGTTTCTACGAGGCCTAGAAGTGGATTATCCTCTGTATGCCAATCACGGCAAGCTGGTGGTAGAAACTCCATGACGAATTTACGTGCAAATGACTGGTCAGACTGACATTTTCTTAGTAATAAATCAGCTGTGTAATCCGGTATTACGCTTCTGGCGACTTCCACGTCTAACCATTTGCGGATGTAACGGGCCCCGGCCTTCTCCAGTATTTTAAAAATTTCATTTAAGTGGCCGCGTGTGACGGGCTTGTCATTTCTATCGAAAGCTTGGTTATGAAGGTGAATACGTTCAAGGGTTCCCAGGATGTCGAATATTTGCTCACCTTCGTTAGCCCCGAAGCCAACAGCAAAAACGTTGTTGTCAGTGGAAACATCGTATTTGATAAGGTTGTCAATGACCTCAAAGATCGAACGAGCCCACGGTTCTCCGTCTTCATCAATACCACTTTCAATGTTACGCTCCATGGATCCGGAGACATCAAGTAGGATTCCAATTAATGCGGGCATGTTTCCTTTGTCTGCAATTATAATTATAAAAAACAGCTTGACATACTGGTTTACTAAAATACCAGTGAACTAAACTTTCGCATTGATTACACTATCACGCGATTATTGACCAACCTCGTGGAGATTTAGCATGAGATTGCTTAGAATCGAACTTAGAAATATTTTTTATCTTTAATTGTAACTATATAAGCGACTTCACGAATTCTGGCGCCCTGTCTTTTTCACAAACTGTTTATCAGGATTTGTGTCTGTTTAGTATTCTATTATAGGGGACGGTAGATCAATATTTTTCCTTTTTCCATGTTAGTAATAGTCATTGTACAAAACCACAGTTAACTGCGGAAAGATAAAATTCACACAAAGCATAAATCAAACTTCATGAAAAGGAAGCAATAGCAGTTCTTGTAAGACCGATAGCACCTCGAGGTTTTCTATACTAGCCTTTTGCTCGCTAAAAATCAATCCCCTGCGTTTCAAAGCGGATGGTTTTCTCAGCACTAGAGGTCGGGTTGCTGAGGAAATGTAATCATTTGACGAGTCACTAGCTATGTCTGCATGAATTTATGTTTAGCCTGTATTACTACTATCAGCTCCCTTCCAAAGACTTGGGAAGTGGATTGAATCCTTTTTTCATCGGGTCGTGTTAAAGATGTCGTGCCGACGATTCTCAAAGTACGCTATTGACATCATTTTAATGTATTCACACTCTATAATTTCCTTCTCTGATGCCTTTTGGCCTAGAAATCTGAGTTGTGCGGTTCAAGAACCGCTCGTCAGACAAGAGCACGTTAGGAGTTAGGATTCTTTCGCTTTTGAGGTCTACATTTGAATTTGACTTCTATCAATATAGAAGCGCACTAAAGCGTATTCGATTTCCCTTAATACTCCGTATCTCGACCAGAACGCGACATATAATGGACTTCGACCAGTTTCGCTGCTTTTCGGCCGAGTGATGTAGTCAAAGTGGTCACACTGTAATCTTGTCAATCTAACCGAAGAAAGCGGTCCGTATGGATTAACAGTGGTCGATGTGTTGTTTTGGAATATGTTTTATTCGTAGAAGGCACGAAAGGCGCGTATGTCCATTTCTAGGGAAATTATTGCAAATTTGGTGGATGCTTAGCAAGAGATTCATAATTTCTACTTTTGTTTGATTTCTCTGCTACTTATCGAAGATTTCGACTGGAAGAACTTGTTTTTATGATCCTTTTCGCTTTAGCAAGCTGCTTGATGTTTTTCTGATAACCTTTTGTCGGACTCTGGCATGTTTGAAGGTAAATATACTTCTGCTTTCGCTTTCAGGGTTGGGTTAACTTAGGCGGAAGTAGACCAAAGCGTGTTTGATTCCCTCAATTGTCGGCTGTAGTTTTCGCCAAGAACATAAATTTGGCTTTATGGAAGCAAGCGGTAGCAGTTCTTGTGAGACCGATAACACCTTGAGATTTTCGAGTTTTGTCGACGACTTCTAAAAAGCGAATGTTTCTTAGAGTAAATGGAACTATTCCATTACACGCCACATTTCACACAAAACAAACCAACTCAAATTCCGGTTTTATATGTTAAAACACGTAGCCAATAACCCCATATCCTTTCAGGGTAATTGTATTTGTTTGAAGGAAGAAATTAGTAGTCAGAGTAGTATAACAGTCAATAAAGGGGTAAGTTACTGAAGAAAGCTCTCCGTCTGAGCGAATAACAATTAATGGCTTACCTTAGAGTTTTGAAAGATTACAGAGAGGTAGACTGTATATGAAAACAAACAATGACAGCGTGGATTGGTCGTTGGAGGGCTACAGGAGACAGAAGAAGCACTCAAACACTTTCAATTTGAATACTCGTTCCAAGTTATCTAACGTTCTGTAAGTTCCTATGACTGATAAAGAAACTCAAGCCAACTGCTTGTAACATGACAACAATGGGCTTGTCAGATATACTTCATTCAACCGTATTGGAATACGCCCCCACAGTTCTCTTATTAGCATATTTTCCAGTCTTAAGAATGTTCGAGATGACTTTTCTGGTTTTAATACTGTTATTTTTTTCGCGCTGGTGAGGATCTGTAGGAATCGAAGTAAGACAAGAAATAAAAAAAAATTGTAAGGAACTCTTTACGGGAGTTAAATTCATACTTGTATGAAACTTGCCAAGAAAATAGCGTTCATATTCTTTTACATAACAACAAGAAAAACGGAACAGTTGGCGTCAGGGGGACGGACCTAAAGCTAATTATTTCTGATTTGTTAACTAAATTGAATTTATTTTCTAGGAATGACGCAGCCCTCAGGGCTTCAACGATGTGATTCGCGCCATAGGATCCAAAAAATAAGTTTCAGCTTTAATTTGGAAACCTATCTTTCCAATTACGTTCAGTTAGATATCTTTTAGTTTTAGTAGTAGGTTAAAGAAAATCTTAAAGAAAAAACCAGGCCAACAACATTTGTCCTCGAATAAGTGATTTGCTAATTTTGCTTCTCCTAGTAGCTAATAATGTCAGCGAAGGTTCGCCTTGGGATATTTGACACTAATGTTCTCTTAAAAAGAAAACAAAATCATGCGGTAACTATGGTGACGAACATCAAACAGAGACGATGAAAAGGCAATCAACTTGTCATTCCGGTATAGATTGACATTCTAGGAATCTGGCTCAGTTAACTGCTTCTGAAATTTCGCTAAATTCCTAAGAATTATATTTCGAGTAGCTTTAGTACCTAATACTCAACTCTCGTAAACTTAAGTCGGTACATTACGTGTTTATTGAAAAGTTAACAGTCTCATTTAAATTATTGGAATCGGGCTGTCCCGCTCACGTCTAAACCGGCCTTTCCGTTATCTAAAACCGGTATAAAAGTTATACCTACAGTGTATAGTATATTCCATAGTTGTACCTACAGTGTAAGAACAAATGAAAAGTTTTAATGTAATATTTGAATGGTGAATTGTAGAATTTTTCACACAAGAATTGACGTAATCATTGCGCAAAAATTTCAACGATTGAAATTTTCACCTAGATTGAAACTAAATTGAGCATGGTTTTCATTACAAGATGTCTTCATCATTTGGTAAAGCGTCCTTGGGTATCTCATTCTGCAAAAACTAACCTCTTTTTCTAATTACCCTTAATCACATGCTTTTTAGCCTATATTGATATTTGTAGTTTTCAAGAACTATTCATAAATTTCTGCGAAATCTGAAGTTAAGACCTGATTCCTCGGTTCGGGCTAAAACTTCTTTCTTTAGGACACCCCTCGTCAATCAGCTAAGATGTCGGCTACTTTTGATTCGTTACTTGAATATACCTATTTGTGCCATGGAGGAGATCCTCTCCTCGTGCTAAGATGTCTAAATACTCTTGAATTAGCGTGAGATATATAAGGACTTAAAAGTTATTTGCTTAAGGAAATAAGATATATATTGAGAGCCAAAATGTTCCCTTTGGGGACATCTTTTAGTTCAAATGCTTTTTTGCATTTAGAACACTTTGCTTGCAGCAAATTTCCAGTGAAATCCTTAACAGGTGAATCCACTCGGCATATGGGACATTTCACAGTGTAATCATCTCGCTGAAGACTCGGCAAAGTTTCCATTAGCCATTTGGCACGCTTGGATCCAAGTTCCTTGAAAGAGGTCTTTTCTTTTTCGTTCAGATCTTCAATTTCCCAGTAGACATCATAAAACTGAAATCCAAGAACATCTGCGTTCTGCACTTTAATGAAGCCGTTGTCCGCCCAGTCGGATCCCCTGGAATCCAACAGTCTCAAATATTCGCTGTTGAAACTGGTTAATACTACTGCGTGGCCAAACCTTTTGGGATTTGATGGACGGGCTGTTATATCGATCTCTTTCTTTGTCAAAATACCTTTGCCGTTAGTTATGAAGAACTCTTTAAACCTATCCCACTCTTTGCGGGTAAGCTTAAATGTTGCAATCACTGGTCGGCTTGAAGCGACTGCTTCCATGGCACCTTTGACGTCAACTCGCTTGTAACGCAAGTGGTAATTCTTGCACATTTCATCCAGTGCTTTTGTGATACTGTAGGCTTCTTTCCCAAACTTGCCGATCATTTCATCTTTTAATTCTTTGAAAGTTGGAATGGGCTGTTGAAAGAAGTACCATCGAGTACCGTAGTGGCCACCATAAATTCGCTTCATAGTCAAATGAAGCACTGTAGCAGATGCATGTGCAAAGCAGGTATGTCCTTCTTGCTTTTCTTGTGCTTCATAATCTCTTACTGACTGGTTTATGTACACATCGAGGTCGACGTCTGCAAGCAAATCGGACAGCACCTCTTGAGAACAGACGACATCTCGAGCCAGGTCGCAAGCGTCTCGCAGGTGGTCGGGATGATTGACCTGCAGGAACAAACGTGTTTCATTGTTTTTTACCTCAATGGACCAATCACGTTTAACAAACATGGTGCGTGGTATCGACTGCGTGGTTAATATTGAGCTCAGTGAGAACAGGAACTGTGGACCCTTTTGCCAGTCAGGTTTCATCTCACTGTACAGTCGTCTGGGCTCAATCGTTGTGGAGTCAGTGACAAAGCAGCCCACTACGTTCACCTCGGCATCCGTCAATTTTGAGACGGCTTCGTTTCTTTTCACTAAATCATCAATAGCTCCGTCTCCAGGCTCTCCGTCTGAAAGAACAAATAGGACCTTTTTATGACATGAAACCTCATTGGTTCTCATAAGTACTGTGGCCCTTCGAATTGACTCATACAAAGGCGTTCCACCGTAGATGTAGGGCTCGATTCTTCGTAATAATTCTCGACTCCTTTCCTTTGAGAGTTCTTCCTTATCGAAACATCCATGTAAAATATTTGAGGCTTTGCGCACATCGAAAATGGAATCTTCTCCTACACTTTTCTTCATCAAATGTGGTGCAGCCTTGTCAATTACATCTTTGACGTCTTCTGTTGTAGCCCTTTTAAACGTCGTCACGGCAGAAGTAGCCACTGTTTCCACGAGGCCCAGAAGTGGATGATCCTCTGTATGCCAATCGCGGCAAGCTGGTGGTAGAAACTCCATGACGAATTTACGTGCAAATGACTGATCAGACTTGCATTTTCTTAGTAACAAATCAGCTGTGTAATCCGGTACTACTTTTCTGGCGACTTCCACGTCTGCCCATTTGCGGATGTAACGGGCACCGGCCTTCTCCAGTATTTGAAAAATTTCGTTTAAGTGGCTGGGTGTGACGGGCTCGTCATTTCTTTCGAAAGCTTGGTTATGAAGGTGAATACGTTGAAGGGTTCCTAGGATGTCGAATATTTTCTCACCTTCTTTAGCCCCGAAGCCAACAGCAAAAACGTGGTTGTCAGTGGAAACATCGTATTTAATAAGGTTGTCAATGACCTCAAAGATCGAACGAGCCCACGGTTCTCCATCTTCATTAATACCACTTCCAATGCTACGCTCCATGGATCCGGAGACATCAAGTAGGATTCCAATTAATGCGGGCATGTTTCCTTTGTCTGCAATTATAATTATAAAAATTGGCCTTGACATACTGGTTTACTAAAATACCAGTGAACTAAACTTTCGCATTGATTATACTATCACGTGATTATTGACCAACTTCGTGGAGATTTAGCATGAGATTACTTAGAATCGAACTTGGAAATATTCTATTATTAAATATTATTATTGAAACTTGGTTTCAATCAGCTGGGTTCATAGAATGTATGAAACACCTGATCGCCTTTTTTCCGGGAATATAATTAAATTGCAAATGAAACAAATTTCTCAGAAGGCCCAGCAGATATAAGTTACGAATGGCCATTACTTTAACTGCGGAAAGATAAAATTCACACAGAAAATAAATCTAGATTCATGAAAAGCAAGCGATAGCAGTTCTTGCTAGACCGATAGCACCTCAAGATTTTCTATACTAGCCTTTTGTTCGCTAAAAATCAATCCCCTGCGTTTCAAAGCGGATGGTTTTCTTAGTACTGGAGGTCGGGTAGTTGAGGAAATGTAATCATTTGACGAGTCACCAGCTATGTCTGCATGAATTTATGTTTTAGCCTGTATTATTACCATCAGCTCCCTTCCAAAGACTTGGGAAGTGGATTGAATCCTTTTTTCATCGGGTCGTGCTGAAGATTCTCAAAGTACGCTATGGACATCATTTGAATGTATTCACACTCTATAATTTCCTTTTCTGGTGCCTTTTGGCCTACAAATCTGAGTTGCGCTGTTCAAGAACCGCTCGTCAGACAAAAGCATGTTAGAAGTAAAGATTCTTTCGCTTTTAAGGTCTATATTTGAATTTGACTTCTATCAATACGGAAGTGCACTAAAGCGTATTCGATTTTTCCTGAATACTCCGTATCGCGGCTGGAACGCGATAGATAATGGAAATTGGTTTACAAACCCCGACCAGTTTCGCTCCTTTTTGGCCGAGTGATGTATTCAAAGTGGCCACACTGTATTCTTCTTGTCAATCTAACCGAAGAAAGCGGTCCGTATGGATTAACAGTGGTCGATGTGTTGTTTTGGAATATGTTTTATTCGTAGAAGGCACCAAACGCTCGTACGTCCATTTCTGGGAAAATTATTGCAAATTTGGTGGATGCTTAGCAAGAGATTCATAATTTTTACTTTTGTTTGATTCCTTTGCTACTTATCGAAGATTTCGACTGGAAGAACTTGTTTTTATGATCCTTTTCGCTTGAGCAAGCTGTTTGATGTTTTTCTGATAGCCTTTTGTCGGACTCTGGCATGTTTGAAGGTAAATATACTTCTGCTTTCGCTTTCAGGGTTAGGTTAACTTAGGCGGAAGTTGAGCAAAGCTTATTTGATTCCCTCGATTGTCTGCTATAGTTTTCGCCAAGGACATAAATTTAGCTTTGTGAAAAGCAAGCGGTAGCAGTTCTTGTGAGACCGATAACACTTTAAGATTTTCGAGTTTTCTCGACGACTTCTACAAAGCGAATTTTTCTTAGAATAAATGGAACTATTCCATTAAACGCCACATTTCACACAAAACAAACCAACTCAAATTTCGGTTTTATATGTTAAAACACGTAGCCAATAACCCCATATCCTTTCAGAGTAATTGTATTTGTTTGAAGGAAGAAATTAGTAGTCAGAGTAGTATAACAATCAATAAAGGGGTAAGTTACTGAAGAAAGCTCTTCGTCTGAGCGAATAACAATTAATGGCTTACCTTTGAGTTTTGGAAGATTACAGAAAGGTGGACTGCATATGAAAACAATGACAGCGTGGATTAGTCGTTAGAGGGCTGCACTCAAACACTTTTAATTTGAGTACTCGTTCCAAGTTATCTAACGTTCTGCAAGTTCCTTTGACTGATAAAGAAACTCAAGCCAACTGCTTGTAACATGACAACAATCAGCTTTTCAAATATACGTCATTCATCCGTATTGGAGTGCACCTGCGCAGGTATTATTAGCATTATTATTTTATTTTTCAATCTTATGCTTGTTTGAGATGGCTTTTCTGGTTTTTATACTGCTATTTTTTTCGCGCCGGTGAGGATCTGTAGAAATCGAAGTAAGACAAGAAATAAAGAAAAATCGTAAGGAACTCTTTACGGGAGTTAAACTCGTCCTTGTATAAAACTTGCCAAGAAAATAGCGTTCATAGACTTTTACATAACAACAAGAAAAATGGAACAGTTGGCGCTAGAGGGACGGACCTAAAGCACTGTCCTTTGTATAAATTATTTCTGATGTGTTAACGAAATTGAATTTATTTTCTAGGAATGACGCAGCCCTCAGGGCTTCAACGATGTGATTCGCGCCATAGGATCCAAAAAATAAATTTCAGCTGTAATTTGGAAACCTATCTTTCCAATTACGTTCAGTTAGATATCTTTTAGTTTTAGTAGTAGGTTCAAGAAAATCTTAAAGAAAAACCAAGCCAACAACATTTGTGCTCGAATAAGCGATTTGCTAATTTTGCTTCTCCTAGTAGCTAATAATGTCAGCGAAGGTTCGCCTTGGGATATTTGACACTAATGTTCTCTTAAAAAGAAAACAAAATCATGCGGTAACTATGGTGACGAATATCGAACATAGACGATGAAAAGGCAATTAACTTGTCATTCCGGTATAGATTGACATTCTAGGAATCTGGCTCAGCCAACTGCTTCCGAAATTTCGCTAAATTCTTAAGAATTATATTTCGAGTAGCTTTAGTACTTAATACTCAACTCTCGTAAACCTAAGTCGGTACATTACGTGTTTATTGAAAAGTTAACAGTCTCATTTAAATTATTGGAATCAGGCTGTCCCGCTCACGTCTAAACCGGCCTTTCCGTTATCTAAAACCGGTATAAAAGTTATACCTACAGTGTATAGTATATTCCATAGTTGTACCTACAGTGTAAGAACAAATGGAAAGTTTTAATGTATTATTTAAATGGTGAATTGCAGAATTTTTCTGACAAGAATTGACGTAATCATTGCGCAAAAAATTTTAAACATTGAAATTTTTATCCAGATTGAAACTAAATTGAGCATGGTGTTCATTACAAGATGTCTTCATCCTTTGGTAAAGCGTCCTTGGGAATCTTATTCCGCTAAAACTAACCTCTTTTTCTAATTACCCTTAATCATATGCTTTTTAGCCTATATTGATATTTGTAGTTTTCAAGAGCTATTCATAAATTTCTGCGAAATCTGAAGTTAAGACCTGATTCCTCGGTTCGTGCTAAAACTTCTTTCTTTGGGACACCCCTCGTTAATCAGCTAAGATGTCGGCTACTTTTGATTCGTTACTTGAATGTACCTATTTGTGCTATGGAGGAGATCCTCTCCTCGTGCTAGGCTGTCTAAATAGTCTTGAATCAGCGTGAGATGCATAAAGGCTGCAAACTTATGTGCCTAAGGAAGTGAGATATATATTGAGAGCCAAAATGTTCCCTTCGGAGACATCCTTTAGTACAAATGCTTTTTTGCATTTAGGACACTTTGCTTGCAGCAAATTTCCAGTGAAATCCTTGATTGGTGAATCCACTCGGCATCTGGGACATTTCACGGTGTGATCATCTCGCTGAAGACTCGGCAAAGTTTCCATTAGCCATTTGGCACGCTTGGATCCAAGTTGCTTGAAAGAGGTCTTTTCTTTTTCGTTCAGATCTTCAATTTCCCAGTAGACATCATAGAACTTAAATCCAAGAACATCTGCGTTCTGCACTTTAATGAAGCCGTTGTCTGCCCAGTCAGATCCCCTGGAATCCAACAGTCGCAAATATTCACTGTTGAAACTGGTTAATACTACTGCGTGGCCAAACCTTTTGGGATTTGATGGACGGGCTGTTATATCGATCTCCTTCTTTGTCAAAATACCTTTGCCGTTAGTTATAAAGAACTCTTTAAGCCTATCCCACTCTTTGCGGGTAAGCTTAAATGTTGCAACCACAGGTCGGCTTGAAGCGACTGCTTCCATGGCACCCTTGAGGTCAACTGACTTGTAACGCAAATGGTACTTCCTGCACATTTTTTTCAGTGCTGTTGTGATACTGGAGGCTTCTTTTCCAAAATGGCCGATCATTTCATCTTTCAATTCGTCAAAAGTTGGGATTTTGCCTCGGCGACCATGAATTCGCTTCATGGTCAAATGAAGCACTGTAGCAGATGCATGTGCATAGCAGGTGTGTCCTTCTTGCTTTTCTTGTGCTTCATAATCTCTTACTGACTGGTTTATGTAGACATCGAGGTCGACGTCAGCAAGCAAATCGGATAACGCTTCCTGAGAACAGACGACGTTTCGAGCGAGGTCACAAGCGTCTCGCAAGTGGTCAGGATGATTGACCTGCATGAACAAACGTGTTTCATTGTTTTCAAAGTCAATGGACCAATCACGTTTAACAAACATGGTGCGCGGTATCGACTGCGTGGTTATTGTTGAGCTCAGTGAGAATAGGAACTTTGAACCTGAGTCCCAGTTTGTGTTCATCTTACTGAACATTTGTCTGGGCTGAATCGTTTTGGATTGAGTGACAAAGCAGCCTACTACGGTCACACCTGCGTTCTCTAATCTTGTGGCCACTTTCTCTATTGCCGCCGAATCGTTCTCTCCTCCATCCGTGGGATCACCGTCTGATAAGACAAACAACAGCTTTTTGTGACTTTGAAACGTAGACGCGTGTTTTTCAAAACACTTAGTCGCCGTACGGATTGCTTGATACAAGGGAGTCGCGCCGTAGATGTAGGGTTCTACTTTCTCTAATAATTCTCGGCTCCTTTTTTTAGTGAGTTCTCTTTCATCATTGATGTGACCATGTAATATATCTGAAGCTTTTTTAACATTGAAGATGAGAGGTCTGAACTTGAGCAACAACGGTCGGGCCTTTCTCAGTGTTTCTTGGATGTCTTCTGTAGCTTCTCGTACAGCCGACCCCACACTTGCGTACACATGTTCGGCCACTGTTAAAAGGGGGCTAAAAAGCTTTGCTTCTGAGGTTTCTCTAGGATAGTCTCGGCATTGTAGTGGTAGACACTTTTGGACAAATTCTCTAGGAAAATCTTTCTCAAAATCAGCTATTTCCAGAACTAAGCAAGCCTTTTGATGTGTTAACACTTGTTGGACGACTTCCCTCCTTGCCCATTTGCGGATATATTTTGCACCGGCTCCCTCCAGTATTCGGAAAATCTTCTCTACCTGATCATCTGTGGCTTTCTGATCAAATTTGGAAGACAGAAGACACGTCAAGATATCTAATAGTTGGTCGCCACCTTCAGCTCCAAAGGCCAAAGCAAATACAGAGTTATCAGGAGAGACGTCGTGTTTGATCAGGTTATCGATAACTTTAAATATCGAACGAGCCCACGGTCCTCCATCTTCATCAATACCGCTTCCCACGTTACGACGCATGGAATCGGAGACGTCAAGAAGGATTCCAATCAATGCTTTGGCCATGCTTCCTCGGTCTAAATTTATAAAAGAATCGGATTTGTAATGAAATGTAATAGAGCGTGATAAAGGAACTAGAATACCAAGGTCCTGCCTTATCATACTTATACTTTATTCGTTCTTAATTTCGCGGGCCTTTAATTTCTGGTTTTTCGCGATTGTAAAAGAAATAAAGATCCTCTCGAAATTTAACACGCAAACTTTAATCCACTATAGAAATTTCAAATCACAGGAAAAAAGGATTAAAATGTAATAATATTATCATAAACGGAATGTGTATCGACAGATACACAAATTATGAACTGGTCTAATCGGTAAGTTTTATTTTGAATCTTCTCCTCTGAAATAACGTTGATTTGCAAAGATTTCACTCATGGAGTTGGGAATCTAGAATGAATCACCAGATTTGTACAAACTCCTTAGATGGTCTTTCGTGCAGTCGTCAAAAGTTCAGCATTTTTTTTAAAATTAAAATGAAGTGCGAAATAAATGAATCGCGAAATTTAATGCTTTCTTTTCATATTTACTCATTAAAATCGCGAAAATAAAACCTCGGAAATACTGTCTCGCCAAAATCGCGAAATTAAGCGCCAGTAAGGTACTCGTTTCTATTGACCAGATTCTGCACGATGCACCTACCACTGGGAAGCGAAACCAGGGGGAAAGGGGAAACCGAAAACACTCTCCCCATTTTTCCGCTGCCATTGAAATCTAAGATGGCGGCCATAATTTTCGTTAAGAAAAAACTGAGCTCTCGCTCGCCATAATTACGCCTGCTCTGTAGGCTGACGATCATACGACCTTGAAAACAATAGGATAAGTTTAGACCAATCAGCGGGGAACCCCCTACTTTGTTTCCGAGAATTTAGTCTCACAATAATAGTTCCTCTTTTTCTGAGAATTCTCACAATGGAAAGCGAGCAAAATTTTGCCTTTATCAACATATCAGTATCCACCAAGTGGACAAGATATATGTTACGATATGATTCCATAAAATTATGAAAAATGTAGTAATAAAAAATTATTTCCATCACATGGTACGTAGTATAGAGTTGGTTTACTTTCGAGACAAGTTTTTTACAAAACTGGTCTCGCGCCTCTAACTCTGATAGTACTCGAAACCGTGGGACCAAGGAGAACCGAAGACACTTAAATTATACGTTATCCTGCACAACACAATCGTAAGTAGTACGGTAACGATCTTGCCAATTGTTGGCATTTTTCTAGCGGTGGGTCGAGTGTAAGGTTTGCTGTTTATGTTGATGTAGCCCACAGTTAGCGCTGATCCAGGATTAATTGATTTTGTCGAGCACGCTTTTGTTTCTTTTTGTATGAAGAATGGACGTTGATGGATATTGGTTTTACAAACTACGACCAGTTTCGCTGCTTTTCGGCCGAGTAATGTAGTGAAAGTGGTCACACTGTTTTCTTACTGTCAATCTAATCGAAGAAAGCGGTCCGTGTGGAATGTATGGATTAAAAGTGGTCCATGCGTTGCCTTGGAATATGTTTTATTTTTAAAAGGCACCAAACACTCGGCCTCCCATTTCTGGGAAAGTTATTGAATTGCAAATTCAGTGGATGCTTAACAAGAGATTTGTTTTCTTTGCTACTTATCGAAGATTTCGAGTGGATGAACTTGTTTTTCTGATCCTTTTCGCTTGAGCAAGCTGTTTAATGTTTTTCTGATAACTTTGGTCAAACTCTGACATGTTTGAAGGTAAATATACTTCTACTTTCGCTTTCAGTCTTGAGTTAACTAAGGCGGAAGGAGCGTATTTGATTCCCTCGATTGTCCGCTTTAGTTTTCGCCAAGAACATAAATTTAGCTTCATGAAAAGCAAGAGATAGCAGTTCTTGTGAGACCGATAGCACCTCGAGATTTTCGAGAGTTTTCTAGTTGACTTTTACTTCTACAACAAGAGCTTTGCTCAGAATAGATGATACTGTTCCGTTGGAAGCCATATTACGAATAATTTCAAATTTAATCAGAAAATACTAACTCAAATTTCGGCTTTACATGTGAAAACACGTAGCCAATTACCCCATATCCTTTCAGAGTACTTGTATTTGTTTCAAGTAGGAAATTAGTAGTCAGAGTAGTATAACAATCAATAAAGGCGGTAAGTTACTAAAGAAAGCCCTTCGTCAGAGCGAATGACAATCAATAACTTACCTTAGAGTTTTGGAGGATCACAGAGAGGTTGACTTTACATTGAAATAAACAATGACAGCGTGGATTGATCGTTAGAGGGCTGCAGGAGACAGAAGAAGCACTCAAACACTTTCAATTTGAATACTCGTTCCAAGTTATCTAACGTTCTGCAGGTTCCTATGACTGATAAAGAAACTCAAGCCAGCTGCTTTTAACATGACAACAATCGGCTTCAGATATACTTCATTCATCCGTATTGGAGTGCGCCTGCGCAGATCTCTTATTAGCATATTTCCAATCTTATGCTTGTTGGAGATGGCTTTTCTGGTTTTAATACTGTTATTTTTTTCGCGCTGGTGAGGATCTGTAGAAATCGAAGTAAGAAAAGAAATAAAAAAAAATTGTAAGGAACTCTTTAGGGGAGTTAAACTCATACTTATATAAAACTTGCCAAGAAAATAGCGTTCATAGACTTTTACATAACAACAAGAATAACGGAACAGTTGGCGCTAGAGGCACGGACCTAAAGCACTGTCCTTTGTATAAATTATTTCTGATGTGTTAACTAAATTGAATTTATTTTCTAGGAATGACGCAGCCCTCAGGGCTTCAACGGTGTGATTCGCGCCATAGGGTCCAAAACATAAATTTCAGCTTTAATTTGGAAACCTATCTTTCCAATTACGTTCAGTTAGATATCTTTTAGTTTTAGTAGTAGGTTAAAGAAAATCTTAAAGAAAAACCAGGCCAACAACGTTTGTGCTCGAATAAGCGATGTGCTAATTTTTCTTCTCCTAGTAACTAATAATGTCAGCGAAGGTTCGCCTTGGGATATTTTGACACTAATGTTCTCTTAAAAAGAAAACAAAAACATGCGGTAACTATGGTGACGAATATCGAACATAGACGATGAAAAGGCAATTAACTTGTCATTCCGGTATAGATTGACATTCTAGGAATCTGGCTCAGTTAACTGCTTCTGAAATTTCGCTAAATTCTTAAGAATTATATTTCGAGTAGCTTTAGTACTTAATACTCAACTCTCGTAAACTTAAGTCGGTACATTACATGTTTATTGAAAAGTTAACAGTCTCATTTAAATTATTGGAATCAGGCTGTCCCGCTCACGTCTAAACCGGCCTTTCCGTTATCTAAAGCCGGTATAAAAGTCATACCTACAGTGTATAGTATATTCCATAGTTGTACCTACAGTGTAAGAACAAATGAAAAGTCTTAATGTAATATTTGAATGATGAATTGTAGAATTTTTCTCACAAGAATTGACGTAATCATTGCGCAAAAATTTCAAAGATTGAAATTTTCACCCAGATTGAAACTAAATTGAGCATGGTGTTTATTACAAGATGTCTTCATCCTTTAGTAAAGCGTCCTTGGGTATCTCATTCCGCAAAAACTAACCTCTTTTTCTAATTACCCTTAATCATATGCTTTTTAGCCTATATTGATATTTGTAGTTTTCAAGAACTATTCATAAATTTCTGCGAAATCTGAAGTTAAGACCTGATTCCTCGGTTCGTGCTGAAACTTCTTTCTTTAGGACACCTCTCGTCAATCAGCTAAGATGTCGGCTACTTTTTATTCGTTACTTGAATGCACCTATTTGTGCTATGGAGGAGATCCTCTCCTCGTGCTAGGATGTCTAAATACTCTTGAATTAGCGTGAGATATATAAGGACTTAAAAGTTATTTGCTTAAGGAAGTAAGATATATATTGAGAGCCAAAATGTTCCCTTTGGGGACATCTTTTAGTTCAAATGCTTTTTTGCATTTAGGACACTTTGCTTGCAGCAAATTTCCAGTGAAATCTTTGACAGGTGAATCCACTCGGCATATGGGACATTTCACGGTGTAATCATCTCGCTGAAGACTCGGCAAAGTTTCCATTAGCCATTTGGCACGCTTGGATCCAAGTTCCTTGAAAGAGGTCTTTTCTTTTTCGTTTAGATCTTCAATTTCCCAGTAGACATCATAGAACTTAAATCCAAGAACATCTGCGTTCTGCACTTTAATGAAGCCACTGTCTGCCCAGTCAGATCCCCTGGAATCCAACAGTCGCAAATATTCGCTGTTGAAACTGGTTAATACTACTGCGTGGCCAGACCTTTTGGGATTTGATGGACGGGCTGTTATATCGATCTCTTTCTTTGTCAAAATACCTTTGCCGTTAGTTATGAAGAACTCTTTAAGCCTATCCCGCTCTTTGCGGGTAAGCTTAAATGTTGCAACCACAGGTCGGCTTGAAGCGACTGCTTCCATGGCACCCTTTAGGTCAACTGGCTTGTAACGCAAATGGTACTTCTGGCACATTTTTTTCAGTGCTGTTGTGATACTGAAGGCTTCTTTTCCAAACTGGCCGATCATTTCATCTTTTAATTCAACGAAAGTTGGAACATCGTTTTCGGGACCATGAATTCGCTTCATAGTCAAATGAAGCACTGTAGCAGATGCATGTGCATAGCAGGTGTTTCCTTCTTGCTTTTCTTGTGCTTCATAATCTCTTACTGACTGGTTTATGTAGACATCAAGGTCGACGTCTGCAAGCAAGTCGGATAACGCTTCCTGAGAGCAGACGACGTTTCGGGCGAGGTCGCAAGCGTCTCGCAGGTGGTCAGGATGATTGACCTGCAGGAACAAACGTGTTTCATTGTTTTTTACCTCAATGGACCAATCACGTTTTACAAACATGGTGCGTGGTATCGACTGCGTGGTTGTTATTGAGCTCAGTGAGAACAGGAACTTTGCACCTTGGTCCCAGTCTGTCTTCATCTCACTGTACAGTTGTCTGGGGTGAATCATTGTGGATTTAGTGAGAAAGCAGCCAACTACGGTCACACCTGCGTTCTCTAATCTTGTGGCCGCTTTCTTTATTCTCGCCGAATCATTATCTTCTCCATCTGTGGGATCTCCGTCTGATAAGACAAACAGCAGCTTTTTGTGACTTTGGAACGTAGACGCGTTTTTTTCAAAACACTTAGTCGCCGTACGGATTGCTTGATACAAGGGAGTCGCGCCGTAGATGTAGGGCTCTACTCTCTGTAATAATTCTCGGCTCCTTTCTTTCGAGAGTTCTCCTTCATCGATGTATCCATGTAATACATCTGAAGTTTTTTTAACATTGAAGATGCGAGGTTTGAAACTGACCAACAACGGTTGGGCCTTTGTCAGTGCTCCTTGGATGTCTTCCTCTGTAGCTTCTCGTATGGATGACCACACACTTGCACACGCGTGTTCAGCACCGGTTAAAAGCTGTGCCTCTAAGGCTCCTCCAGGAAAAACTCGGCATTTTGGTGGTAGACACATTTGCACAAAAGTTTTTGGAAAATCTTCGTCCGACTCAGCTTTTTCCAGAAATAAGCAAGCCTTGTGACGTGTAAATACTCCTTGGACGACCTCCCTCCTTGCCCATTTGCGGATGTATTTTGCACCGGCTCCTTCCAGTATTCGGTAAATCTTCTCTATCTGATCATCTGTGGCTTTCTGATCACATTTGGAAGACTGAAGACACGTCAAGATATCTAATAACTGGTCGCCACCTCTAGCTCCAAAGGCCAAAGCAAATACAGAGTTACCAGGAGAGACGTCATGTTTGATCAGGTTGTCAATAACTTCAAATATCGAAAGAGCCCACGGTCCTCCATCTTCATCAACACCGCTTCCCACGTTATCGCGCATGGAATCGGAGACGTCAAGAAGGATTCCAATCAATGCTTTGGCCATGTTTCCTCAGTCTAAATTTATCAAAGAATCAGATTTTCAAGAAAAAGTGAAATATAAAAGAGCGTGATAAATGAACAAGAATAACAAGTGCCTGCCTTATCATACTTATACCTTATCCGTTCTTAATTTCGCGGGTCTTTAATTTCTCTTTTTTGCGATTGTAAAAGAAATGCGAAATTTAAGACCCGTGAATAAAGATCCTCTCGAAATTTAACACGCAAACTTTAATCCATTTTATAAAATTCAAATCACAGGAAAAAATGATCAACATGTAATAATATCAACATATACGGAATATGTATCGACAGATACACAAATTATGAACTGGTCTAACTGATAAGTTCTATTTTGTATCTTCTGTTCTGAAATAACATAATTAAAATCAAAGATGGCGGCCATAATTTTCGCTAAGAAAATACTGAGTTGGCTTGGTTTCGAGACAAGTTTTCACAAAACTGGTCTCGCGGCGCGAACTCTTATACTACTCGAAACCATGGGGAAAGGAGGAACCGAAAACACTTAAACTATACTTCATCCTGTGCAACACAATCTTAAGCAGTACCGTAACGATCTTACCAACTGTCCGCATTTTGCCAGAAGTGGGTAGAACGGAAGGTTTGCTATTCATATTGATGCAGCCCATAGTGAAAAAATTGCTGGTTGATCGAAAGACAATACGCGCTGATCAAAGATTAATCGATTTTGTCGATTACGATTTTCTTTGCTTTTGTATGAATAATAGACGTTGTTGGACATTGGTTTACAAACTACGACCAGTTTCGCTGCTTTTCGGCCGAGTAATGTAGTCAAAATGGTCACACTGTTTTCTTCTTGTCAAACTAACCGAAGAAAGCGGTCCGTATGGATTCGTATGGATTTGCTTGAGCAAGCTGTTTAATGTTTTTCTGAAAACCCCGGTGTGGTCAGACTCTGGCATGTCCACAGGTAATGGAGATCGGGTAGCTTAAGAAATGTAATTATTTAACGAGTCACTGTGTTTGCGTGAATTTATATTTTAGCCCGTATTACCAGTATAGAGGCTGGCATTGGGATTTTCGGTTTTGCGGTTTTGGCTATTTTTTAGATCGGTTTTAAGGTTCTTGTGCCAAAAAACTTCCGTTTTGGTGTTCATTGCGGTTTGCGGATTTTCCGTTGTTTAGCATATGGTTTTCGGTTTTCGCGAAAACTGGTAACTGGTTTTCGGACCACGCTCGAGGTCCTCGAGAGAGCAGCTGAAATAAAGCCCATACGAATGCCAAGTCCATGGCATTCATAAATACTGTAACGAAATTAGTGTAGTTATGGATCGATCAGGGTCTTAACAACTGGGACATGAAAATGTGGCGGTTTTGACAGTTTTACATGCGGTTTTCGGTTTTGATCGAATTTTTTTTTCGGTTTTTTGGTTTTTGGTGATTTTTTTCTACGATTTTGGGTCAGACAAGAGCACGTTAGAAGTTGAGATTCTTTTGCTTTTAGGGTCTACATTTGAATTTAACTCCCATCAATACGGAAGTGCACCGAAACGTTTTCGATCTTCCCTAAGCACTCTATCTCGGCTGGAATGCGACATGTAGTATTTACAGAGATCGAGGGCGATTTTTGTTTCAAGTAGGATATTATTAGATTGCGTAAAAGCTAAAAACATACCTATACGTTGGTAGAGATCGTTACAGAATCGTTACTTTCCTGCGTGGCGTTAAAGGACTGTTCGAGACGGAGGAAGCACTCAAACACTATCGTGTGTTACCAAGACTAAAAAATAAACTAACGCCAACTCTTTGTGCACAATCGATCTGTCAGATTCATTGACCAATCATCTGTCATCTAACACGTGACAAGGAGAATATGCTTACGCAGGTTTCTTATTAGCATATTTTCCAATGCGATCTTTCTTCTCTGATCTTTTTACAGTCCTATTCAGGATCTGTTCTTACCAAAACAACATGAGGAGTTAGAACTTACTCTTGATATAACGTTCATGAAGGAGGTAGCATCCGAAGACTGTTGTATGACAGCGAGACAAGCTGAATAGTTGGAAATGAAGAGACGGATTTAATGTACTGCCTTGCCTGAAATTATTTAAGTGTTTATTTAGATGATCTTTGGGAAAGTAGCTCACGGGGGTGTGGGTTTTTCGGTCAACAAAATTCATGAAGACGGACAAGGAGGAAAGACTGATGGGAAAGCATTTGACTCTATTGGCCTCGTCTCCCTCTTACATGTACTGGAATATACCTTAAATGAATTTTTCATTTATATGTCAACTAATTTGTATTTTAACTCATTTGTGATATTTTACTAAAGAATGTCCAAGATAAATATTTAAGGAGTCAGTTCGAGCATGCGCAATCGGTGCATTTTAAACGAGAAGCTCGCAACTTCAAAAAATGGGTAAAGAAAATAACTGGGACAAATCGTAATGGTTTTCTAACTAGGCGAGGTTTTTATACTCCTAAAAACTGTAAAGATTAAATAAAGAAAACCTAAACACATCCCCTGATCTATAAATTTATGCAGGTCTCAATACCATATTTTCTGTCGTTATGTTTACAAGTCGCCAGAATCTTGAATCATCTTGAATAAAAGAGCATTATTCAAAACGATCTAAAGCCAATTTTTTTCCATGGAAAATACAATAGGAGAAATGTTGCTGATAACAGTCAGTTATGAGCTGCTCCCCATAACTCCTTCGTTGCTTAATCATGTACAGTTCAACTGGAAAAAAATGGGCAAATGAGAGGTTCTTTTTATGCGCAAAAACGGGATGTTTGTTTTTTATCCTTCAGAAATGCTTTAGAACTTCCTCCTTTGATAGTTTTTTTTTTTTAAATTTAAGGTATGGAGCTGCAGCCGGTGTTACTCAACTCTTCATCTGCAGTGCATTCAAAAGTGGGCCAGGGATGGAGCTGCTTATACTCAATTAACCTCAGATGATACTCTAAATCCTGCTGAGTTGCCGTGGTATTGGTATGTATAATGGGTTTGCTTACAATAATGGACTTCTGAACTTTTACTCTGAGGCCTGAAATATGAGTTGGGTCCATTTTGTTACTCTTACTTTTGTTCTAGTTTATTTTTCTTTTATTGTAATTTAATAACCAGCTGTTTTTTTGTTCCAATAATTCAGCCCGAAATGCAGGTGTGAATTCAAGCAGTCTGAATGTCCCACAAAATATTATTGCTTTTGTGAAAAACAGGTATGGTAGCTAATTAAATCAGGAAATTTTTGAATTCGACAAGAGTCTTTTTGTGAGGTTGAGTTATGTATTTCCTCCATTCAGTGCCACACTTGCATGAATGCTGCCCTCTGTTAGACGGGGAGGATAGAGGCAAACTTGCTATTCAGTGTGGCTCCTTTAAATAAGTTCTATTTTCAATTAAAGGAATGTTTCATTTATAGGTAGATTATAATGAGGAGAAAAAAAATAAGACTACAGATACAATTCAAGCATCACCTTAAATATTTATATCAAAATAGTGAGAATCGGAACACAAATAACACATTAATTATTGTCTAGGGCATATGTGTGGTTATTATAATTATTTACCATTTAATTTTAAATTTAAATTTAATTTTATGTCAATGATTTTAGAAAATTATGAAACATTGAATACTAACTTAAGATGAATATTGCCCTTGAATAATGCTGCAGAGGCATAGCTGAAAGTTTGATAGATGGCCTGCAGCATTTTGTAGAATCCATGTGGTGCAGAGTAGCATTATTTTTAGAGTAAAGTCGCATAATTATAGGTAAGGGGATGGTATCATTTCAGGTCAACCCATCTTTTGACCCCTGGTTGACACCACACTCTTGCGGCCAATCTTGTAGCAGACCTCTCAAGCCTGAGTGTGGACATGAATGCCTTCTTCTTTGTCATCCAGGTACAGTACAGATCAGTTAATCATTTTACCTAAAATAGTGTATAAGTTAGAGGATTGACAAAGAATGCTCTGTACTTTCATTTTGCAAGATTATCTTTTGAAAAATGATATATCAGTGATGATAACAGAGCCCTATATGCAGTGTTATTCTTTATTATCTGTAGTGGAATGAATCATCAGGCTTATTTCCATATAGCCATTGAGCCCATCCCTTCAGTAGAATTTAATGGTCAATTCAATAAAGGCAATGGTGAAGGATCAGCTTTAAGCAGATTTTTATGGAAAAATAAATGAGAATTTAGTGTTATGTCAATTATGATACCCTCCAGCTGATAAGTTTGTCATTTCTACTCATGTGCTCTTTGTATAATGCATTAAAATTGTGTCAAGAAGTTGGAAATTGGTCACTTCTTTCAAAGTGCTGTTCCATGTTGAATATACAGGTCCGTGTCCTCCTTGTCCAAAGACTGTCTTTGCATCCTGTCACTGTGGATCTCAGGCACCAGTGGTCAGACGCTGCAGCGCTAAATCTTGGTCGTGTGGAAAGCCTTGTGGAAAGTTACTTTCTTGTGGCCAGCACAGCTGTGAGTTCCCATGCCATGCTGGTAAGAAAACAGTTTGTTAGCCTTGTACATAACATGTTCTCTTCTTTATTCCGTAAATTTGGAACTGTAAAGTTGTGGAATTGATTTCAATTGACTAAATCTGTTGTAACTTGCTATTACAAGTTTTTCCTCCTCACATCGTAGGTGACTGTCTACCATGCCCTAAAGAGAGTGTGCAGAGCTGTCTGTGTGGTAAAATGACAAATAAAAGACCTTGTGCAAGTCCAGATTGGCAATGTGAACAGGTGATGTTTTGTCTCACTGATAATTAAGTTAAAAGTGAAAAAGCTCAAGACTGGATCTTATTTGAATATTGCTATTACTAACAATTTGCTACAATTAGTTTTTCAACTTACTTTAGCAGTTGTACCTTTTTGTGACTGCTGCAATCTTTCAGGTTTGTAATAGAGTGTTGTCCTGTGGCCATCATAGATGTGAAAGACTGTGCCATGCAGATAAGTGTGGTGAATGCCCAAGAACAGGAGAAAGAAAATGTCCCTGTGGACAAACTTGTAAGTATTTTGCTTTTGTCAATTTTGTTTATTTTATTTTCCAAGAGGACAAGGTTTACTTTTTGACAAAATAGAATTGGTCCTGGTGAGCACCAAATTCCAAACGTGTGATGAAAACAGCCTTAAACTTATTTTTTATATATATATATCAGCATGGTGAATAAGGGAGAAAATGTGTGATTCTCCTTCTAAGTTAAATAAGGCATTAACATGCTGAAGCTCTCTGTTGTCTCTTTCAGCTCTTTTGCTACCCTGCACAGAAGATGTTCCAACCTGTGGTGGCACTTGTGACAAGCCATTGGTTTGTGGCAGACATAAATGTGCTCAGCAGTGTCATACAGGGTCCTGTGGGGTTTGTCGACGGTTAGTTACCAAGACTTGCCGTTGTGGCAAGCGTGAGAAAAGTGTTTTGTGTTCCCAAGAGTTTCTGTGTGACATTAAGTGTCTGAAGATGAGGCAGTGTGAACGACATCCATGTAAACGGAAGGTGGGGTGTTAAACTGACTTTATAAGCAACAAAAAATGTTTCTGCAGCCTGATGGCTAAAATTGTATGCTCCTAATCAAAACTGTAACAAAATTCTCAAACGTGATTAGTTATCACCAGCCCGATTTGAGCACAAATAGGACAGTGTATGCTTGATTGGTTATCACCAGCCCGATATGGGCACTAATAAGGCAGTGTATGCATCATGCTTGTAATTGGACAGAGTAATAGGACAGTTAAAGGGGCAGTTAACACGTCATGCCCGTATAAGTGGACTGAACGCATCTTGTGCGTGCACTGTTGACTCGCATTTTTCAGAGTTAACTGTTTTTCTAACGCAAACATGTAACAAATGTCTAGTTTCTCTCTCAAATTTTGTCATAGTTTTAATAAATTGGTAAAAGGACTTTGTGTAGTCCAATTCTGTTCGTAATCATACTTAAAATACCATCATTAATTAATTGATGCTACTTATTCATTTATGTCTATGATTTGTTTGCAGTGTTGTGATGGAGGTTGCCCTCCATGTGAACAAACTTGTAATCGAAATCTGAACTGCAGGAACCACAAATGCCCATCACAATGTCACAGAGGTATTGCGCATTGTATCAAATTGATGTTTGTATGTCTTTGTTGCAGTGGTTGACCTAACACTTTGGTCAGCTTTATAAGATTTATTGGACAGTTATTTATTTCTTTATTCCTATATTCCCTCTTATGTAGGACCATGTTACCCATGTCCCCTCCAGGTGGATGTGAAGTGTTTCTGTGGTTCTACAGTTCTTACAGTACCCTGTGGACGTGAAAAAGTTACCAAGCCACCTAAATGTGCTGAATTTTGCAGGTTAGGATGCGGCTCTTTATATGTGTTCTTTCTGATAACTTCTTTCTGAGGTTTTTGTTTCATCAATGCTTGTCCATTAATAAAAATATGAAAATCCAAGCTAAATGGAACCCCTCATGTATTTGAATGTTTTGATGGTTATTACCAGGATCAGAGGACCACCTACTTTTGTCAACATATATAATAGTCAATTACAGTGCCTGTTGTTGTGTGACCTTGGGAAAGTGTGCCTTAATTCCCGTATGTTTCTAGTCACCAGAGACATATTTCAAATTGTTACGATTTCTGTCCCCTCTTTGAATTGTGATTTAACATTAGGATGAAATATTTCTTACTATATTGTAACAGAAACATTATGTCTCTTACAGCCATCCTCCAGATTGTCATCACCCAAAACGCAAAGTAAGTTTTAGAAACCTATCTATCTATGAAAACAGTTGTAAAACATTTTTGTATTAGCGGTAGTTGCTTTATGTCTGTTGTTATGGCAACAGGAAGCACAAAGCGAATGTACTATTCTGTCACCGATTTGATCAGAATTTGATTTTAAACTGCAACATGTACTTTAGATCGAGAATGATGTTGTGATTAAATGGGTTTGTTAAGTTGTCTTTTTATGTTTTTCCTTCAGCGTCATCACTGTCATTATGGCTCCTGCCCTCCTTGCCACCAGCGCTGTGATCTGCCACTTCCTTGTGGGCACCCTTGTCCTGTCAGCTGCCATGACAACAAACGTGACCAATCAAAACTCTTAAAGGTTTTGTATGTTAGATATGAATGTCATACTCATGATAAGACGATTGATTTCAATGAAATGATAATACCCATATACCCTCTAGTGGTGTTGTCCTCAACTGTAGATGTTTTACAGTTGTCATCTTGTTTCTAGTCGTTTTCAAATGGATTCCCGGCTGTATCTAAATCAAATTCAGAGAGTACTAAGAAGGAACCAGTACCTTGTCCTCCATGTGTTGTTCCAGTTGAGATGTAAGTAGTGAAGAGCTCTTCCTACACAGGAATCTTTTCAATTTCCCCGTTTCCTCTTTCATTCTACCCTCCTGCCTCTGTACAACTCTGATTTTTTCTGTGTGGCTTAAAGCAAATGAAAGGACTGCTGTGTAGGCTAGTCAAGTGATAATTTGCAATTTTATCAATGTTTTTCCCTGTCATTATGACTTAATCAACCTGAGTTTATATTTATTGTTGTTGCCATTTTTAGGAGCTGCCTTGGCAAGCATGAGGTGTGTTTTCTAACCTTTCCGTTTTGATGTTAATGTATCCTTAAAATTCACTCGTTAGGCAACTTCTGAACTGTACAGCTTGTATTTTTACAGCCTCCACCTAATTGTCCTTGTCAAGTTTGTTTTCTTTAACTTGTATTAAACTTCTTAAAAGTTTCTGTATCAATTTTTTTTCTAGTGAGTTAACCTGTGTTAATTTTTCCCGCCCAGATCAGCTCTCTTGCTTGTTCTTCTGCAAAGCCATTTTCATGTGCTCGACCTTGTGGCCGTCAGCTTCATTGTGGAAACCACACTTGCCAACTGGAATGTCATGTTGTCACTGGTGTAGTTGATAATCAACAGGTAAACTTGTACTCAGATAATTACAACAACGTGTCTTTCTTGGTTCAAGCTGGTCATGGTTTCATGGGAACAGAAACTGTGTAGTGATGACACAGAAATCTAACTGAGTGGCTGTTCTTACAAAAAATTATGGTTTTGAAAAATTACTCTTTTGGTTTTGGTATTGATTTAGGCAGGTAAAGAATGCCACGATTGTGAGGAAGCTTGCGAGAAACCTCGGCCAGAGGGATGCACACATCTTTGCCTTCTACCATGTCACATTGGTGAGCAAATGATCAATGAAAGTTTTTCTTGTATAAAAAAAATTCAACTATATCATGATTGTTATTACTTATGTCAAGAGTTCTTCAGGATGATCTTATTAAAATGAAGGTTCTTTTGCAAAAATTCACAATACTGTCTATTCTGGCTTAGTGCAACATGTAATTGTTTTTTCTCAATCACAGGAGATTGTCCAAAATGTAAGCAGATGGTGAAGCTTCCTTGTCATTGTGGCTTAATGCTGGTTTATGTGTCATGTAGGTAAGATACTGTATATGACATTATAAAGTTCATCATGTTATTAATCTTTAATATGTGGTATGTATTTTTGAAGAAGGAGTTCAAAAACATTCTCCTTCTGGTGCTTTTTGTCTCTTAGTGAATTAACCTCAGTGGATGAACAAACTCGCAATAAACTAATGTCCTGTAAGAATCAGTGTCCAAAGAATCTAGTAGTCTGTGGTCACCGGTGTTCATCCAACTGTCATTACGGCCCCTGCCCATCCTCTGAGCTGTGCAATAGGAAGTCTTCTGTGAGGTGTCCTTGTCGCCGTAAAAAGAAGGTAAGTCTTCTGTATGGTCCAATGCAGAGTAAGTGGATAATAAAAGTAATGTGGCACTGTACTGGTATTGCTTTGCTTCACTCTTGTGCTATTGCAATAAGTCAGGTTCTAAATGTAAACCAATGGTCATAACTTGGTCATTCTTCTGTTATGTTTTAAGGAGTTTTCTGCTTACGAGTTCTCATTGGCTCCATTGTTTTGGATGATTGATTTTGTTAAACAACGGTGAATCAAAATGAACTTAAGTGTGCTTTGAGACTGTTTAGCTTGATAAGCCGTGATTAAACTGTGGTGTTTCTTTTCTGTATCAAGGATTTTCCCTGCCGCATGGTGCAGAAAGGTGAAGCTAAGTTACTTTGTGATGAAGAGTGTGAAACATTTAAAGCTAAACAAAAGAAATTGTTGAGTGAAGAAGATGAGATGAGGAAAAAAGGAGAACTTAAAGCACAACAGGTAACTTGAACTCAACTTTCATCATTCAGAACCCTTCAAACAAGCAATGTGAACTCTCTTTTCTACCCACAATCTTTCACTCTGCGCAGAGAAATCATTTTAAATAATAGTTCTTAGAACCGATGATTCTTGAAGATTTTTAGTACAGTAGCCTAAGTACAGTTAGCCTAAGAATTACTATATGGTAGGTAAAGGTGTAGTCTGCACTCGAGCAAAGTGGTCCATCCAGCTAGATCTTATCCAGGTTTCAATAGCATGAAGCAACTAGGATGGAAGGAGGAGTACTACTCCCTCCCTGAATGGGATGCCAGTCCATTTCAAGTACCCCCCCCCAACCCTAACCCTAACCCCCCTTCCCCCCACAGCAGCATTTCATCAGGCTTACCTGACAATTCGTCAGTACCCATTTCTACTCCTGAGTGGAGAGAGGCACTGTTTCCCAAGAACACAACACAATGACCTAACTGGGTTTGGAACTCTGATTTCTTGACATGGTAAACAATGCACTTACCATTACACACTGTGTCTGCTACAATAACTATAATTTGCCATCTTGTTATTAACCTAGGAGGAGCTGGAGTGGTTTGAGAGGAAACAGCGAGGGAAGAAACGGCGTCCAAGGAAGCAAAAAGAAGAAATAATTGAGCCATCGTGGTTCCAACGTCACTGGTTCACTATTGTCATGTTTCTGGGGGCAGTAGTCTTGATGGCTGGACTCCTTCTTATTGCCGTGGACTAATTAAATTTAACGGGTACATTTGGATGGTGTACTATATCACAAGCCTGAGATTTTATTTAAGATAAAAAATAATAATTCAAGTAAACTATTCTTTCTTGGAACAATTTTTGAACACTTTATTACAAAGAGTACATGATATTATTTTTAATATCAAATAAACAGTGTACTATATAAAGTATTTACAAAGATAATGTATTTACATTTGTTCAATTTGAGGTATTTCTCGGAAAGAATAAATTGATTTTAAAGAGAAACTTTACAGACTTGCATGATTGCGTTTATTTTGACCTTACTTTAGACTCGCAAAATCAGATCGACTTAGTCCTCTGGCATTATCAAAAACCTACCCACTTAATATACTTATTCCGTTGATCCAAATTGTGATTTGGCAATGCTAACAGCACGTGATTTCTTTCGACCATCTTGTGTTGTTTCCTCCGAGTCAGTTTTCTTGGGTTCTTGGTGTTCAGCTACCACTTCAAGAAATTCAGGTACTCTAGTGTTCTTTTTGTCTATAAAATCTTTGAATGCTTTTGCTCCATGCATGGTGGAAAGTACAAAAGTATTGCTCCAAGTTGTAACATTGTAACTATGTTTTTGACTGTGTGGTGTAGTTGTGCTGGTGCAACCTCTTTCTCAGTGTATCTCTCTCACATACTCCTTAGGTAATGAAGGAGAATGATATAGCGGCGGAAGGGTGGTAAGAGAAGGAAATTTGTATTAAGGGGGTGAGCAATGGTCAAAAGGAGAGAGATTGGTTGAAACAATATAGAGAGTTAATGTTGTCTTGTTGTGTTGATGTTTATAGTTGGTGCCACAGTCCTACTAACTTCTGCTTTTCCTCTTGGACTCAGACAGTGTTTTATCCAGCTGTGCTTTAAGGTTTCCTTGGTATTCGTGCTCATGTCTGGACGAAAGACCACCGATTACCAAAAGGTAAGACAAGTCTTCAATAGAGTGCAATTATTATTACCGTGAAATAGCTAGCTAACTAAATACTACTTAATAGCGCTAAGTTCTTTGTTTTCTATTCTTGGATTAGCACTATTTAGTAGTAATTAGTTAGTCTATTTCACGGGTATATTATATGCACTCTGTGATGTCAGTGATCAGTAGAGTGGTTTTCAGAAACCCGTGAAATAATTATCATTATTTTGATATTGTGCATTAAAGCGTAGTAATGTGTTTTTTACTATTAAATTGCATTTTTTAATATCCAAGTTGAAGTTACTGCAAAATATGTTAGTAATTATTTCGCGGGTTTATGAAGACCACTCTATCGTGAGCTTCATAGATGTGATTATCACTTTCCAATCATAACGCAGATAATTATTTCTGAAATAGTTTATTTTGTAGGTACTAGAGAAGATAATCGAAATATTGCCAAGAGAACCAAGAGTCAAACGAGCGGTGCTTGATTTTGAAAAGTTGGTTTGGAAATCCATTCCTAAAGTAATGCCAACAGTGAAACTATCCGGTTGTGAATTTCATTAGAGCCAGGCCGTATGGAGAAAGGTATGAAAGTGAGGTCTGAAAAAGGAAACAACAACAAGAAATCTGTTCTTACTTGTATTTTATTACCTCATCAGATCCAATATTTGGGACTTCAGGCTGTCTACCATGAGTACAGACCGACCCAGATGTTCTCGAGGAAAGTCATGTTCCTACCATCTGTGCCCTCAGACGACGTTGAGGACATGTTTAACTGGCTCGTACAACAGGCTGACCAGAACGCCGCCCTACAAAACCTTTTTGAATACGTGAGAAAAACATGGGAATATCGGCACCAATAGCTACATTGAGGGTTGGCACAATAGGATGAACCAAAGAGCCTCTTACCGCCATCAGCTGCAATTTTATCTGCCAGTGAAATTTCAGCACAGTGAAGCAATGCTAGCAAAGCTTCAGGTGGAACTTGTTAGTCAAGCTAAACTCCCAAGAATTCAACGAAAACGCTATCGTGACATGCAGTCAAAGATAATTAAGCTTTGGGATCGTTTTGATAATGACGAAATCGATTCGTATAGATAACTAAAGAAATGTTTGATTTTGACAGTGCCTCCGGTTTTATTGTTACTAGATAGCAAATGAATGTATCATTAATTGTTGCAATTAAAATTCCATAATTGACATTACTTGAACTTTATATATTTAGACGAAATAGGTCTTTAGTACTTTTTAATAAAAAGTGAAACAGTTTGCAGGTTTTTACTTTGACTTCAGAGGAGGGAGGACTGGTGACGATTACTTTCAAAATCAACATGGCGTCCTTAGTGTGGGTCGTTATGTTTGTAGTGGATGATGTACTGTCAAAACTAAAAAGTTTTTCGTTTAACAAAGGAAAAGTAATAGAAGTAATCGTTCGAATGGGGAGTTCTTTACATTTTCATAGAGAGAAAGATTTGTTCCTCTCTTCAAGAATAGTGATCGTGTTCACAAGCGTTTCCATCTAGTCGGAGTTGTTACATAAAGAAATATCTAAGCTCTCGCCGTTGGATCTTATTGAAAGTGACATGTGACGGTGAAATATCTTATCAGTATAAATTAGAATACCTTTTACATTGAGGTTTCTCACTAATAATTACTGTGCGAAATGACTATTAAGAATTGTGCGAACGGTCCAAAACTTGTGCGAAAAGACTTGTGCGAAAAGTCTTTGGTGCGAAATGTCCTATATTCGTTTCATATTAAAGCTAACCTCTTTTCTCACTGGAACTGGCAAGTGTAAAAGTTTGCTCAGATCGATACAAATTCCCTAGAAAATACTAGCCCAGTTCAAAAAAAGCTTCTTTCAACCTGTTCTACCTGTTCATCTTACTTCACTAGTTTTCTCAAGTCAAATCTAATGTTTAATGCCTGCATTGTGCCTATTTCTTCCTATATGACATTTGCTGTTTTTTTTTTTTGGTTTTTTTTGTTTTTTTTTTTCTGCATGGATAAGTTGTTTTGCCTATGAAAAGTAGGGAAATTTCCTTGCTTTTTGTAAACCGTCCTTGGTTATTTCTCTCTGCAAAACTAAACTTGATCTAAATCTTTGAAGATTTTTCTTTTTAGGACCGCTAGGGTCGGTTGTTTATGCCAAAATGACGATTACTGTAATCATACCTGTCAACTAGTTTGAGCAAGCAGAATACCACTTATATATTAACTGAAACTGAGGCGTGAGTAGTCCAGTGGTCAGTGTGCTGGACTCTGGGTCCGACGGCCCGGGTTCAAGTCCTGGCTGGGGCATGACGTTGTGTCCTTAAGCAAGACGCTTCACTCACATTGCTTCGTCTTCTCGGATAGGACGTAAAACCGTAGGCCCCGTCTCCTGCAGGGTTGGGGTAGGAGACGTTAATTTCCCACGCACGAGATTACTGTGTGGTGGATGTCCTCCCCTGGGGTGGGATGGGTGGAAGACACTAATTGTAAAGCGCCTTTGATCATTCAAATGTTAAAGGGCGCTATAGAAGTAAATAAATTATTATTATTAAACTGATATTAAATCGTTTTCATTCGGCGCCTTTGTTCAGGTTATCCTGTTACGGAGGTTGTGATATCTTCCCTATAAAAAAAAGAAAGGCTAAACATTTCTCCATCAGAGTAAAAAGGATAACGAGGATCATTTATGTGCTTGAAGCAGTGAGATAAATGTTGAGAGCCAAAATGTTTCCTTTGGGGACATTTTTCAGATTGAATTCCTTGTTACATTTGGGACACTTAGCACCTGACAAATTGCCAGTGAACTTCTTGACCGGTGAATCTTGCTGGCATCTGGGACAATTCACGGTGTAAACATCTCGCTGAAGACTCGGCAAAGTTTCCATCAGCCATTTGGCACGCTTGGATCCAAGTTCCTTGAAAGAGGTTTTTTCTTTTTCGTTCAGATCTTCTACTTCCCAGTGAACATCATAAAACTTAAATCCAAGAACGTCTGCGTTCTGCACTTTAAAAAAGCCGTTGTCTGCCCAGTCGGATCCCTTGGAATTCAACAGTCGCAAATATTCACTGTTGAAACTGGTTAAAACCACTGCATGGCCAAACCCTTTGGGATTTTCTGGACGGGCTGTTATATCGATCACCCTTTTTGTTAAAATACCTTTTCCGTTAGTTTCGAAGAACTTATAAAACCTACCCCACTCATTGAGGGTAAGCCCAAATGTTGCAACCACCGGTCGGCTTGAAGCGACTGCTTCCATGGCACCCTTGAGGTCAACTTGCTTGTAACGCAAACGGTACTTGTTGCACATTTTTTCGAGCACTGTTTTGATAACGGCAGCTTCTTTTCCAAAATGGCCGATCATTTCATTTTTCAATTCTTCGAAATCTGGGATTTTGCCCTGGCGGCCATGAATTCGCTTCATAGTCAAATGAAGCACTGTAGCTGATGCATGTGCAAAGCAGGTCTGTCCTTCTTGCTTTGCTTGTGCTTCGTAATCTCTTACTGACTGGTTTATGTACACATCGAGGTCAACGTCTGCAAGCAAATCGGATAACGCCTCCTGAGAACAGACGACCTTTCGAGCAAGGTCGCAAGCTTCTCGCAGGTGGTCGGGATGATTAACCTGCAGGAACAAACGTGTTTCATTGTTCTTAACCTCAATGGACCAATCACGTTTAACAAACATGGTGCGTGGTATCGACTGCGTGGTTGCGATTGAGCTCAGTGAGAACAGGAACTTTGCACCTTGGTCCCAGTCTGTCTTCATCTCACTGTACAGTTGTCTGGGCTGAATCATTGTGGATTTAGTGACAAAGCAGCCAACTACGGTCACACCTGCGTTCTCTAATCTTGTGGCCGCTTTCTTTATTCTCGCCGAATCATTATCTTCTCCATCTGTGGGAACTCCGTCTGATAAGACAAACAGTAGCTTTTTGTGACTTTGAAACGTAGACGCGTTTTTTTCAAAACACTCAGTCACCCTACCGACTGCTTGATGCATGGGAGCGTCGCCATAGATGTAGGGCTCTACTCTCTGTAATAATTCTCGGCTCCTTTCTTTAGAGAGTTCTCCTTCGTCGATGTATCCATGTAATACATCTGAAGCTTCTTTAACATTGAAGATGCGAGGTTTGAAACTGATCAACAACGGTTGGGCCTTTGTCAGTGCTCCTTGGATGTCTTCCTCTGTAGCTTCTCGCATGGATGACCACACACTTGCACATGCGTGTTCGGCTCCGGTTAAAAGCTGTGCCTCTAAGGCTCCTTCAGGAAAAACTCGGCATTTTGGTGGTAGACACGTTTGGACAAATGTTTTTGGAAAATCTTCGTCCGACTCAGCTTTTTCCAGAAACAAGCAAGCCTTGTGTTGTGTAAATACTCCTTGGACGACCTCCCTCCTTGCCCATTTGCGGATGTACTTTGCACCGGCTCCTTCCAGTATTCGGTAAATCTTCTCTATCTGATCATCTGTGGCTTTCTGATCACATTTGGAAGACTGAAGACAAGTTAAGATGTCTAATAACTGGTCGCCACCTCTAGCTCCAAAGGCCAAAGCAAATACAGAGTTATCAGGAGAGACGTCGTGTTTGATCAGGTTGTCAATAACTTCAAATATCGAAAGAGCCCACGGTCCTCCATCTTCATCAACACCGCTTCCCACGTTATCACGCATGGAATGGGAGACGTCGAGAAGGATTCCAATCAATGCTTTGGCCATGCTTCCTCGGTCTAAATTTATACAAGAATCGGATTTTTAAGGAAAAGTGAAATGTAAAAGAGCGTGATAAATGAACTAGAATAACAAGTTCCTGCCTTATCATACTTATACCTTATTCGTTCTTAATTTCGCGGGTCTTTAATCTCTTTTTTTTCGCGATTGTAAAACAAATGCGAAATTTAAGACCCGCGAATAAAAATGCTCTCGAAATTTCAGTAACTGCCAAACTTTAATCCACGATAGAAAACTCAAATCACAGGAAAAAATGATTAACATGTAATAATATCAACATACCTGTATACGGAATATGTATCGAGAGATAAACAAATTATCAACTGGTCTAACTGGTAAATTCTATCTTGAATCTTCTGTTCTGAAATAACGATGATTTGCAAAGATTTCACCTGTGGAGTAGAGAATCTAGAGTGAATCGCCAGATTTGTACAAACTCCTTAGATGGTCTTTCATGCAGTCGTCAAAAGTTCAGAATTTTTTAAAATTAAAATGAAGTGCGAAAGAAATGAATCGCGAATTTTAATGCTTTCTTTTCATATTTACACATTTAAGTCGCGAAAATAAAACCTCGGAAATACTGTCTCGCCAAAATCGCGAAATTAAGCGCCAATAACGTGCTCGTTTCTACTGACCAGGATTTAGAGGAAGATTCTGCACGGTGCATTTACCATTGGGAAGCGAAACAATGGGGAAATTGGAAACCGAAAACACTCTCCCCATTTTTCCACTGCCATTAAAATCAAAGATGGCGGCCATAATTTTCTTTAAGAAAATACTGAGCATTCGCTCGCGAAAATTACGCCTGCTCTGTAGGCTGACGATCATACGACCTTGAAAACAATAGGGTAAGCTTAGACTTGTCAGCGGGGAACCCCCTACTTCGTTTCCGAGAATTTAGTCGCACAAAAATACTTCCTGTTTTTCTGAGAATTCACACAATGGAAAGCGAGCAAAATTTAAAAAGAAAATATTTCTTTAATTTAAAAGCATATCAGTATCCACCAAGTGGACAAGAGATATGTCACGACATGATTCCATATAATTATGAAACATATAGTAATCAAAAATTATTTCCATCACATGGTACGTAGTATAGAGTTGGTTTTCTTGCGAGACAAGTTTCGCAAGTTTCGAGACTGGTCTCGCACCGCTAATCCTCATAGTACTCGAAACCATAGGACCAGGGAGAACCGAACACACTTTGATTATACCTCATCCAGGGTTCAAAATAATTTTCAGCTTTTAGCGTGAATTTGTAGGCTTTTGTCAAGGCTCATTTTTTTCCCAGCTGCCAATAATAAATTTCAGCATCAGAATCTTTATTTTGATCAACATGTTTTGTTGCGGCAATCCCTTTTCTAACAAAGCGTAGTGAATGGCTCAATTTTTCAGTGTTCGGTCAAGAGTGAAATATATAACTTAGTCTAGAAAAATTGCCGCGCTTCTCCATCACAGCCACAGGAAATCCGTACCGTCAAGCACCGACTTTTATTTGAATACATGAGAAGGCGTTACTAACGACATCAAACAGGATTTGGCTGAAAATAAATCTTGATTAAGGTAGTATGTACGTGCAGAAACATAAACACGGTGTACACGAACTTGCATGTTTCACGCTTGAACAAATACGTAGAAAGCTGAATACTCTGAAGAAAAATACTCCTTTTAACACACTTCAAATTTCGAAACTTTATACTCGCTTACGTTTCCGAAAAGCCTTTAGAACATTTGTTGGCTGCTTTATCGCCCGATATGAAATGTTCACCACAACATGGCAGCGACTTTAACTTCAGTTGGGCGATAAATAAGCATAATATTTTCTATAAAATACTAGTTCTTCGGTGAAATATTGCTGGCAAGTGTGCAAAAAGTTCCGGCTGCCCTGATATTAGATTGTGTAAAAGCTAAAAACATACCTATACGTTAGTGGAGATCGTTACAGAATCTTTTCTTTCCTGAGCAGCGTTAAAGGACTGTTCGAAGCACCCGTGGATCACCAGCACTGGAGAGTAAAGTAACACCGACTCTTTATAACCAAAGCACTGTCTGACAGATGATTGGTGAATGAATCTGACAGATATCTAACACTTGTCATGGAGAATATGCTTATGCAGGTTTCCTATTTGGCTTAACTTACTCTTAAAATAAAATTCATGAAGGAGGTAGCATCCGAAGACTGTTGTATGACAGCGAGACAAGCTGAATAGCTGGAGATGAAGTGACGGGTTTAATGTACTGCCTCGCCTGAAATTATTTTCCAAGTGTTTATATTTTCATGGTTTCACGTGGCCCGAACACGTAGACAGACTGGGTCGAGTGCCCAATGAGCGCGACTCGTGCTCAGGGTTTTACTTTCAATGAAATTCATGATAGAGGACAAGGAGAAAAGATTGCGAGGAAAGCATTTGACTCTATTGGCCTCGTCTCCCTCTTACATGTACTGGACAATACCTTTAATATATTTTTCCATTTATATGTTAACTCATTTGTATATTAACTCTTTTGTGATATCTTATTAGAGATTGACCAAGTTAAATATTTTAAGGAGTCAGTTCGAGAATACGCTATCTGTGCATTTCGGTTTATTTTAAACGAGAAGCTCGGAACTTCAAAAAACGGCAACACAAATATCTGGGATATTGTGCTAGACATCTTAATGGTTTTGTAACTAGGCGAGGTTTTTAAACTCCTAAAACCTTTAAAGATTGAATTTAGGAAACCTATACAGATCCCTTGATCGATAAATTTATGCAGGTCTCAACACCATGTTTTCTGTCGTTTAATTTGGTTACAAGTCACCAGAATCCTTTGGATCATTCCGATCAAATGAGAATTATTCAAAAGGATCTGAAGCCAATTTTTTCCATGGAAAATACGACAGGACAAATGTTGCTGATAACATAGAGTCAGTTATGAGCTGCTACTCATAACTCCTTCGTTGCTTAATCATGTACATGCAGTTCAACCGGAAAAAATGAGCAAATGGGAGGTTCTTTTATGTGCAAAAACGGAATATTTGTTTTTTAATCCTTCAGAAATACTTAAGAACTTCCTCCTTTGATATATATATATTTTTTAATTTAAGGTATGGAGCTGCAGCCGGTGTTGCTCAACTCCTCCCCTGCAATGCATTCAAAAGGGGGCAAGGAATGGACCGAGCTGCTTATATTCAATTGACCTCAGATGATACTTTAAATCCCGCTGAGTTGCCGTAGTTTTGGTATGTATAACGGATTTGCTTACAATAATGGACTTCTGAACTTTTACTCTGAGGCCTGAAAAATAAGTTGGTTCCATTTTGTCACATTTATTTTTTTCAGGTCTTTTTATCTTTTTAAATTATTAATTAATAACCAGCTGGTTTTGTTTCAATAATTTAGCCCCAAATGCACAGGTGAATTCAAGCAGTCTGAATGTCCCGCAAAATATTATTGCTTTTGTGAAAAGCAGGTATGCATGGTAGCTATCATTAAATTAGAACATTCTTGAATTTGACAAGAGTTTTTCCTCTGTTTATTCCACATTCTGTCAAGTTTTTTGAGGTTGAGTTCTGTATTTTCTCCATTAAATGCCACACTAATGGCCTCCATCAGGCGGAGAGGATAGAGACAATTTTTGCCATACAGTGTGGCTCCTTTAAATAAGTACTATTTTCAATTAAAAGAATGCTTCATTTATGGGTAGATTATAATTTGAAAAAAAAAATAACAAGACTGTACAGCTACAATTCAAGGATTACCTTGCATATTTATATCAAAATAGTGATTACTGGAACTTATAACATATTAATTAGTGTCTAGGACATAATTTGTGGTTATTATTAATTAATATATATTTACCATGGCCAATTTAAGAAAGGCAATGCTGAAGCATTGATCAGCTTTTAAGTAGTTGTAGAAAAGTGTGAAGTGAAGGGAGGACATCCTCAGATTTTTAAGGAAAAATAAATGAGAATTTAGTGTTATGTCAATTATGACACCCTCCAGCTGATAAGTTTGTCATTTCTCCTCATGTGCTCTTTGTATAATGCTTTAAAATGGTGTCAAGAAGTTGGAAATTGGTCACTTCATTCAAAGTGCTATTCCATGTTGCATATACAGGTCCATGTCCTCCATGTCCAAAGACTGTCTTTGCATCCTGTCACTGTTGATCTCAGGCACCAGTGGTCAGACGTTGCAGTGCTAAATCTTGGTCGTGTGGAAAGCCTTGTGGAAAGTTACTTTCTTGTGGCCAGCACAGCTGTGAGTCTCCATGCCATGCTGGTAAGAAAACAGTTTTTTAGCCTTGCACATAGCATTTTCTCTTCTTTATTCCATAAATTTGGAACTGTGAAGTTGTGGAATTGATTTCAATTGACTATAAACCTGTTGTAACTCACTGTTACAAGTTTTTCCTCCTCACATTGTAGGTGACTGACCACCAGTCTAAATATGCTGAACTTTGCCGGTTAGGATGCTGCTCTTAATATGTGTACTTTCTGATAACTTCTTTCTGAGGTTGTTGTTTTCATTAATGTTTATCAGATTTTGCCCAAACTGATTTTATCAGATTTTGTCCATTAATGAAAATATAAAAATCTGAGTTAAATGGAAACTCAAATGTATTTGCATGTTTTGATGGTTACTACCAGTATCAGAGGACTACCTACTTTTAGTCAAAATATATTATTAATAGTCAATTACATACATTGCCTGTCATTGTGTGACCTTAGGAAAGTCAGTGCCCTTAAATTCCCATGTTTCTAGTCACCAGAGACATCTTCAAACTGCTACGATTTCTCCCCTCTCTTTGAATTGCAATTTAACATTGGGATGAAATATTTCTCACTATATTGTAACAGAAAATTATATCTCTTACAATCATCCTCAGTTCTTCTGCATGGCTTAAAGAAAATGAAAGGACTACTGTGTAGGCTATAATCAAGTGATAATTTGAAATTTTGTCAGTATGTTTTCCTTTGTCATTATGACTTATCAACTTGAGTTTATATTGTTGTTGCCATTTTTAGGAGTTGCTTTGGAAAGCATGAGGTGTGTTTTCTTACATTTCCATTTTAGATGTTTTGGTGTTCTTAAAATTAATGAATTAAGCAACTTCTGAATTATACAGCTCGTATTTTCACAGCCTCCACCTAATTGTCCCTGTCAAGTTTGTTTCCTTTGACTTGTAATAAACTTCTTAAAAGTTTCTGTATCATTTAGTTTCTGTATCATTTATTTAACCTGTCTTAATTTTTCCCACCCAGATCAACTCTCTTGCTTGTTCTTCTGCAAAGCCATTTTTATGTGCTCAACCTTGTGGCTGTCAGCTTCTTTGTGGAAACCACTGCTGTCAACTGAAATATCATGTTGTCACTGATGTGGTTGATAATCAGCAGGTAAACTTGTACTCAGATATTTTCAACAATGTGTCTCCTTTGGTTCTAGCTGGTCATGGTTTCATGGGAACAGAAACTGTGAAGTGATGACATGGCAATCTAAGTGAGCCTGAACCCCAGGATAACTATATGGTAGGTAAAGGTGAAGTCTGCACTTGAGCCAAGCAATCCATCATACCAGATCTTATCCAGGTTTCAATAGTATGAAGCAACTAGGATGGAAGGAGCAGTACTACTCCCTCCCTGAATGGGATGCCAGTCCATTTCAAGGCTCCCCCCCCCCCCCCCCCACAATTCGGTGGTATCCATTTTTACTCCCAACTGGAGAGAGGCACTGTGAGAGAAAAGTGCTTCGCCTAAGAACACAACACAATGACCCAACTGGGTTTGGAACCCTGACATCTTGACCTGATAACCAGTGCAGTTACCATTAGACATTGTGTCTCCCACAATAACTATAATTTACCATCTTATTATTAACCCAGGAGGTACTGGAGTGGTTTGAGAGGAAACAGCGAGGGAAGAAACAGCGTCCAAGGAAGCAAAAGGAAGAAATAATTGAACAATCATGATTCCAGCGTTACTAGTTTACTGTTCTCATGTTCTGGGGGTAGTAGCATTGATGGCTGGACTCCTTCTTACTGCCATGGTCTAATTAAATTTAACAGGCACACTTGGATGGTGTACTATATCATAAGCCTGAGATTTTAAATAAGATAAAAATAATAATAATTCAGGTAAACTATTCTTTCTTGGAACAATTTTTGAACACTTTATTACAAAAAAGTACATAGTATTATTTTTAATATCAAATAAATAGTGTACTTTATAAAGTATTTACAAAGATAATGTATTTACATTTGTTCCATTTGAGGTGTTTCTTGAAAAGAATAAATTGATTTTAAAGAGAAACTGTACAGACTTGTATGATTGCACTTATGTTGACCTTACTTCTAACTTGTAAATTCAGATCTACTACGTCCTCTGACATTATTAAAAAACCTACCCACTCAATATACATATTCATTTGAACCAAATTGTGATTTGGCAATGCTAACAGCACGTGATTTCTTTCTACCATCTTGTGTTGTTTCCTCTGAGTCAGTTTTGTTGGGTTCTTGGTGTTCAGCTACCACTTCAAGAAATTCGGGTACTCTAGTGTTCTTTTTGTCTATAAAATCTTTGAATGCTTTAGCTCCATGCATGGTGGAAAGCACATTATCCTGTGGAGTTAGATAGAAGTTCATTTAACACACTTGTGAAGGTGCAACCTCTTTCCCAGTGTATCTCTCTCACATACTTCTACAGTAATCAAGAAGAATGACCTAGCAGTGGAAGGGTGGGGAGAGAAGGAAACTTGTACCAAGGGGGTAAGCAATTGTCAAAAGGAAGGAGATTGGGTGAAGCAATATAGAGAGTTAATGTTGTTTTGTTGTGTTGGTGTTTATAGTTGATGCCACAGTCTTACCAACTTCTGGCTTTTCTTCTTGGACTCAGACAGTGTTTTGTCCTGCTGTGCTTTTGGATCTTGTAATGGTTCGCCACTGGCACGAGCTTTCCATGTTGAGGGGCTCAGGTACCATGCTCCATATTTAACCTTCACCCAGCTTGGAGTGTACTTGGTTTTGGCCTATAAACAAATTTCACGCAGCACCTCATCAATGATATTCTTCCTTTCAAAAACTTTCATATAAGAAGTTCGTGTGTTTTAAAACTCAATGTGAAGCTTAGAAAAATCATGAACACTTTGATTTGAATTTTAAATATCACCAGCTGTACTAATAAATCTATCACAACTAGGAAAACTGGAATACTTCAACACAATTAAGGAAAGGATAAAAAAAAATTGAAGGGAGGGAAAAGTTTTTTAGTTCCACAGAAGGAACACGTACATCTCTTTCATTACATTTTCTAACACAATTGGCTTGAGCGGTCTTGCACTTTACCTTTTCCTTTTCAGTTTCTGGCACTTGTCTTGTTTCACTTGGCTTTGGTAATGGAGATCCAGTGTTCATTCTTAACTCAGGTGGAACATTTGTCAGTTCAACAACATGGATAGGCACTGACAGTGCTGGCTGCAAACAAGATAACAGCCATTTGACAAATGGTTTGATGAGAATTTAATAGGGAAAAAAATTCTGTTCTGAATAAAATAAACCCTGGTCTACACTGGCTTAATTAGATTTAAAGTTGAAAAGTATTGTGACTGGAAAACATCGTTTATCATATCACTGACTCTTGCTAGGAAGGATTGAAATAGACACTAACCTTTGTTTCATATCCACTGGCAAATAAACTCATCACCGTTGACTCCTCTATATTGTTGCTTTGACCACCCTTAAAAATTATGAAAAAGAAAGAAAATTGAGGTGTTCAAAGTCCAGAATATCTAAATTACCTTCAGTTCATAGTTTTTTAAAATTACTTATTAAAATAAAACTCACTAAGCCAGCCACCCATTCACAAAATTCCTTGGTTACTTCTTGTATCCTTGCATCCTGAAAAAGAAAGTACATGCAGTCTTAAGTCCTCTCATATACTGCAGTCCTATATGCACTTATTTCATTGATTCAGAGAGCAGTGAGTATCAAAAGTGATCCTGGATAATTGCTTTGGTTTCGCTTTACTTTGGTCTGTGGTTTGATTGGGAAACTTCAACCAACCAAATGCAAAACTGAAACCAACCCAACATAGTCACTTGCATTTTCTTGCACTTAAAACAGATTGCCTGTGTTAACTTTGAGATCTCATTGGTTGATAATGATGTTAACTTTTGGTCTGATTTGTTGTTGTAATTACTTTTTTTTGTTGTTTTTTTTCCTGGTCTGTAAGGTGAAAACTGCACTAAAAAATGTTATGACTTAACCAGCAAAGCAGTTTTTGAATATCAAAAGATTTACCGATGTTGGAGACTCTGCCTTGCGCCTACTGGCTCTTTTGCTCTCTTCTTTTTGTACATCTTCTTGTTTAGGGAGCCATTTGTATGTGAGTTTGGACTGATCCTTCTCAGACTCAGAGTTACTGTTAATATGTCAAACAATTTATTTTTTTCAGTAACATAAAATAAACAAATAAACTTATGTCAAGATATCAATTAAAAATTGCAATGAATATAATATTAGACGAAACTGTGTTGCTGTACAAAAGCCTCACCTTACTTTCCCTGACCCTCCACTCTTTACAGACTGAAAAAGAAAAAGAAATCCTAAACATGAAAATTAAAAAGACTTGTTTTATGACTGCCCTCCATGTTTCAGCACTTCCTTCTCCCAAATATTTTTTAAAATGCAAATTATCTATTAGGTGTTACAGTCCACACAAATTCAGGAGATGTGTAGTAATAGTAGTAGTAGTGTCTTTCTATTGCAGGTTTCCCTGACTAGAAGAAGGTCTTGGAGGCTGCCTTCCTTTGAGAAGCGGACTTCACTCAGGGCCACTATTTTTAACATTTAGTCTGGACATTTTTGTGAGGTGGGGAGTAGATTCAGAATACTACTCAGTCAGATGCAACCAACTGACTGAACACTGTTAAGAACCTAATTCCCAGTTTAGATCTCATCTGTCATTTTTCAAAATGTTTGCCAAAGAAAATTTTAGCCTGCATTTTTCATGTAACTTTTTACCTGTAGTTCATCTTGATCTCCAGCTCCTTTGGCTTCCTCAGAATCCTCATCACTTTCCTGCGAAAAGGAAATATTTGATTCTTGACAATCTTTCTGAGTTTTTGGTTTTGTAAGAATAATAATTTTAAGTTGTTATAAAGTTATGAGAGAGATAAATGCGCAAACTGTATCTTTACCTGCATCTCTTCATCTCCAGTTTCACTGTCAATGTTCATCTCTGGATCTAGAATCTCAACAACATCTTCAAACACCTAGATCACCACAGAGAGCAATAAGAGAAGAGTTATATCATAGAGTTTGGTGCTATCAAGTTTTACATCATCTTTGCACCCCACCAAGTTAATTACAACATTGAATAGATTATCTTCAACCTATATTATCCAGACCTAGATTATCAAGATTTTGTCAATTATCTGGACTTGCTTCTCTGGTCCCAATTATTTAGTACAAAAGTTTATATTTATTTCCTATTTCTTTACCAAGCTTAAAACTTACCATCTCTCTTATTCTGATAACAAAACATGACACCATAGACATTGCTGATCCTAGCAGTATGCAGGATCAGCAATATATAATTATGAACTTCATATATGGCCTTGCATGCTCACCACAGAGGCTCTGTGGCTCAGTGGTAGAGCATCTGAGCAAGGAATCCAAAGGTCTGAGGTTTGATTCCTCACAGGGACTCAGAATTTTTTCTTTGTCCCTCACTCATGATGAGACAGAAAACATCTTAGTTTCTCCATTTATATTCATATTTTCAATTATCCAGAATCTCAACTATTAAGCCCAGTCTTGGTCCACAAGTCTGGATAATTGAGGTTCAACTGTGTTAGTCTTGACTTCCAGAAAAGCCATACAAATGCAGTGGTTCCAAATTTCTCATTCTTTGAACTTTTGCAGTTCTCTAAGCTGCAACCACCTTGGTCACCATGGTCAGTAAGAAAACATTTCAGCTACTAAACTTACAGTAAGACATACATTTTGGCAACCCGAGTTTTACAGTAATGTAGCAAGTTTATGATGTTATGTCTCCATTGGCAACAAAACAATCAGCACTTGTAACCCTTTAAGCAGCAATGAGTATAATTAATTATGCAACATTTAAGTTAAACAAACTTACATCAGGAGGTAAAGACTCTTCTAAATGAGGAAAAAGAGCCAAAGGATGCTGTGTCAAGTTAAACTCGATGTCCTCCACCCTACCTCTTCTTTGTTGTTGAAGGGGAAGTGACCTGACAGATACCATAAAGAACAAACTTTGGCAAAATTTTTCCCACATGATTCAAATGGATCAGAAAGTTTGGCTAAACTAGATTATGTGAAGTTTTAAACTAGATTATGTAAGGTAATTTAGTGTTAACAACTGGGTTGAAAACGTAAATTAGCCACCATAAAGGATAAAAAAGCTGACGTTTCGAGCGTTAGCCCTTCATCAATTGCTCTGACGAAGGGCTAACGCTTGAAACATCAGCTTTTTTACCCTTCACGGTGGCTAATTTACGTTTTCAACCCAGTTGTTAACACTAAATTACCTGCTATACTCTCCCACCGACGCAGCACCACAGTTTCTTTAGAAACTTACCCCTTTATAGATTATGTAAGGTCTTACCCAGTTTGCAGATACAGTGGTGTCAGCAGCCACTAATTCTTACCTATTTAAAGTTAGTCAATTATTTTCTCTAATAAAACTTGTACTGCACCAGCACAGATTACATCAAGGGATGCAAGGAAACAAAGGTGAAATGTGTAACAACTTGTAAAAACCGTCAATTGATAAACATACTATGTACCTTGAAAAACAGGCTTCATTCTTTGTAAATCTCACTCTGTCCTTCATATATTCATTTATTGTTTCATCAGATCCAGTTATGTTTGGTCCTAACCCAGTATTAGTCTGAAAGAAAAGACATGTAAGAAAAGTGGAATTACTTTTTTCCAAGGCTGTTTTATATATCACCAAATTGACCCTTTCTATCTTTGACTCCCATCACCTCAATATCAGTTCTCTTCACTGTCTGCTTAACTTTTCTCACAATTTAAACTTTGAGAATTGGTATCAATTAAAGCAAATAATAACCCTAATAGTTGATAATGTTCTCTTTTTTTTCATAACCTTTCTGCTCCATCATGAACTGTTTTTGTAAAGAGACATTTAATGTTGATCACTCCAAATAAATTATCCTCATACAATGTTAAATTTCAAAGGAAAATAATTCCTGTCACAAAACAGAAAACAACTACATGTGCACATCTAGAAATAACTATCATACAAAGCAAACATTTCTGAGGAGTTACCTTAAATTATCCATCATCACTCAATAAAAGAGATTGTTAACCCTTCACACTCTAGCATCAGTATGAATATTCTCTATACTGTTCTTTGTACATTTCCTGACAAGGATAATTTGTTCAACAACGTAGATCGAGTTTCTTTAATGCTGATCATTTCCTTCATTCTGGTGATCTTAATGTTTGATTCAGGGTAGATATTGTGAGGAGAAATTAGATGCTGGTCACTCTTAGGGGTCCAAGGTTTAATGCCCTACAAGCAGTTTTCTATTACTTATCACTAAATAATTAATAACTTATAATCCGATGATAATTCGTTACTAGTACGTCTACGCACTCAGTCTCACCTTCTTAATATAATTATAATTAGCTTCAGGGGGAAGACCATCCCTAAAGTCATCGCTTCCCTTCTCTAAAAACGTCCAAGACGTGCCGATCAGCGTTTCTGAATTTCCTCTGAGCTTTCTTGGCTTTATATACTTTGTCTCTAATCTTTCTTTATACCTGTGTGTAATAAAATTACAGATAGTTTAATCAATTCGATTGGTACAACAAAGTCATCCATGTATATCATTGAAGACACAAAAAGAAAATTCAATCAATCAATCAAAAAGAAGATTCAATCTAACTATTCCTTTTATCAAGCAGTACAGAGCAAAGCATATTTCTCCACAAATTCTCCATGATTTGTTCGCCATAACAGCAACAGAGCTGATATGATGGAATAAATATGACTTTCTCAGTGAATGATTCCTCACTTAATATGCCAGTAACTTCATTTTCAACAGCCTCTTATACTTTTTATTGCATTTGGACAGTATAAAGGTTTACTTACCATGGTTTAAGTCTCTTTTTCCCGTCTGTTTTGGTTTCTACTAATAGGAGGTCATACTTGTGCGCCATATTGGAACACAATGAAAAGATTACGTTTCCGTGGTTACTTAGGTAGTCGGACTTAGTCTCCCTAACGAACGCTGAGGGCTCTGGGAAATTAGAACGTTACAACGTCGAAGTACTGGAGCTTCGAAACATCACAGAACGATCTAATGAACACTCAATTTTTTTTAAGATAAAAAATATTCTCTTTTAATTTACTTCTGATTGAACTCGTGACATTGCGGAATTTTCTACATATTTTCGATTTATTAACAGCATGTTCTTTGGCTTATCCTTTTTTGCTTCTAAGCTCGATCAAATCTTCATCAAAAATTTGTGAGGGGTCGACGCAGCCTGTCATTCCCATACGAATTATTATTTATTGATAAATATAATTTGAAAAGTTTTTTTCTATTTGCCTAACAACGAAAATAATTCCAATTAAACTACTGGTACTCAAGAAGCAAAATATACGGCTTTGAACAGCAACGGCTCGTTACGAATTCTTCGTTTTCAGCAAAATTCAGGGCTCGATCACGGCCTTGTAAGGTTAAACTTGTATCCTGGGGTTTGTTTTCGTCTTTAGTACACACCGTCTCGCTTTATATGGTGGCCTTGCAAAACTTTGAAATAATCTATCTACTGCAGTTTAAAGAATGCTTTTTTAGTCTGTCTGTAATTGATTGAGTAATTCTACCCCAAAGTTCAAGTAAAATGCTTTTTTGTCTTAAGGTTAGAAAACGAGTATCATATTTGCTTTTCATGTCAACAGTTATTAATGGAGCGACCATGAAAACTAAATAAAGTCAGTGATAAGATGAAAATGAAATGTCCATAAAACTGCGTGAGAAGCACGTTCAACGCTGGTAAAACGGCAGGCATTGGAACACCTATTTGCTCAATCACTAGCATAACCGGATCTCTCCGCCGCGGGTGACCCATGAAATCTCCTTCCCGGAATCAAAGGATATTAATGAAAAAGCTACAGATATAAATATTCATCAGCTTTTTGTGCGGTACTGATATTTTTTTCATTTACGTCAAAAAGAAAATGGTTAACAAAATCACCCTAAAAGAAAAGTCAAATCTTTTTTAATCTGAGCGTAAACTAAACTGAGAAAAGAAAAAACATTAAAACTTCTTATTTTCGCATGAAATCACAGCCGACATTGTTGAGAGCATGATTTGTTATTTGTGACTTTTATATTGTATATTTTGGCATAATATGCATAACAGAATAATAAAACGGGTATTTCTAAGTTGTTTTGGGATTGCGATGAGAGAGTTCTCTTGTCTATTCAATCGTTTATTTTCTTTCATTTCATGATTGCGCAAATTTTTACCACGCACAGAAAGATGATTCTGTCGAATTGCCTCATAGCGTTTCTTCGCCTCAAAGAAGATTTAACTTAAGTTGGGCGATGGAGTAAATTTTGTCCTTTTCGTTGTTAAGAAGTCGAGCGACGGGAATAAAACCTGCTAGATCAGCGTTTTGGTTCTTTCGACCAATTTAGCGGGTGTGAATATCATCAGGTTTCAAAAGCCACTCGGAAATAATAATTTTAAGTGTGAGGGAACATCCTTCATAATCTGTGAAATATCGCCAGTTAAGGAAAATGAATTCGGCCAGTTTGTTATAGGATCATCTAAGGGCAACGCACTGCATACTCATAAAACGCACTGAAATTATTAAAACAGAGACGGGTCGAAAACAAACGACACATTCTGTTTATCTACGAATAAAATTTTTGTCGTGTTTTGGAAGGATTTACAAATTGGTGTTTTAAAGCGGCCTTGCACCTGTCATTTTTATTGACGCTTTTTAGGAGTGCCCAAAAGCTATTAATTGAACTGTCGAATTAAATTGTCTCCAGTCTAATGGAATATTCCTCTATCGCCAATCTTTTACCATATTTGTATTTGACACCAACCTTCATTAAACTCTGATCTCTGCATGAGCAAGGCAATTAACATTTTGGGAAAAAAACATCCTCGGGTGACAGGTAATTTAAGATATTTTCGTTTGCGCGAGAGGTTGGGCAATTTAATTTTAGATTAAATTCAATGATACTAATATGTATTATTTTCCATGTTCCGTGGGGTCAGAATCCTGATCTAACGACAATACAATAAAAACTTGTGGTAGATTCATAAAGATTGATAATAAAGCTTTACCAAGAGAAATTCTGTTAAAAAGGTCCGCTCTTTAATTGTATGCTTAAATTAAACCACCGGCCCGTCAAATTTGACAGTCAATAGAGACTTGCCAATCACTCACTCATCGCTTTCAATTAAGGAAAATTTTAGGGGATTTGTTGTCGATGCGGAACGGTGAAAATCGCTTCCTGTATTCGACTGGACTCTAAATCGATTGGATTGCCTTGGAGGATGTTTAGTTTTGCTACGAAAAATTCCATGATTGCTTCCAAGATGCATGACTTCCACATGCTCGTCGCATTTTTCGGATACATCATTGTTTTTTCCCAGTTTAGTTGTACTACGGTTATTGGTGGGTCGCAAAATCTCTGCCCAAACATCACAAAGTGCTCATGCTCGTACACACATCGTACAGTTAGTGGGAAACCGCCATCGACATATGTGAACGCAATATGCAGTTTTAGAGAAGGCAGCAAGTTGACGGACATTCCCCAAAAACTACCACCAAAACTTGGAAAATTTATGATGGATTCCCAAAATGTTGGTGTACTAAAACATGCCTCGTTGAGAAATTATCCATTCTTGTATGAGCTAAACCTGAAGGACAATAACATTAGGTCCATTGAGCCAGGATCTTTCCATCGTCAGAAGGATCTTGAACTACTGTGGCTTCAAGATAACAAACTCTTTAACATAAGTCGTGAAACTTTTGAGGGATTGAAAACCCTGAACGAACTTCGTTTGGATCATAACAAGCTACAGAGGATTTTCCGGGGAACATTTTCATACACACCACTCTTGAGGAATCTTGATCTTCGGAATAACACAATAAGTGTGCTTGAAGAAGGTGTATTTGACGAATTGGATTATTTAGAAAATATTTCGTTAAGTTTCAACTCTCTGACAACCATTAACAAAGGTGTTTTTGGAAATTTAATGTCCTTAAAGATTCTGGAGCTGGCTTCGAATGGATTAAAGACAATTGATGGAAATGCTTTCGATTGCGCTCCGGTAGTCAATAAACTAGTGTTGAATGGAAACAAGCTCGATAAAATTCCCGCGAAAGTTATAGCGAACCTTAAGTTTCTAGAGTTTCTTTATGTCAACAACAATCCACTAGAGTTAATAGAAGCAGATGCTTTCAAAGGGCTACGACGCCTGACCACAATTGAATTAAGTCACTGCAAAATTTCTTCGATTCAAAATGGGTCTTTTGATGACCTCGGACACCTTGAAGCGGTCCATCTACGTAATAACCCTTTAAACTGCAATTGTCACTTGAGATGGCTTCCGACATGGTTGTCAAGGAGACCAGGATTGACATTTGATGGCGCCATTTGTCACGAGCCAAATTACATTTCCGGAACTGGTTTGACCTCGGCAAACCTTACATCCTTTGTTTGCTCATGCGCAGCGTGTAAAATGGATGCAAATTGCAGCGGGGAACCAGTCAATTGTTCCTGCCCAGACAACTGGGCGGGGTCATCCTGTAGTGATACCTGTCAGTCAGACAGCGGGGCTGTCAGTACGTGTCAAAACTTTGGCGGGAAATGCTTTTGCGGAAGAAACATAACTACCAAGCCGTTGTCAAGAGCCATTTGTTCATTCAACATAACCTCAGCAAAGTGCAGCGAAGATGGCGAATTAAAAAAAAATGGGTCTCGTTTAGAGTGTAAATGTAACAAAGGATTTGAAGGGAATGGAAGTCACTGCACTGACATAAATGAGTGTAACACGGGGAAACATATCTGTCTAAAACATACAGTATGCATCAATACGCAAGGATCACACCGCTGTGAATGCCAGGAGGGGTTTACAAAGGTAGTTCCGGGAGTGTGCATAGACGTAAATGAATGTTTGAGGCAAAAACCATGTCATGTCAACGCTACATGCTACAACAGTCTAGGTATGTGGTCAATTTAGTGGACAACTTCATTTTACCATTCAAGTCACTAGCTGATTGAGTGTCAATGTGAATGAAGTGAATGAGTCAAAATGACGTCCGTACTTGCTTGTTACAAGTAATCCAGGATTGCCTTAAGTTTTTTTTTTTTCACTTCATTCTGTGATTGGCCTAGAAGACTTGCGCCAAGTTTTCAACCAATCAGGTACAAAAATAACTAGTAACTAGTTCCGAATTGGTTGCTGGCTTTTTTCCCGCGCTTAGTTCAGTTTTCTTTACGTTGGGTTCTCATTGGCTCCCTCTGACATTTTCTTAATTCTCATTGCCCTTCTGATTGGCTGACGTGAAAGCCTTGGCTAAGGTTTTAGGACACTGGATCGACAAATGCTTTTATTGTTGAAAGATCAAGCGGGCTGATAAACGCTGATTGACCCATGAACCAAACTGTTCCTTGACCGAGTGATATAATCCGAAATTCGATTTCTTCCGAAACTGTGATGCCCAACTAAAGTCTTCTATGTCTAAAAGCCAGGAACTGAAACAGCTCTTATTACGCCGGATTCCAAGCATCAAATCTTCATTAACACAAACGAAAACTATTTCAGTGGTTATTTATTCCTAAAGGCCTAAAACTCCGACGGGAGTCGTTTAAGATGAGAAAATTAAAAAGTTTTCCCTAAGTTGCCGCTCAAAAAGGAATTAATCATGATTATTACCGGTTTAAAAACTCAGCTCGACAACGTAGGAGCACAGTGACTGCAAATGAATACAATTTTATGATCAGATAAGGAAAATGCAATTCTTATTAAAATGTAAATCACTCTATTACGATTGTTACCTTGCAAACATCTCCTTCATCGAAAGGTGCTAAATACATAAATGTCACTATTTTTTATTTGAAGGAATTGACAGCTATGAACACATACAGTTTTGCCCGAAGTGCGAAGAAATATGCGCCGGAATATTGTTCTTGATATTTACGTTTGCGTTTCTCGTTTCATGGCTATTGCGCAAATTTTCACATTGATATCCATAGTATCCGAGCTACGTTCTCACCAAGAAAGAGAAAAAAAATATTTAGACAATCTCAAAGATAGATCTTAGATTTTTTCCCTTCCCGGGATTGATTTGCAGGAGAAATGATCAAAAAAGGAGAAATTGAGTAAAATTTACAACAATCAATCTTTTTTTTTTTTAAATAAACATTATGGCTCGGTCCATACATTAAACCAAAAATGTCCGTATTACATGGACTATGCTCAACTTATTGTAATGAAGGGTGTGTCGAAACAAATTAATTTTCATCAGGTTTATTGGTTTTATAGTTGGTTCCTTTATTTGACAAGTTTTTACCAGGCTGTCACTGGTTTTCAGAGGCAAAAACAATTCCACACTACAATGTTATTGACGTTTTTATTAAAATTTTCTATCAAACCGACGGCTTGATCAAACATTGCGAAATGAAGGTGAATAACTGATTTTAATGAAGAAAGCAGATCTTACCTTTTCTTTCTTTGGTACTCGAATAGTACAAAAATTGATCTATTATGGTTTAGTTGATTGTGCGAGTGAGCAAGGTTTTAAGAGGTTGAAAGGCACACTACATGACAGCTTGTTTCAAAATTACAATCCTTGGTTCAGAGGTTGTGCTGGAAAACAATATGAATCAAAGCTACATGACATTCCAAATAGCATATGCATCACATTTTACTTTAGTGCGATATCGAACAGAAAAACCTCACCACATCCCAAAGCATCCACGAGTACTTAAAATTCCAAGTTAACCTTTTTATTGATTCTCTCCAGGCTGTTAATAATAAATCCGTGTCAACTTGATGAAACATGGAATCGTTTGATGTCGTAGAAACCCTTTTTGTATGAAACGATCGATCGCAACAAATATAATTCTCTAGGTTTTATCACTTTGCACCCGAAAAACGTTTCTGGACAGCTTCAAATTTTGATTATTAAGTTTCGTCTCTAGATCGCTTAGCCCAGCTCATTTCGGCGAAAACACTGAACAACATTTACCTTGCATAAAACGGCTCAAAATAACAGCTGAGGTGAAGAAAGGGAATCAAGGTGGTATCATAGTACTTGCGTTTGTGGTTGTTAATGATTTTATAGACTTGCTCGCTTGCTCCACCAACAGAATATATTTATAATTACCTTATGGATTTAATTAGTTTGAGAAAATTATCTTTAACTACCTTTTTTCATTTGCGTAAAGGTTCATATACCTGCATATGCCACGCGGGCTTCGTTGGGGATGGTGTTTCCTGTATGCCAGAACCAGAAAAGCCGACAGATCTCAAAATAACAGTCATTTCTAGTACAGAGGCTTCCGTGTCATGGACTGCTGTGGATATTTCTAAAACAAAGCTAATTAAAGTGGAATATAAACGATTGGGGATTCATGGCGAGGACTGGGAGGTTATAAACCTGCAACCAAACGAAACAAGAGCAACTTTGAGAGAGCTGACACCTCATGCAAACTATTTGGTTCGTGTAGGTATGACGGTCTTGTTGATTTAGAACACTCAGCCCCCATTACCACTCGATTAGGCAATCTGTAAGTACTAAAGAACCATAAAATCTTCATTATTTAGTGTTCAAAGTATGGCAGAGCTTTCAGAGCCCATATTGTATTTATCAGCCACGATCGAATATTCAACAAGTGAACGTCCTTTGAAGTTTTTTAAAATCGCCGTCGACGACAAACGAAAACAAACGAACCACAACAACAGAAGTTTGGTGACAGTTTTTAATGAGAATGTCTCTGATGTTTCGTTAATTACTAGGATCTGAAAGCTTGTGTGAGGTCAATATGCACTGTTTGATGATTTCCCTCACTCTTGTCACTTTTCTACTGTACAGATTGATAGACCTGCTGGGGCGTATGTACTGATCGATTAGTCCTGAGATTTTAAGTGTTGTGATCCCTGTGATAATTTTAATTTCATATAGTTAATGTTTCTTTAGGAAAATAGTCACTGTGATTATGGTGATGATGATGATGATGGTAATGGCAACAATGCTGATGACGATTTCTGTCTTTTTTGTTTTTGTCTAGGTGCTATTTCTTTTTTTAACACAAGCAGTTACAGCGAGAAGAACCTATTCACAACTCTCGTAACACATCCGACAACAGACTCCCACTCCGACGGAGGTTTTCAAAACAGCTTGGTGATCGTTGTGGCGCTCGCAGTGAGCTTATTTGTGCTAATAATCATCGCAGTGTTACTCGTCTACTTAATGCGAAGGAAGAAGAAGCCCAAAAGGGGAAGCAATCCACAATATGTCCCTGGACTGGAGGACTTGATTGAGATGAGAACCCGTACTCAGAGTGGTGGAGCTGATCACAGAGGAAACAGAGATCATTTGGAGTTAGGTAAAGCAATCAATCCGTTGGTATCTGGTGGAATTCGTAGAGCCTTCTTATTCACGCGACTCGTAACCATATTTGTTTATTGAGAGAACGTGGTTACATCGAAAAGGACTGTAACTTATAAATGTTTATTTGGAAGCATCAGTATGGCCGAATTTTATTCCATATAAACACTTGCATTGTCTGATGTTAGACGACGAGCCAAACTCATTGATTAGAGCTTCATAGTGGCAACGCAAACATAAACGCATAATGGACCTATTTAATGACTCAATCGTAAATCTTTTTTTTTATAATAGTTCTAGTCCGACCTAAATTATGTCTTTCATATTTTTTTACTCCTCAGGCGGTAATCTGCATTCGTTCGCAAGCGGTACATTCGATCACACTGATGAATGGGAAATTGAGCGAGACCGTCTTCTAACTGGTCAAAAACTCGGGGAAGGCCAGTTTGGTTTGGTGTTGGAGGGTACACTTATGACTGGTGAGTACATGGAGTGAATGTCCATTGAGTGTCGTAAGCCTAAAACAAAGTTTTTACAGCTTCTAATGAAAACGATAAAAAAAAAATGTCACAAGTGGTGTGGAGTATCAAGTCAAAAACTATTTTACTGATTTTTTTTATATTTGATACTTATTTAATACCTAAATTCAAGCTCTAGAGTTATTTGCATGGCGTATGCTATCGCAACGAGTCTTCTGATTGTGACTGTTTTTCTAACTTTCATCAGTAGACGTGCTAAGTTTGTCTACTGACGCTGCCTCGCGCTTACACTAACGTTCTTGTGTTTGGCGGTGGCCGTCAAAGATTAATTGTTTGACTGGAAGCATTAAGCCCCTTTGTTGTTTATTTGTTAGCTTTTTGTAAAATTGTTTGGGTTCTCGCTCTGGCAACAAATGTTTAATGATTTCAAAATGACTTGGCAGGTAAGCCTAGACACGCCTACCAATAGTGAATATAAAAGCACCCAACTCATAGTTTGACTTTGGAAACTAATGTCTATTTTGGACAAGCCTAACACATAAGAAATTACGGTTCGATTTCAGACACTTATGTCCGATTTTGGTCCCTAATGTCCAATTTTAGACACAAGCGTCCGATTTTTGGACACCAGTGTCCGATTTTTTTGTCATTAGTGTCCGATTTTAAACATTATTGTCCGATTTTAAGCGCTAGAGTGCTATTTTGGATGATAGTGACGATTTTGGACACTTGTGCTCAATTATCCAGTATTAGACACTAGTGACCAATTTTGGATGATAGTGTCCGATTATCCGCTTGTAGAAACTCGTGTCTGATTTTACACACTAGTGTCCAATTTTGGACAGTAATATCTGAATTCGGACACTAAGGTGCCTTTGTGGACGCTATTGTCTTAGCAGTAGAAGGTTTGTTCTGATGTCGGACCACACTTTTTCATTTATTGATGCTACTGGGCCCTGTAGAGATGACTGCACAGGAAAAAGTGACGGGGGAAATATTCATTTTAAATTTTTCTCCGACCTAAGTTGGGATGGTTGGAGTGTGCCTCAGCCACACTGTGTTTGTGATTTGCTGTTGAAAACAAGTTTGAGATCTTAATTTTTCCTTTACTGTTACAGATGACGGCCCCATAAAGGTTGCAGTGAAAACCATTAAAGAACACGCTGATCGCTTTGATTACAAGGATCTACTCCTGGAAATGGATATGATGAAAGAGATTGGACAACACCCACATGTCGTCAGCCTAATTGGCACATGCACCACACCAGGACCGCTGTACATAATAACCGAGTATGTTTCAGGTGGAAACTTACTTGATTACCTGCGTTCCAGCCGTCCAGCGGATGAGACCTACGTGAATATCATCTCCACGCTGAGTTCACGTGATCTTCTTAAGATTGCGTTGGACTGTGCTCGAGGAATGAATCACATTGCACTGAAGAAATTTGTCCATCGAGATCTTGCCGCTAGAAATGTTCTCCTCACCGCTGAACATGAAGCGAAAGTGGCAGACTTTGGACTTGCGCGTGATGTTTATGGCGATGGGCAGTACGTTAAGACTGGAGTGGGGCGTGTCCCCATAAAATGGATGGCCCCCGAATCCATTCAAGATCAGATATACACTACCCGTTCGGATGTCTGGTCTTTTGGGGTCCTCCTATGGGAGATTGTTACCATCGGGGCTTCCCCGTATCCCTGTGTTCCGGTAAATCTTCTTCTAACGAAACTCCTATGCGGCTATCGTATGTCTAAGCCAGCTCACTGCTCTGACGAACTCTACGGATTGATGAAAACTTGCTGGCGCTTGGATCCCGAAGAAAGACCGACATTCCCCGAAATTTGCGGCACCTTGTCGGAGATGCTGTCCGAATCGGCGAGGTCTTACGTCAATATCACTGTCAGTGAGGAACAAATGGGGTCTGGGGTGGAGTTTAGCGACGACACTAATGAGCAGAAGACCTCTGTTTAATTTCTCTTTCATCAAATTTTTTTTGCGCGGGAGTTTAGTGATGCCGCTACTAAGCAGAGACTCCTCAGATTTTCTTGTGTGCGAAAGTTGGATGTTAAAAACATAAGCGAAAGTGTTATTAATGTATAAGATTAATGTGAAATAACACTTGCATTGTTGCATACTTTAGAAACCTATAGTAACAGTTCGGCGAGCTCTCGTTTTCTTTTTTAATTTACCTTACTCGCCCTTGTTTCAAATTCCTGTCCCAGATTTTGTTTGCGAAGTATGGAGCATTCGTTGTGCATTTGTGAATGGCTGAAACCAAGAGATTATAATATCTTGCTGTATAACATGAATATTTAATTCGATTTAAAAATAATTTTGATTTTAAACGATGAAAGTCCAGAGCCTCTGGAAACGGAAAATACGCATAAAGAGACAAACTTGAATCATGGATCTTACTAATACATGTGCGTTAGATGTGCCATGACAATAAAAGAAGTATTTATCATCAATCAATAGTTTTAGTTTTTTATTTACCTAGACGGCGATCTCGATGGGTTTCGACTTAGTGTCCCGTTCATGGGCTTCTAGCTGGTCTTATAGAAAAAAAATTGCTAAAATAAAATAAAGAACAGTACAACAGTCTGAGGAGAAAGATGTGAAAGACTCCACCTCGCGCGAAGCAAAGTCGAGGAGTGGAAGGCTCCTGTGTGCTCTTTCGTATATATGCTCCCCTCAACGTCTAAAGACCTATCTTACTGTTTTTCCATATTTACAAAGTTTACCTTTCGGCTTTCATCGTGTTCAATAAATTAAAATTATGTATTATTTATACATATCATTACATGTTCCATTGGTAAATTTTGATAATCAAAGCATAATACCCGGTAAACCCATTAAGACATCATCTGTTTTTCAAAAACATTCTGAAGTACTGCAAACTGTGTTCACCTCTCTAAAAGTCTTTTTGAAAAACATTAATTTGAAAAATGTTTAAAACGAAGCATAAGATGTGATTGTCGTTTTCTGAACAAACTTGTCACAAACCAAAACTTGCAAGTCACTCAACTTCTTCCTGTTTTCCCTTCACAGGCCTGTGACCTTTGAATGTTCTCGTTCAAAGTCATTGCGCTTTGTCAGCGGATCAGTTCGAAAATGTTTTACCGAAATTCCTCATGAATTTCTTTATGTAATTTTAGAATGTTTTCTTCTTAATAAGAATTTGTAATTGACATGCCAAATAACATCTACATTGAGTTTTTTTTAACACTATCGATAAATGTAGTTTTAGCTTCTCCATTATTTTTAAAACTTCGTTATCATATAATGGATTGTTTCAGTCTGGAATTGAAATGACGCATGTGTAGAACTCTCAGAGTGTCTTCCCACATCGTTTTCAATCTGCGCACGCTCCAGCTCATCGGAACCTTCGGTAAAATCATTGCTTTCTGATTCATCTTTTTCAAACTCGCTTCTCAAATCAAAAGAAGCTGTCGGAATTTTCTCCAAATATGAATCTGCTCCTTCTAAGTTGATGTATGCACGTCCAGTCCGCGCTAAAAACTCGTGCAAGATTTTTGCTAACTCAGCAAAAGTAGGTCTTGCGCCCGCATCCAGTTGCCAGCAGGCTCTCATAACCTCGTACATGTCATCGGAGCACTGAGAGGGCTTCTGCATGCGATAACCAATCACAAGCTTCCTCATCAGCAGTCGCGCTGGAATTCCCGGGTAAGGACACTGGCCAATTGAGATTATTTCCCATAGCAACACCCCAAAAGACCAAACATCTGACTTGGAAGTATATATATGGAATTGAATGGACTCAGGTGCCATCCACTTCACCGGGAGTCTCCCCGCAGCCGTAGTTTTGGTATAAACACCCTCTGATTGCAAGTCTCGAGCAAGTCCAAAATCTGTCACTTTCGCAATCTTGTTTTCAGTCAGTAAAATATTCCTTGCAGCCAAATCTCGATGCACTATGTTTAGATTACTCAGATGACTCATTCCATCAGCGACGTCTTTGGCAATGTTCAGCAATTCTCGCTCGTTGAGAGACGAGGTGATATTGATATAATGTGGATGTTGACACCTGCTTTTTCGAAGGAAGCATAGCAGGTTTCCGCCGGAAACGAACTCCATCACTAAGTACAGCGGTCCTTCCACAGAACATGCTCCCAAGAGGCTGACGATGTTAGGGTGACTTCCGGCCTGCTTCATGATTGACAGTTCTGCCATCAAGTCTTTATAGTCATAGCGATCGGCGCCTGGCTTTAAGGTCTTTACGGCTACTTTTATAGCTCCTTCGTCTGAAAACAAGAAAAATTAGTGAATTGCATTGCTTCCCATGCCATTCATCACGCAAGCGCATAAGTGCGAGTTCAAACGGTTGTACCCAGGCTTCTAATGATAGGAAGTAAACGTAGATTCCAAGTCATTCCATGAGGAGCGTTGATCGGGTTTCGAACAACCCAGACCTGCGCTTAAAAGGCCTCAAAATAAAAATAAAAAGCCTCTAAAGGAGTTGATCTTTTTGTCTTTTTAAAAGAAACCAGAAGAATTAGTTATCGAGTGATTTTATACCTGTATCTAACGATCCTTCCATTACAACACCAAACGCACCCTCTCCAATTGCTGCAAAGATGTGTAGCTTCTCACGGGGGATTTCCCATTTGTCATCTCTTAGACATTCTTCTAGTAACAAAAATGTGGTCAGCAGTAGATTTGGTAAGTTTTGCTGAAGGTGATTGTGCATTTCATAGGCGCTGCATAGATAAGTAAATAAGGCAACCTTATGGCTGTGCGCTTGTGTACCACCGCAACACTATCATTTCTATTTCATCCACTTTTTCCAAAAAAGCGTGCATCGCAATTGGTAATGGGACGGGTTTTAGATCACCGTGTCACTGATGAAATAGATTACTCAAGCGCAGACTTAAGGATACTCATCAGATAAGCACCCTATGTTTCAATCATTTGTTCACCATTTTCTCTAACACGCTCTTACCTTGCGTACAAACGATGTTAGTGAATCCTAACTCGTGAACGTTGTACAGGTCAACATACCGCCTAGTAGACTGTTTTCTTTTTCTCTTCCTGTCCGTGGATCGTTTGGCATTTCTGATCTTTTGGATTCTTTTGGGAGCGATGCAACAACCCAGTGCAACGATCAGGACAACGAAAACAAGTACGGAAAACGTGGTTGTAACTATAGACACAGTCTTATTTTGATGTTTCATTGACTGACAGATTATTCCGTCTCCCTGGTAACCATTTGGACAGAAGCATCGATACGAGCCTTCTGTGTTAATGCAGTCAGCGCTTTTGTCGCATACACTGTGCGCTTGCGCACATTCATCAATATCAGAACAGTTAATAAACCCGTCTCCTTGGAAACCAGGTTTACAAGCACACTGCCATGTTAGGTTTGAATTGATAAGTTGAGCATTTTCTACGCAGACTTCGGACATATTAGAGCAAAAACATTTTCCTTGTGAAGAGCTGCACACCATTTCATATAACATGCCAATACTGTCATTATGAAATTGACATGTGTCAAGACATGATAGACCCGCCCACTCGCTCGCGCACTTGCACGTTTTTTCTCCCAAAAAGCACTTGAATGACAGTTGGCAACGATCACACGTGCAATTCATCTCAGAATTGTTTAACCCCGCCAATGTTCTTCCGCTTAACCTCTTGGGAAACTTGCACTTGACTTGTGGCCAGTGATAAAATACGGTGGGATCATCGTTAAGCCATTCTTTCATCCAAAGCATATCACAAGTGCATTCTAGTGGGTTGTTATTAACAGCAAGCTTTAACTGAGGCATAATTTTCTTTAGATTCATACCATGAAACACTCGAACTTCGCAAAAACTTACATTGAGGAATTCCAAGGAACGTAAAGTGACGAAAACATCCAAAGGAATAAACGCTACTAGATTTCTGCTGAGGTCTAGTTTTTTAAGGGCCTTTAACGGCTTCATGGCCTCTTTTGGTACAAAAGTAAAATTGTTATGATTTAGGGAAAGGAATTTCAAGTTTGTACATTCAGAAAATGCCTCTTCTTCAAGAGAGCTAATCCTGTTGAAACCAAGATTCAGTGTATGAAGTGACGAAAGTTTACTGAAATGATTCGGTAAGACTGTACCCAATTCATTTCTAGATAAGTCAAGACAAATCAGTTGTTTGAGGCCGCTGAATGCTCCTTCGCTGATTACAGAAATTTCATTCGCACTCAAATCAAGATTGATTAGGGAATTCAAACTCTGGAAAGTTCCATTATGTAGTTGAGTGATCCAGTTTCGATCAAGATACAGATTCAGTAGGTTTTTCAACCCTTCAAATATTCCTGGGGTGAGGTCAGTCAGTTTGTTTGCTCCCAGATTCAGTGTCTGTAACATTTTGTTATTTAGAAAGCTCCTTTGTCCAATAAATGACATATTGTTTCCTTCCATGAACAATTCTCGCACGTGCCGAATCTTCTCCATTTCAATAGCGTTTAATCTTGAAATCGCGTTGAAACTGAGGAGTAGTCTACCAGTGTTAATTGGTAATTCTGCTGGGAATTCATTGAGGTTTCTTTTGGTGCAGTTGATCGCAACTAGGGGAAGGTTGTAGTTCTTACCATGTTCTTGCACAGTTAAGTTGTTGATGTTTGATGTATAGCTACATCCCGAAGTGTAAAATGATCCAGTATTTTCATGGGCATTAAAGAGTTTCTTGGAGAGTATGTGAATCAAGTAAAATAGAAACACAACGCGAAGAGAATCTATCATTTTGAAATATGTGGAGGCAACGGTAAAAAATCCCGTCCCGTGAAAATCTTGAAGCCGGTTCGCTTTATCGAGAAGAATTGGTTTGCGTGAGGGAACACTTTGCGTAGGGGAAAATAGTAATTAAAGACGTTTGCGAACCAAATTTCCTTATATCGCTTTCGTTATTTCCGAATTCAGTTGAAAAGGTATTTCATTATTCCAGACATTTCTCAAGTAAACTTCAAACCTTTCCAGTAAACTGCCATTGGTCATCAAACTTCTTTTTATATGCGAACACCCTTTGGTTAAACTTAAGGAATAAAATGAAAAAAAAATTTATTTTTTATCTCGGAATTGCTTGTTTGCGTGACCTCAGCAGTTTCAGCGTTAATTGTTTAAAAGACATCTCAACGTGTCTCTGACAAATCTGCGGAATCGCTCCAGGGGTCGGTAATACATGATCTCATTTTTGTTATTAATCGATGCTGATGAAAGCGTCGCCAATCTTATTTAATTTCTTATGTTACCAATACGGTAGTCCAAGAGATCTTATTCTCTGAAGGCAGCATTTTTTACAAAGATCTCATTTTCTAATGCTAGAGGAATAACAAATTATTGAAAGTACCAAAGGAGATAAACTTCAATTCTTTAGCGACTTCCTCTTTGTTTCGCCGAAGCTGCGTCGATGTGGTTGTGTAATAACATCTACAGGCGCAAAAAAAAAGTTGTAACATATGAATCAGTATTGCTTTTCAGGAAGAGTGTAGTTGCTAGAGAAATAAGGGCTTGGTACTGGCCGTGCATGCGCCGTACATGTTCATGGTTTGAAATGGGAAGTGTTCGTGATAACGCGAGACGAGCGTTATTCGTGTGCTTTAGTCAGTCGCTACCTTAGGAGATGTACAAAGAACAGTATGGAGAATATCCTTACTGATATTCGGGTGTTAAGGGCACACAGGATCGAAGGAACATTACCAGGTGCGTATTTATGAGCTCTAGCCAATCAAACTTGATCTGATTTCTGCTAATCCCCTCAAAAAAGCAAAACAGTACAACAGGTATATATTGAGGACCAGTCCAGTGACATCTTTATTAAAAATGATAGTTTTCTAAAAATTCTTAAATTGAAATGGCTCCTACCAACTACAACGATTTTAGTCGACTTTCAGGTTGCAAAAGAATTTCACTACTCTCCAACAATTACTTCAAGAAGCTAACAATACCACAGCAGAGGTTGTTTACAGTACTCCTCTTCAAATTTACATCACTGATAATAATTATGAAACCAAATTTACTGCAGAGCGTTCACATTGGAGTACTCTTGAATGTCTGTCAGTATATGTTTAAGCCTGACTATGCAATTGAATTGCTTAAAATTCATAATTACTGGAGAGGTGTACATTCTGTACTATCAAGTTACTAGCAACCCTCTAAAAACCTCAGAATGAGAGCAAGAGCTCTTGATTGTTCAACAAATTCTCCTAGATAGTAATATAGGGAATGTGTGGAGGATGATAATGGGAATATGCATACTGATAATGGAGAGTAAAGTGTATTCACTATTCAGGATATAACTATACTCAAACTGAAATATTTTATATTAAGGACCAACAAACAATGTGGTCATTGAAAAACAAAGCAATAATTGTGTAAACCATAACAAAAACAAAAACAATAACAGAAAGATTGAAATAAAAAATCTAATTATTCCACCTGGCTTCTACTACATCAACACTATGAACAAAAATTTTAAAAAATGAAAACGTAGGAAAGTTAACTATCAAACCATTTATGTGGTTGTTCATATGTTGAAGCATCAAGATATTGAGAAACTTATTTCTCTTTAATTATTTAGCTCTTGTGCATCATGTAGAAAAAACTATTATAAGACAGAACCTCATATTTGTCTACACCAATTCTCCAGTCAATTTTCATAAACACATCACAATTCACACCTCAGGGAATATTCATCATCAACAAACTAGACCTTCAGTATTGATCATAACAATCAGTAATTTAAGCCCGAAATTTATAAAATTTCCTACTAATATTATTTCACTCTCTCTAAGATATATTTTTTTTTCATAATTTTGCAATTTTCAACACACACAAACTGAGAAATTCTTCACTCAAAATTAATCCTTAACACAGAATTATCATATGAATGAATTGAATCCCCTTGCAAAATAACAACAAAGTAATTTTTAAGTTTTAGCTGTGTTGGTTGTGGTAAATAAAAACAAAATCAAGGTTTAAAAAAAAGTTAAAATAAACCAAAAGGCTGAGAAAGCACCAGCCCAAAATTTCAAATTCTCAGTTTGTCTAAATTTGAAAATTAACCTAAAAAAGAGAAACCAAATCTATAAATTGCTAAACTTGTAATAAAGGTGGTGATATGCTTCTACAAAAATGGCAGGAGGGTTTCTTTCCATTTTCAAGAGGAAACGGACACCACACCTTACGCATCATAAAATTGACCAAAAACACCAAAAAAATTCCCCCCACGGCATCCACACCGTAGTGGTGATTTGAATACAGAGCAGCCCATGTGATCCACACAACATGAAACATTGCAAACTTTTCATTTATCCAGGGTCCACTAACTAATATCACTGCTGGCCATGCCACATGCAGTGAAGGAAATGCTCCAAATGGCAATGGAGAAGCTGCATAAAGTCCGTGAAAGAATGGAACACCTAATGCCGCATCAAGTCTGTGAAATCCCGCTTCATTAGCTCCTGCTTTGAGAACATCTCCCATGGGACTAAAAACAACTGAGTCCACATACCAAGGTGGTGCTGTTGGGAAGAGGAACTGTATGATGGTTGCGACGAGATTCACCCATCCTGCACACCAAAGAAACGGAAACACTCCACGAATGCTATGATTGCTTACAATTTTGAATAAGATGAACAGGAATGGAAGAGCAAAATGAAATATGTAAGGAACTGCAGCAACACAGTCAAGTGCAGGATGTGCAAATTTTGCCAGCATTTGATGAGGAAGGCAATGGAAAACTAACACTTCCATCCATGGTAAGAAAGTATGGTTGGGTTTTGTCACTTTGCCAAGTCCTAAAATTGTTCGTAGGAGTGAATAATTCGAATAGACTAATAGATAAGACAGAAATGGAATGGCAGCCAATAAGGTGTCCTTGAAAGGAATATTTTTTATCTTTCTTGGTAGTTCTTCAAACCAGGAGGTTACTTCAGCCTGTAGAGAGAAAAAAAAAAAATTAAAGTTGTGAGACTATTTCCCTTTAAAGTCCTATCTAAACAAGCATCAATCATTTTCAACATAAAGCAAGCCATATTGATGGCTCAAAAAATGTTTCTTTAACCTATTTTATCCCTTGTTCAAACAAACAGGGGTTGGGCAAAGATCAGAAAACTCAACCTTTGTACCAATTTGATCCTTTTAGGAATTCAAGAATAACAGCAGAATGTGGCAGAGGGTTCAATATCAGGAAAATTCTGCAGCTTTCTAGCTTCCTCAACCACATACCTATAACTGACAATATTGAGAAGGCACCTAAAAAAAGAAATGCTGAAATTTTTGAACTATTTTCTATATTAATCACCTTCCAGTGATAAATTTCTGTATTAAAATAAGCAATTCTACATCACTAAGAACACTGAAGTTGAAATTTTTTTTCATCTTAGATTAAGGATCATGGATTTTTGCAAAAACAGATTACAGTGATACAAATAATTGCTAGACAAGAGTAAATGTGAAAATGGACACCTCTTGTGAATATTGCACAAGGCATTCTTTGATAGAGCTGTCATCGTTGTAACATGATCGATCAAACAATTTCTTGATTACAATCCACAAATATATATATATATATATATATATAAAAGGTTAAAGCACATGGAAAAAAGAGATTTGCAGCAAACAAAGCTTTAATCTCTCAATCAAAACAAGAATGTGTATACTAGCATGATTTGCAGATGTTTTGAATTATCATTCCCATTTGATTTAGATGCAACTTCCTAAAAACAACCCTGACAAAGAAAATGAAATTCGCAGTTTGCATCAATTTTCCAATTTAGCACTGTTGCAATTTTTATTAGGCCTTTTCAAGCAAATGTTAATTTCGTGATTCAGTGATCATGATAAGCGATTAATTTTGGCATTGGCACTGCTTCCCAAAATGTCAGCACCCTAACCGCAGCTAAGAAGACCAAATTCAAGCTACACTTAATCTACTTGTACTCTAAAAACATTAGAATTTGATTTACTAATTTGACAAATCTTTCAGGCAGACTTCGAACGGTTTGAAAACAACACACCCATTTCGTGGCAGATCAGATGCATGTGCGTGACCTTTTTGAAGTGTATCAAGTTCCAGTAAGTTCTCTGACTCGAGGTACATCCTCAAGCAAAAGAGGAACTTCAAAAAAAGGCTGAAATCTTAATACATTTCCTTCGAAATACTGAACCACAACACAGCAGTTAATTAAAATGTCACGGTTTGTTTTTAATATCCGATGCAAATCAACGGAGTGTTCTTTACATGTCGCAGACCTCCCTGGAGTCAGCACGTCATCTCATTGCGCAAAAACGATGCCGCATTAGTATCCGATTTTATAATAAATGAATACCTTCTTGAAGCAATGAATAAACCTGACATTACGCCTTGAGGCTGGGAGAAGGAGAATATTACAAGAGCCCGACTTATCAATTATTCAAGCAACGTTGGAATAATTCTACGCTTCGTTGGCCCCAGGGAAAAGTACTAACAACTGGAGCAGGATCCGAATTCATAAAAAATGTTCACACGGAAATCGTAACTTTATTGTCACATGAGCAATGACATCCGACTGAAAAATTCTGTAGCATTCAATTGCGTGCACATGTCGATACAACTGTGCAAAGAAATTTGGCGATTTCTGGCAAAACAAGCGACTGCTCTCGCTCGATCGTCAAATCATCTAATGACGAAAACAGTTTCGCGTAGCAAAACCTACCTGCTTGGTTTCCCAATAAATTTCAAACGCTTCCTTCAGCGATCTTGCAAAGCGATTCCATGAAATCAGAATCTGCAAATAAAAATATGCAATCGGTATGAGCACGTGAAAAACAAGCCCATGGAATTGCAAAGTATTGAGGAGACTGTTTTAACTCTTTACACATGAAAGGCACACGGGGAGGTAACATTCACGAAACGTGCAAAGCAAAACATGTAAATTACCCTTCCAGTTTTGTCGTGGATCATAACGTTCTTATCCCCTCGAAAATGCTTTCCAGACCTCGTTGTCATAGTGCTTAGTACTTTATTTATTTTCAAACTGAAATGTTTGTCTTTCTTGAAGCAGCTAGTCGGTAAACCACGAGTCCTTTCAATAAGCAAAGCGCGCCAAGTCAAACTTTATTCCAACGATTCTCCAAAACAAATCTCTCTTTAGGAAATGGTACTAACTCCACAGCGTCTCTTTCCCGTAAACTTTCAGAGGCAAAGTGTTTATGCCTAATGGCTGCTCGTATCTTCTCTCCAGGAAATGTTGTGTCAGGAAAAGTTGTGAAATACAACCAATATGGCGTTCGTCGAGCGGGCGTGTCGCGAATCAACAAAACGAAGTTAAATCCAAACGTCCAAATTCAGCTTCAAATCAACGGGTTAAGCTCTCTCGACAGAAAAGATACTAAGAAACAAGTTTCCTTGAACTGTATGGAGTTTTTCGAGTAGAAAGGCGTGTTCGATCGTACGAACTTCCCTCTCAACCACTCGCTTACTCCATTACAGTGAGTTGTTAAAAAAGAAAGGTATAGGGAAGCATGCTGGGAAATAACGTTTGTTGCCATAACGATAAGGCAGATAGCGCAAAGTCCAACGCGCAACGTCATCGATAATTTTTGCTTGTACCGGAAGTCGTTGGCGCACACGCTTCATTCACACCTTTTTCTCAGCTAATTTCAAGCGGAATAACTCTGTGGAGAGATTTTCAATGATAACGTGTAATTTCCCGGAGGCGCGTCTGAGATTTCGAGTCTTTTCTTTTTCATTAAAGGCTCTCGTCGTCTTCAGCACGAAAATGGAATAAAAAAATAAGAAAAAAAATCATTTTCCCTTTACCATATTTGGTCACGGGGTTCGATTTGGGTTTATGATTGTGAATTCTCTTATCGTTTTTTCCTCACGATACCCGAACTAAGCTATGAGGTGCACGTGGTGTGTAATCACCCACTCTTGAGTCAATTCAACGTTGAAAAAACGGTAAGAGAAAAGACGATGAGAAATCAGAAATAATTATTGAAGACAAGTCAACTAGGAGATTTATGAACAAGAAAAAAAAAAGAAATCGACAAGCACGACCTGCTGAGGCGGACTTTCATTTCATTTCATTTCTGTCTCTCAGATCACGTGTGGGCAGTCTTTTTATATCCTTCTCAACTCGATTTTTATGCTAAATTTATTAGACCGTCACAATCGATCGTTTCCGCTTAATTGATTGTCTGCTGCAAGAAAGTTTCAAAAGAGTTAAAGCAGCTAAAATGACTCCAATGTGATGGCTCGTTAATCGAAATCAGCGGCCCAACTATTTAAGCGCAAAAATAGAAGGCGAATAATTTTGTCACACGCGACTGTTGTTATTCGCGGGTTCCTTTTTGCTCTAAGAATATTGTATTATTTGCCCTCTCTGAATCTCTCGTGCTTCGAACTTATTTGAACTCTGTTCTCCACACTTCCAGCCATTTGGAATATATGTATACTGTTCAGAGGTGAATGACAGGAGACTGGTGGAAACACCTTTCAAATGAACTAAGATATTATTTATGTTTGTCACGGGTTTGAGGAAAAGTTTATCAGCTAGCTCAAAGGGAGTCGATTCCCAAACCTTCCCTATTTTGTGCTCCGGAAATATCCCTTATAATGACTGGGAACTTCATTGTGAGCTGAACTATAACTAATTTTATGTCAAGAGTACTGCATACTACCAAGATCAGCAATGCCCAAATGGTCGAGGAAATGGATAGAAAAGAGAGATTGTAAAAGTCTACTTCGATCTATGACCGATCTCAACTCTTCTCTTATTCTTCAGATTGAAATAATTTTCCCGGCCCATCACGATCTGTTCATGTAAAATATCGGCATGCATACTTGGGCCTGACCGCAGCCGACCGCAGCCGACCGCAGCCGACCGCAGCCGACCGCAGCCGACCGCAGCCGACCGCAGCCCGCCTCCGCTTAGAATTCCAAGTAAGGCTCGCTTCAAATTAGAATAACCGGGAATGTTTGGACTTCATATCACTCTTTTCGATTAAGTTCGCAACAAATTGTCTTTCCTGCACTACATGCTAGTTTCCATGGTCTTCTCGGCAGAAAAATGCTGCAAGGGTTGACACATGTTTAAATATGTCTTAGCGACAGAAATTATATTTGTAGTGAAGGTTACTTTCTATTTTTGCCGAAAAAACAAAACAAAACAAAACAAAAAAATTATAATAATACAGAACCTTTGGCACCTAAGCAAAAATTGTTCCATTATCGCAGAAAAAAAAATCACTTACAAAATGCGGAAACTACACCAAATTCAGTCTTCTTAATACGTCATTGCTGATAAAGAATAAATCAGACATAACAAAATGATTATTTAGCGATTCGTTGAAAAACTTGCGAGGGAGCTGAATATTCTTGATATTAGAAGCAGCGAAAAGTGAACATTTTTGTCCTCATAAGATAATGGAAGGCAAGTGCTAATATAAGTAGATGGCGTTACTGATGCATAGATAAGAGATATATTCTTGGGTTTTTTCATCTTTTTCCTTCCTTTCCATCTTTTTTTTTTAACAACCCACCGTTTAATACATTGCTAAAGATCCTATTATAATTAGACTCAACTCACCTTGCGTGGTTTCATCACCCAGCGTTAATGAGAGATGTGCTCTAAGATTATTGCGCCCTCATTCTTGCCTTTCTTTGTTCGAAACTACGTCTGAACTAAATGATAGATTCGAAATAACAACTTGGTGTGATAAAACTTTATCCCAATTATCTACAATTCAAGAATTGATGAAAGCGTGCTTATGATTGGCTGAAACTCAATTCACTTGAAAGCTGTATAAATTGAATAAAATCTTTCTTTCTCGTCAGATAGAAACAATTTCTTAATTTCCCCGCTAGTTGTTTCATTTATAAATAGTTCTTCCCTGTGAGATTTTTATCGGATCTCATTCGGATGCCACTGACTCAGCGTTGGATATTATAGAAGCTTTTAATCGTTTATATGGCAACACTGGTTCTCTTGAAATACCGGCCTGTTAAATTCAGTGAAGCTGTGTACACAGAGACCTAGGATGTATGAGCGTTATATATCAATATTTACCGATGGTTTGCAACCTCAACACAAAACCTTACTAATTAGCTCTCGTTTTATCGGGTTGTTAAAAAGGCCTCATAACCAAGCAAATGAATGAATATATAACACAAGTGTTTTTAATGTTTAAATGAAAGCTGGACGGTGTTAAATTTATCAAGATTTCATCGAACTCTTTTTGCAGCAGTGAAAAACCTTCCTAGTCAAGGCGACAATGAGACGTTGATCCTAATGTTCTGTTAAACGGTTGGAAAAAAAGCACCGAAAAAAAAAAAACCCGAAAAAACAAAAAAAAACACTGCTTACATGAGAAAGTTGACTTTTCTCCCCTGTCCGTCCAGTCCTTCCAAAGCAGCCCCTGTTTCAGAAACCCAACCACCATCCCTATTCCGCCGAACGCATCCCGTTGCCCTGCCCCCGTCATGATCCCCGAGCTTTCACCGGCTTCTAACAGCGGGGGAGATAGTAATACAGTTAATGGTCAGACAAAAATTCTTCTTTCAAGTTAACAACATAGTCACGGTTTTCACAAATGCTGAAAACCGAGTTTTTGTTTCATCCATATTTCCGTGTTGGTCAAAGCTTCGATTAAATCATCGTCCATAGCGCTACTGCGCGAGCGAAATGTGAGCTGCAGCTGAAATGACAAGTGCACAAGCTGAGGTCTCCCCTTCGCGTTAGTCCTTGCGCGTTCGCTCTATCTTTTCACCAAAGCGGGCGCGGATACGCACACACGTGCGCGCGCACGCATACACTCTCACACACGCACGCAAAAGCACGACGGCTGTTAACATACTTCGTTGGTCATGCATTTCCTTCACGTGACATATAATTCAGCTCCAACACCTTTCTTTGTACCATGATGAAGTTGTAAAAATACTCAATGAGGATGCATTTTTACATGTCAATTCAATATATCTTTAAAAAATAATCAAGTTCTGGATAAAACTCTTTTGTTTCCCTGTGGCCAGCCTTCGTTACTATGTATTTTTGTCTTTTACATTTAAACTTTTATGAAAAACCTACAAATCTACTCATTACACTATAACAGATATGACAGCCCACTGCAATTAACAAAGCGGTCAAACGTCTGCGCATGCATTATGTTGTAATGATAAGGTGGCTGTCAGAACCAAATCGCCTCACACGAAGTACAAACAACCAACCCCATCTGGTAAGTCACTGTGATTTAAAAGCGCGTAACATTTTTGGTAAAGCTTAAAACATAATGTTAAACAAAATAACTGTACTTGAAAACCCTTCGTGTTTGAAGAGTTTTTCTTTTTCCCTACTTTTGGTTCCTTTTACAGATTTTCCTGAACATTTCAATTTTATTCAGCTTATTTTGCGATGGATTACGTGTTCCTTTGAAATTTTGAGCGAGAAATTGGCGTTCGACTGGCTAAAATTGATCCCTTGCGCATGCTCGACGTTTTACCACTGTGTTACAGCAGTTTCGATGGGTCTATTAGAACCTATTACCAGTCGCTGATCGGGAAACGAGCCCGCGCTCTTCTTCAAAACTTCTTCGGACGATCCAAGTTAATAATCTCTTGGAAGATCGGAAGACAGTTTTGAGAAAACGACAGAAATCGAGCACATGGATCGATACTATTACTCTATATAGTATTTTAAAATGCGGCACAATAATACTGATCATGAACTAAACAACCTTGTTTTGATTTCATCAAGATTCTTCCTAGGCTGAATGATTTGTCAAGTGACTTGCCTTGCTCTATCCTAACAACTAATCAGAATGCAGCTTGGTAATTCTATAAATTAAAGTGTAACTGATCTGGAAACCTCAAAGTGGGTTTTATCTGTTAGTGTTGTCACTTCCTGCTTGTTAATCATCATGTCACACTCCACTTCTTCTTTAAAAACGTGAACTTTCCATTGTAATGATATGAACTTCATCAGTCCCTTATCCACCCATACAATTTACTTTTAGTGATTATGTACCCTAAAGCCTTATTGAACTATTACAGGAGTATTGTTTTCTCTCTTCTATTGAAAAAACAATGCAACATGTCGCAGAGTTCTCTTACCTTCGAACTCAAGGTTAAAATGTACTCTGTTTTTTACGAGTTCTTATCTATTAGTCAACGACCGTTAATTTTTACTAGTTAGAGGTTTTGATGGCACAAATTTTTCACCATTCAGACCTTGTCTCTTACAAATAAAAATTTACCTTTTCGTTAGACATTGAATATAGTGTTTGCCTTATTCGTCACTTCCGAAGTTTGAATTCCAGGCAATGTTTTGTCAGGATTTTGTTTCGGGGAGGTCTTGTCAACTTTTTGACGTGCAGTCACGGTCCAATTTTTCCAACAGTTAAGATCTGAACGTATTCTGCATCAGTAACACCAAACCATGATTGAGAATTTTATTGCTATGGTGCCACAAGGCGCATTGATGAGTCAACAGTTTCAGCCGAGGTACTTTTCATGCAGATGGCCAGATGTGATCGATCAAATGAAGATTCTTGCCCAGGACTAGTTTAGCAGCCAATTTTTTTGAAAGAATTTTCTGAAACCCAAGTTTTGCCAAAATCGTTGGCTTCACGAAATCTTGAAAATTTATGGTCTTTTTCAATGTTTTCACGTCTGGACAATGGAGAACCTTCCTATTCGAGGTGATTCCTGCAAAATCGTTCCCAGCTGCATCACTATCATTTCCACAGCAAAGGTAAATCACTCAATAGTCATGGAATCGTGGTTTACAGCCTGAAAACTTTTTTCCTAACACAGTGTTGAGTTCTCTGTCACGGAATAAACAGTTCTCTGATCCGAGGAGATTGCAAGAAAATACTCATTGCTGAAACAGACCCAATCACAACCGACGCTAACAGCAAAACTCGATCTAAGATCCTGGCCGCATCCTGCCATTGCTTTTTGTAAAATTCTTCCTTGTTGAAGTCATACAAAGGAAACTTCGCCTCCGATATCTGTACCTCCGTAGTCTCGGTTTCAGAGTCCTGCGGTTTGCGTTTGACCGAGCGCTTCCTGGTGACGTGATTCGTTGAAATGTTCCCATTTTGGGCCAAAGGCACTTGGTCACGTCCCACGCGAGCCTCCTCGAAAAGGTCCATTTCATACTCGATTGATTCTCTTTCCAAATCAAAAGCGTCGTTTCTTTTCCTGTCACTAGTTGTGTTTGATTGCATTATCTTTTGCGTGCTGTCATTTAAAGCGTCACCGCTGGCCGGATGCCGGTTGTAGGTGGGCTCATATCGCACGATCTTGGCCAGCCATTCAAGCACGATCTTTTGGAACCAACTCGGCATCTTTGTGTTTCGGTGGTGAAAATTTAGAATGATGCAGGTAGCGCCGAGTGCTGTACCTATCTCCATGATGGACACTGAGTAGTACATAGCTAGATAAAGGCAAATCAAACAGGTATTAACAGAAGCGTAGGCGAGATTTACTACAGAAGGGGTCCTTACCTGTATTTAGGGACATGCACGGTTGTCTATTATTATTATTATTATTATTATTTACAACTCTTTCTTAACAAAGCGTATCTTTGAAGGGGGGGGAGAGCCAAAACTAGTGTTTTACTGGCATTTAGGAACATTCCCTTTTGTTATATTATCATATGCGAGAGAATATTTTATTCCCTTGTCACTTAACATACGGCTCCTGGTCCCTTGCACTCACCTAACAGAGGGAAGTGTTCAGAGCTTGAGGGAAGCTTCTCAGAGGTCAGTTCTTGGAACACGGCCATCGATAAAAGGATAGTAATACCAAGGCCCACTCGTTCTCCAGACTCTGCTGGAAGAATAAACTCTAGGAAGATGGTGCAAGCTATGAGAGTACAGGGCAAGATAAGGCTCATTACGTAATAGTAGGTGCGTCTGCGCAGTAGCATCGTGACGGTCAAATCGGCGACGGGTAAATCGCAGCAGTCGTTTTCTTTCTGTCGAAAGAAGAATAACTTGACCTTACTATGGGTCGCCTCAGATATCAAGTGAAACGGTTTCACACTTGATTAAGCAAAGAATTCTGTAAGAGCTTGATACCAAGATGGAGAGAAAGCTTACGGTGTTTTGTCAAGCTACTGCTGTAGCTTGACAAAAGTTTTAGGCATGTACGTTTCTCGCAGTTCACAACAAATTTAGATTTAAAATGTTATTGCAATCACCGGTACCACAAACGATGAAAGTTTCTCTCCCAACCTAGATATCATAATTTTGTTCTTAAACTATATCAGTTTTCAAAGACTTGATAGAGTTACGTTTGGTGACTGCGTGGTGTTCATTGTTATCAGAGATATTTCATTAACAAGGTTGGTAGTGGGAACATTACCAACCTTTTCCCTCCAAAATCAAGTTATTGATATAGGAATTTGAAAAAAAAAATGAAAATTTCTGATTTATCTCTATATGTCTTGATTGTTGCTAATGACATCACATAAATCGGGCCTGGTTGTTCAAAGCTGAGTTAGGATAACCCAGGGTAAATGTGAAATCTAGTCACAGATCTGAAAACTTTACAAGAAAACTCAGTATATTTCGTTTTTTTTAGAACTTGATTATTGGATGATCTTAAAAGAATAGAGAAAATCACTCAAAAAGTTTTTGAACAAAGGAAAGAAGAAACCCGGATTAAAAATTTAACCCTGGGTTAATGCTAATCGACCTTCGAACAACGGGGCCCAGATTCCGGTCAAATTTTTTTAAACTCCTCCTACCTTTTGAAGTATTTTATAATGTATCATAAAATTGGCAAGGAAGTTATAATTTATCAGTTTTAACGAACCTCGTGTCTATCGATGGTAATCCATTCCACCGTCCATTCCTCGTTTTCCTGGAACACGTCGGATCCTCTATCTTTTTTAGCCACAGCTTTTTCTCCTGGCGGACCTTTCCTTTTTCTCAAGTCTATTGTGTTCACATCATGTGACCAAGAGGCGAAAACCATTTTACACTGCTGCTCATCAAATGGAAAATACTTGACGTTGATGTTGCACATGCTCTTGTAGATGATGTGAGCCCGCCATGTTTGGTTTCCATCATGGCGGACCTTGACGCTCGTTGTGAACCCGGATGTTGCTTTTAAGCTGAGTCGATCATCAGCGCTGAGAAGAGGGATAAAAATCGTTTAACTGGTCAGAATTGTCGATTTAGAGGGATTACTAGCTATTTTTACCTTTTTAAGGATGGAAGCTGAAAATCAGAAGAGGAATCCCTAGGAAAGAAAAGTCTGAATTGAAAGGAGATCTGAGAAATAACTGTCAATTATCGAGTTTTACCGGTACTTGTTGCAACACTGCAAGCCGTGTGCAGATATGATATATTTCAATATTCAAACACATAACAAGATGGTTCATGAGAGCTAATCCAAAGGCTTCCGTAGAATTAAGTTTTTTTTCAAAGCAAAGCCATAGTAATTTCAGAGATGTCTCTTCACACTGTGTTTACACTCAGGTTGTCCCAGGCTAGTGGTTATGAATGTGTTTGTAGTTTCTTAAGAAGAAACTCTGAATGGCAGGTGACCCAATAAAACCCAGAATGACCGGTGGACTGATAGAAAGAGATACAGATAGTTAAGATGAAGAAGAAAGAAAGACGGAAAGACATTAATGCGTGCTGCAAACCGACAAACAGATAGATAAAGGATGACTGACGTCAACACAGACTGGTCGAGGGTAAATAAAAAAACAGCTCGGGCTATCGACAGACCGATACATTAGACGGAAAAGTACAAATTAAAGACACCATACACACAGACGGACCGAAATTGACGCCAGACAATTTCAGACGAGTTCAAATACAAGGTAATTTGGTTTTATCAACTGATTTGATTACGTAAATTGGCCACCTCGTGTTAAAAGCTATAAAGCTAACGTTCCGAGCGTTAACCCTTCTCTCGGCGAAAGAAACCCTTTACGGTGGCCACTTCCAGTTTTCAACCGAGTTGGTAAAACCAAATTACCTTGCTGTACCCTCTCACCGACGCAGCACCACAGTTTACCCCCATAATTCATCGAGGCACAAATACAGTAACTCATTCAAGACGTCATCAAAGCGAGGCTTACTTGTTGTACAAAACGATGTCAGGCACCCAAAGCATTTCGGGAGGAATGTTCATCACCTTGTTTCCTCCGTAATCCTGGGGTTTCCACGTCATATAAGGATTGTTCCAGTCCTGCGAAGAAAAGCTTAGCGTTATTCTTAGAAAAAAAATTACTTGAACATGGCGTTACCGAATAGCAGGGCATCCCCGCACTACATTAGTTAGACAATTCAGCGATGAATGGTTAGTCGATAACTTATCAAGAACAATCGTCCAAAGCTGTCACTCGATAAAAAATCAACAGTAAACGACAACAGAAGCACCAGCAAGTCTGATCGTTTAATTACAGTTTATTTGAACAGGTTTTGCCTCAATGAGTCATATTTACAAATAATTTTTTTATAATTTTCTTGTTGTACAAAATTACATAATCACAATACTACAAAACTGCAAGAGTACATTACTAGAGCACAACAAACTTACTATAATATTCATAATTATTATTTGTTCATGCTGGGCAAATATCAAGCAAGGAAGGGATAGACTTACCAGGCGAATCCAAAAGTGAGTCTTAATTATCTGTTCTTTTTCGTCCTGCATAATTCAAGATATTCATCAAATTAGTGCCGGGCTAAGCATCGTGACCATCCTTGTGTCTAAATACGTTACCATAGCAACATAATTTCATTTCGGAAACATTTTGAATTGTAAACTGAGATTCGCTGACCAGCATAACACATGGCTCTGATTTGAGCTCAGCCTAATTTTTCGCATTCGCATCCGAAGGAATAATATTTTTTTCAAGCTCCTTTTTAAATTTGTACATTTTTCTTACCACTTTAGCTACGCCAACTAACTCAGCACTGAAATCGATGACAATTGGTTTGGAGAGATCCTTTACAGGACGGATAAGTCTGCGGGTCCTGTAGTTCTGAAGCAGATGATCTAACAATCTTTGTTCTTGAGTAAGGTTACCATGGTGTTCTACCAAAAAAATAAAAAAGATAATTCATGCATTGTTTTTTTTCAACATACGTGAAATGTCTTTAATATGTGAAATTTTGGGACAATTTTTAATTGAAAATAAAGTAATCTGGGATTGCTTTGATTTTTCTTTACTCTTTTCTGTGATTGGTTTAGAGAACCATCGCTCCACTTTCATGACCAATCAGCTGCAAAACACAATTTAATCACAAAACGACTTGGTGGCCAGCGTTTTCCCGCGCTTTGGGCAGTTTGGTTGTTTTTACTTAGAGTTCTCGTTGGCTTTTAAAGGTATTTTCCTTTCATCTAATTGGTTTTCGTCAATGATTACTTTGGTTTTGGTTTTACGACACCCAATCGAAAAGAGCTTTAAGCTTTAATACACCTACAGCGCATGTTGCACACGTTAGACTTAGTGGCCAAACCTTCGATTGAGAACGAGGACATTTCCTCATTTTCACAGATGTTTTGACAGTAGCTTGGTCTAAATTACTCGAAAAACCGGTCGAAAAGCTGTGTCTAAGACAAATATACTAAGAGCACTTCTTGCGTCAGATAATCTACCTCTCTTGAACCAAAGGCGTTTGTTCCAACATGTGCAAGGGACGATCTTTGTTCGCCTTTCATGTGCCTTTCAAAAACCGTGCAAAATGTTTGCAATTTATTAGTGATTGTACAAATTGGCGAGTTGAAGCCTAGTTTTAAAATAGGCCAAAGTGTTCTATGTATATGTCGTTCACGGCGACTTGCCGAACAGATTTTAGTCTTACATATACAAAACACCATGTGTCAAGTGTTTGTCGCGTGTGACAAAAATTGCCAAAAAATATTCTCTAGAAATGAAAGTTCCTAAAGCAACATCGAGTGGAATGAAACGGAGGAGAAACCTAAATTTTCACTTGTAAAATAAGGAATATATTGTGTTGCTGTTTCGTAAAGCTTTTCGCCAAAACAATGAATCTCCAATCCGCTCCTTTTACATCGCGTCTTACCCCAAATTGTGGTTTTAATTAAAGTTTAAAACCACAGATGAGGCTCGCTTTTCAGTTTTCAATCAATCGTTACCATTGTATCTTCCAATATCTCACTCAATCGCAAAACATTCTCCATAGAACTGAGCAAAAGAAGGGCTCTTCATTTATTTTTATAAAATATTCAGAGGGTAAAAGTAATTAGAGGTTAGTGGTTAAAAAAAAATTTGTTAAAATAAGGGTTAATGAAAGCTCAAAAATAGTATTTTTAAGTTAAAAATGGCAGAGCTAATCTGGGGTAAATACATTGGGCTTTGGAAAGGAGGGTAAATTTTAAAGCAATAACCTTTGACCTGACAAAGACACAAATAACAGATTCTAGATCAGAAAAAATAGACACCGTAAATCTGAGATTGGAAATAAACTAAGTTTTACATTCTTTTATACATACTAAATTATCGTAGCGTTTTATTTTAGGACTCAAAGTATGAAAAAATAAAAGTCACTGCAACTCCACAAAACTCGTAAAATAAAGTAATTTTTATTAACCATCCTTTTTTGAATGATTCGATTAAATATCAGCCGATAATGATCTTTAAGTAATCAAAAATCGCTGGCGGCATATTTATGAAGAGAAAAGCAGAAATACGGATATTAATTCTACGCATGAACCTATCTCAATAATCGAGAAAGTGGTACCTCTTTCTTTAAGGATCTTTGATTTAAAGACGTATTATAAAATAGGCATTTTTGCATTGCCACCCATAAACCGTCTTCGCCAAACCTTTGACTGTTACGCCAAAAAAGTAAAATGCAGTGAAAACGTTTCTCTTTTTAGACTGACGATCAAACAAAACCATTAATATTACAATGGAGACCCCTGATAAAAGCCTGATGTGTTATTATGTTAAACATAAAACACTATCTCCCCTTTAAACATATGATTTGAAAATGCATTTTCATCTCGTTGTTTAATTAGTTACCTCAACAATTCTTAAAACTAGTGATTTTTTAGGTCAGTTCTTATAAAGAGACATTAAAAGTCCTTAATAGAACATAGGATACAATGAAATTTTGGAGGTAACCTGCTAATCAAACTCAGCACTAGTTGAAACTTGTCTTCATCACACGACGCAATGCGTGATCTGCTATAACTGAAATTCAATTTAGCCAGCAGGTATTCCAGCACGTTTCAGATTGTCTGACGTAAAGTTTACAGAAAGACTAAACAATCTAATAGCTTGCTTCCGACATTAACCTTGGTATCGCATGACGCTTAATGCGGACGCCATGTTGACGGTGATTTCAAAGATTTCGTGTAAATTTGATAAGATATCTGGGTTATGGTCTCAACGGGAGATGAATTAAGATGTCACTTCGCCGTGAAGGAAATGAACAATAAAACACGGAAAAATGACAAAGCAAAATAAACAAACCATAAATCACATGTTTAAAAAAAAAAAAAAAAAAAAATACAAGCAAACTTTGTTCAACCTGGATTTTGGCCCTGGGAAATCTTATAAGAATTTTTAGATGAATTTCAAATGCTGTTATCTTGAGTTTATAGCAGTGTTGAAATTTCCTTACAAAATACATGATGTTTTATTTGCCTAAAGACGTTTTTGTGGATTGGTGGATCATAAACACATCGTTTTACATTTTCCTGCTCGTTAGCTTTTTAACGTTAGTTGACAGCTTTGCACGTCAATTGGCGGCCGGCTTTTACATCAAACAAGTTAAAGAAAACCCCGGCTATAAAAAAGCTAATATTATCTCTATTAATGCAAAATACGCAGGTTTCTCATTTATGGCTTGTTATCCCGCTTTCATGACAGCATATTACTTAACACCGATGTCGTTCTTGCCTTCTTGTTAAATTTAACTTTCATGATTAGGGAATTTCCTCGAAATTTCGGCAGACACTCATGTCAATATAATCATTTTAAGGTTAGTTCAAGAAACTTAGCTTTCGGGATTGAAAAAAAATTTCCAATTGGTAAAACAAACTTGCGCCTGGTGAACATCGAAAGTGTCAATACGTAACTAGGGTCACAGGGATGATTATGAAACGAAATTAGCACCAGCTTGTATCTAAGGCCATCAATTATGAAAACTACGTTTCCACCTGAAAACAGCTTCATAGTAGGTTGCATTTGAGCGTTTGTAATTAGCATGTGGATAAAGAATTCAGCAAAAAGCACTTATGGTTCTTCTATCTATAAAAAAATCAAACGCTCAGTTGGTAACACGTCATACGTTCTTTAGCTTTTTATTGGGGTATCAAGGCTGTGAAAGGCTTTTCAAGCTCCGTTGTAGATGAACGCACAGTTTTAAGTGAAAAATTTTACTGCAATGAACAATTCCGTTTTAATTTACGAAATTCGTTCGGTGAGAGAACAATGTTTGAAATTCATCGTTAAAAGTCGTTATAGCTTTCTTCAAAATACACAACACAAAACGAGAGCTCTCTCGAATTCTCTCTTTATTATTCATTATCTTGCCTATAATTAATCAAATTTATTTAAATTCCAAAGCCTGTCATTTAGAATTATAAAGTTTATTTCGAAATAAGACTTAACAATACATAGCATACTGGCACATTTTTGGATCTAACCGGCGAACAGTTGGATTTTCAAAAAATGCACATATGTATTTCGAAATCTATTTACGAATTTTCGAATGCATTTCAACACAAAATTTACTTGAAGTTTTATATTCATAAAAATTACCACCCAAGAGTCCTAGACGGAAAATCAGGATTAAAGACTCTAAGGAGAGCCAACCAAAGAAGACACGTTATTAAATTAATTGTTTCTTTCTGCCACTCGTGCAAATTGGTTATATTCCTAAACCACCAAGGGAGAAGTCCGATATGGAATTTGTTTCATTTGCAAAATGAAAGTGATATCTACTCTCTTGAAGATTTCTACATGAAAACATTAACACACATAAAATGCACGTGTAACTAACGCGTACACAGATTATTTAAGAAGCAAGAACATGCTTTGATTTGAGAGGAACACAATGTTGAACATGGCATATGCCAATTTAAAATTTTGAATGATAATGAAAAAGAAAAGAAATTGCGAGGATGGTGCGACTTTCAGTGAAATTAACTCTCGAAACAAAGGAATGAAAGAATTGATTTTTCACTAACACCACTGGACGTTTTTTTATTGTAATCACAATCTTTCTTTTCTTTAACATTTCGAATCTCTTAAAACGCAAAACGGAAAATGTTTTGATTCCATACTGTGGCTATTTATAAATTTCGACTTGCTGGGAAAAAAGCTGATCAATAACATTCAGCCCTGGACGTTCCAATCTTAGCAACTTTGAACACGTTTTCGCATCATTAAAAATTGAAGAAAAACCTTCACTCGATGTTTATTTCTGTCTCGTAGTGTATATGTTTTAAAAATCAAAAACCTCCGAATACCAGGGGGTCATCATATCAGTAATATTAAAATGAAAAGGTTAAATTCTTCCTTCAGGCGACGCTCAAACATTTCATTGCGAAATTCAATTATTTTTCGGCACAAGAACAGAAATTGTTAATAGAATAAAAATGGCCTAATGAAGTTCTTTGAAAGCCGCCGTAACAGTGAATAACTACATTGAGAAATACCGAGACAATTCGAGCAAATTTCACAATGGCACACAAGACGCGGCCTTTCTAATGTGGAATAAAATTCAAACTGTAATTCCTCTTACCGTATTTAATAGACGCAGATCATTTTAATACATCCGAATTTTCAGCAAACACGATGAAATCTACTCAAATATGTCAAAATAACTTTCTACGATTTCCATTCTTTGAAGCAAACATTTGAATCGACTTTTGCGGGAGCGAAATTTTCAAGTAAATTAGAAAGTTTCATACCTTGCGCAGATTCGTCCATCTCAGCGAAGGCAAGGATTGAGCACAACGCACAGGTGCTCAAAACACAGAACGTAAATATGAGCGGCGACATCTTTGGAAAGTAACTCAATGTCGAGAAACTGTAAGAAAAAAGAAGGCAAGCTTAGAAAACTTCTAAGCGCTCTCTTGAAGTCAAGCTAGAACCTGTACTCAACCCGCGAATAAACCATGTGACGCCTTATCGGTCATGAGTTAATTTCTGATATATTTCTCTGACGTCAGTCGTCTAAGGAAAGATTAAATGAATATGGAATCATGTTCTGAGGTCTTCCGTGAATTATCCAGCATAACAATGAGTTTATAGCGCTTATTATCCAGTGTATTTGAAAACCATAAACATTGACACGATCTGGTGATCGTAAAATCATTGTCCCTGGTAAACAACGTTTAGAACAGGTTGCTAACTTAACATTTAATACTTGGCGTTTTCCTTTCGGATTTGTTTGATGTAGTATCTAGCGTGTGTAGTTACCGCCTCTTAGAAGGTAGCAAGAGATGTTTCCTGCCATAAAAAAATGGTAAAATATTCTCGAGCTGAAGTACTTTGTTTCATTTTGTTCCCGTTGGTTTTAGAATTTAAAGACGTCAGCTTTGAAATAGGTAGTTATTCTTTCACAACTAAGTTACTCTTTTCACATATCATTTTACGCGATCCAGCCGAAAAACAAAAGGCTTGAAATTCAAATATTAAATATAGTTTACTTGTTGAAAAGGCCCAAAGGGTGAGTGCACTAGATAGCCTTTGTTTCAACAATAACATGACTAATTTGGATTTTAAAGATAAATAAATTCTTATTTTTCTTGTGAATAAATCTTTCGTGGTGGTCATGTTTGAGAAACCTTTCTTGCATACGAAGTGAAATAAGTGAACATGCATAATAAGTGTTTTAGTTTTCGAAAATTGCTTGACTATTGACCTGTAAGTTTATCAAACGTGAGGCATATCATAAAAATAGATTTTGCCTCTCGGCAACTGAGGAATTGTTCTCGATAAACTCTGTGCTTTGATACACCGGTGGAGATCTTTTTGAAACAAAACAGCAACGACTCAAAAGGCAATATTTCACTATTATTAAATAATCCTTTTGTTTAAGTGTTCTAAAATATCTCTCTTTTCCTAAAAGGCGAATGTAATGAAGGTTATTAAGTTTAAACGATATGTTCTTTGTTTTAGACATGAAGTTATAGCACAAATATGTCAATTCATTCGCGATACCCAATAGGGTCTGAAAATAGATGAGCGATGTCCTTGCTAATTACCAGTATTTCTGAAATTCTCAAAGCAGTGGGAGCAACAAATAACTGTCTACTTTTTTTCGTTTTAGCGGTAAATCACTGAGATGGGTATTCCTAATTTACTTAGAAATTTTTCTTCCTCGACTTGATCACTTGTTTTTTGGCGAAAAAAATCCAGATAAGGTCTTAGTCCAGGATAGAATCAAATGAAAGTGGCAAATATAGATTTTCCAAGCGAAAATGCTCGATCCTTGTATAAGTTTTGTAACATAGAAAGTTCGCTTGAGATTAATTCGAAGACTGCTGTATGAAGATGATAATTGAGTCCCCTACAAGCGAATCGCCATCATGTTTTACATTCCTTAGAGAGTTGAGTGTATCCTTCAGCACAACCTGGTAAAGAGCAGAGTAGAGATAAAACATTTGCTTTGTTCCTCACTCTTTAATTTCTGGTACGATTGGACGATAAATGCAGTTGAAATTTAAACAACATTTCGTGTATCAGTCACACGAAAGCCCTCAACTAAACGTGTATATGACAAATAAAGTGTACAATATTTTATCTTTTGATTTCACGTTGTGACACTTCAACGTCGTATAGCAGGAACTCAAGGATTGGTTTTAAATAACGAAATTAGGAGAATGTTACAGTGAGGCTCCCTCACGCACATTTTGTTGCTCCATCTCCGCACATTTACCAATTAATTTTTCTCTTACAAAGATTGGTGGGCTTACCATGGATTTATGTCTGTCTAACGTAAGAACTTATCGACTCCTATATACAAGAATAACATTTTAACTGGAGACCGTCGTCACATTAATTCAACCCCAAATTAATTAAGATAAGCGAATAAATACAGATATTACTTCCTATGTTTAGCTTCGTGGGTATAATTCAGAGTTCTTCCCTCGACGTTTTTATTTTTGTAAGTTATTTCTATATTTAGATGCTTTTTTATTACTGAAGCATCAAAAAAATTCTCAATCACTCCACGGTTCCTTTTTATATCTACTCGGCCCCAGGAAATTCCGGCAATAAATGAAAATATTTTGTCAATAGCCATTAACTAAAACGATTTAAAAAAGCCTTCATTCAGACATGTCCTAGTTCTTTGGTGTCACCAATCATGGGGAGCTGTCCCTTTCTTACTGCAAGCTATGTACTGGTAAACGCCCGATGATCAAAAGCTTTGAAAAATCACTTGAGATCCTTAGAGGGTTTGATGCTTTCCTTTTACGGAGTAAGATGAGTTTGCAAACACTGGTGTAACAAATTTTCCAAAAAAAAAAAAGAAAAAAAAAAAACCAAACAGTTACACTCCTGTCACATGATCTGTTATGGGGCAATAAAACAACAAGGTGAATCCGTGCGATCTTAAGTGACTATCGGCTGAAGAAACGAGCACCACTGTACAGCTGTGATGCATCCTGGGTCTTTAAAGCATGCACTGGGGCCGTCGATTGGCGAAGTAAGCTGAGATATTCTGGCCATGGTTTGTTCGATTAAGCCATCCCTAGGTTTGTTTAATTTTGACTGAGATTTAACGCTTTGCAGACAGATTCATCTTTTAATTTTTGTTTCCTTCCGTCTTAATTTTACGCTAGCGAAAAACTTCAAAACTTTGCCGAATCACCTCAGATCAAAAAGCCCATGATAAAACAAATTTTAGCTTAGTTCCCAGTGCCTTGCAGTGCTCTCTTCTATCGGTTGTTTTATCATTTGATCGGCTGGTTAAATTGGATTAAAGAAAAGGTATAACACCATTAAACAGAGAAGATATATTTTGCCCGAATGTAGGGAAAAGTCTGGTGCAAGATTGAGGTCAACGCACGATTTTTTCCCAGAGCCCTCGTCAAGCTTGTCAACATCATACGTGCGGAATCAGTAATTCTTGCAGCTTTTATCACGCCATTCTTCCCAAACCTTCCCAGAGTTACCTGAACATTTTTTATCTTTTTTTTTTTCACCATTGAGTATTTCATTATTTTTTAATGAAAACTTCTCATCGTCAAAAAAATCAATAAACCAATAATTTAAAAAAAATTCGTTTGCACCTGTGCCTTTTTTTCCCCTACAAACAATATTTTACCTCCGAGTAAACTAAACTAGGGAAAAAAACTTGCGTTTGTGTAATGTGAATGCCTTTTTTTAACGTGTTATTCCGCATAGCCTAAAGATTACAATATAGCATATATTTATATTTCTCTTTCATCAGTGCAGAATTACGTTACCAAAATATCTATGATCATGTTTCTGTCGCGAGCATTTTTTTTCGATAACGGTTTGTTATTTTACTTTGCATGCATTGTTGTCAAATCATCCATCTATTTGCCATTGCCTAATCATGATATTGCGTTTGATATATTTTTCTCAGCTTTCAGTCCTATAATTGCAAATTCCTGTAGCAGACTTTGCGTGTTTCTGGTAAGGCAAACCTCACGCAAACGCTAACATGATCTCCAACTGATTATTCTATCTAGTCTAATCCAACGTACTAAATACAACAATAATTGCTTGATTTTGTTTGATTTCCAGAAAATATACTGCAAAAACAAAGAAGATTTAAATGGAAGTACATACTCCTTCTTTTGTTGCGAGCATAAAATGCAAATTTCTTTAGCCTGGATTGCCCCTGCACCCAGCCCACATTTAATGTTATGGCTAGTTCAATAATTAAAAAAAAAAAAACCTCCCGTGAAAATCTTATACCTTGGATGAAGAAATCCACTGATTTCCTGCAATTTTAAGTACTTTTTTAATTAAAAAATATAAATGCTTTCAGTTTTCACCATTTTCGATCCACTTGTAGTTTGACAACCCTGACGGTTAGAATGATTGAACGGCGCACAGCAATGAATGTTGATTAAGAAAGAAAATGTACTGCTGCTAAAAATAACGTGCATTTTAATACGCGTTATCGCTCTTTAATTGCTCTGAGAGCAGCTGCAGTTCATGATTTCTCGTCTCTGTTTGTTAAGATAACATGATGTTTATATAAGTTTCTGAAATGAACCCTGAATGTCCGCAATTTGTTTCAACAGAAATCTCCAGGTATGAAACATTTATAGCAGAATAACCACTAATGCTTATTGAGGCGTTTTTTACATGTTAACGGGTCACCCACAAGTGTTTTTAACTACGATAATAGACAAAGTTTAATGTGCTCTAAAGCGCTGTTTACAAAACTTTGTTAATCTCAGTCATTAGACTTCATTTAAATTTGCATATTTTGGAAGAAAAGGAACTTCAAGAACAAACACTTCTTTGTGTAAACACGGAATTCTTGTTTTGCTTCTCCGATAGATTTTTTCGCCTTTTCTTTTTTTGAAGTGTGTACTGAATGATGAGACGCTGTGTATTACGGACTGGTGAAACGTAGGGTTTAAAATTATTGGCACATTTAAACAAAATGAACAAACTCTTGGATATTTGATTTTGTGATTTAGAAATGTGAAATAAGTGAAATTGAATTTAGTGTTTTCTTTCCTTAATTTGGAGTATGAGCAGCGAAATTGAGAGCTAAGTTACAACCGCAGTGACGAAGCGTTGTTAAACTCCAAAATGCATTTCTTGTCCTGGGAATAATCTCAATGTTTTCTCGCGTAAGCTACAGCTATTCCCAAAGAGATTATCATGAACTACTTTTAAAAAAACCGGCAAAAAATATACAACTTAAAATCAAAAAAGTCATCTATTCACCTTTGCCGGGTTTTCTGTATCGAACATAAAACTCCTTGGATTCAGACTGCTTTAACAGTCTCCACGTTTCATTCCCCAAACAGAAAGGCAACAAATGGATTTTTATCCGAGCTTGACTTCCTCTGCTTTGTCGATTGCCTGCCACTTAGCCAGCAACTCTGTGCTTACGTTTTATTCAAACACGATGCTAGTGCGCATGGCAATTGTGGCAATGTGGGCGCTTGGTTTTGACGTTAATTGCCGACGCATTATTACGCAATGTACGTGAGTATGTTGTAAAATGAACAATTTGATTTCCTTCGTACGCACGAAAGGCACATTTTTGTGCGTGGACAGAATTTTCTTGCTCCATTAACACTGCTTTCGCTATATGACAGCTAGAAGTGCAAAGTATAGCATGATCTCGTCAGGTGAATCTATTATTTCTTTCAAGACAGACGGAGGATGTTTTGGCCAAAACTTTAAAAAAAAAAGCAAAACAAAACAAACTCAGCAGCGTTCTTAACCGTTTTTTTTAGGGTCCATTCTGCAGGCATTTGTAAATAAAATTGATTTTTAAGCATCGTATTTCATCTCGCTCAAGTACACCGAGTTGAATAATCAAAACAGTATCAGTCGTTCGGAAAGGGCAATGGTTCGGCTTCTGGAAAAAACTGTTTACGTTGACAATGACTTACTATTCGACAAAATTTGGCAAAGGAAACGTTGGACAGACTTTGACGACCATTAGCGAAGTAACTTCGATAAACTTAGACTGCCTCTGGCGCTGTAACTTCAGCTGTACTTCGACAAAGTTAACCTTTGGCGTAGTAACTTCGGAAACCCTTTGGTGCAATAACATCGGCTAACTTCCACAATTTTTGGGATAGCACCCTTGGAAAGCCTTGGCAACATTGGGCAACAGTTTGTAAACGTTGGCGACTCTCACTGGTTATCATCCTGTAGCGGCGACACAAGTTTTGTCGTCTATCTTGAGCGATAAAGAATGAAGAAGGAACAGGAATTTCCAAGAGACATGTTTTCAAAAACCGCTCAATGAAACTGCCTATGATTTGATAAACAGCTTTGTGTAAGCTGAGGATATTTTACCAGTAAGATATACATATCAGTTGGTTCAGAGGACGTCCACCGAGTAGAAAAGACTGGTTACTTCGTTAGCAATTGTATGAAAAGGTTTGATTACATAAAGTAGTCTCCAAATAGTTCCAAGCACTCTTAACAATGCGCGCATTAAAAACATCGCCTTATTGGCTAATTCAAATCTTCCAAGTTATTAAAAGGACAACAATCTTCAATTTCTACAAATAAGCTGGAATATGTAAAAGTTTTTGAATGTCTGATAGTTAGGCAATAACGAAAGCACTTGCTGTTGCTTCGGTTCGACTTATTCCTTCGCCTGACGTCACATACTAATTTGCTGTTATATATGTTCCTTTTTTCCTTTCTTTCACTCGGATGTTACTCCTTCCGCAAGAACTAAAACTCCAGAGAAAAAGAGCAGCAATTTTTTTTTTCAATTTTTAGTCACAATCTCTTAAATTCATTCAATCCAAGACATCTTTGAAACCGGTTGTTATTGTTTTAATATTAAGCAATGAAATAGAAATTCAGTAAACTTTTTCAAAGCTTTTACTTCAAATGCAAAAGATTTGTTCCCTGAACACCTGCCAATCATTTGCGAGTATTTCTGAATCTGATTGGTTAAAACTTCTCCTGAATTTCTATTGGTTAACTGGAGTTAAATTCGTCCTTTGATAATTGATTGATTATTATAAGTCTGTTAAGGTCTGTCATTTCATTTCCTTTTTGTTGCTAAGTTCGTTTTTCTAACCAACATTCACATTCAAAAATTTGTCAGAACTGTGACAACACCCATAGTTCGGGAATTCATCTGCAAAAATAGGAAACTTCCCTTCGACTAAAAAGAGTTTGTCATCATTTTTGCGAACTATAAAACATACTATTTTCTTTTCTATTGTCGCTTTCTGCGGCTATGGAATAAAATCTGTTTGTCTTTATTTTTCTTTCTCAGCCAAGGTGTCAAATCCGAACAAAGAAAAATGGGCATACAATATGCAATTTCGGCTAATGAGAATCTTTTGAAATTTCAAGAAAAACACTAATTTCCATGCCATCTAGCATCTAAAAATATTTGCAAGTTTCATCATGGCTGCGATTTAAACTGGAAATTGAGTTTAAACATGGGCCTCTGCAATTATGTCCAATAATCTCAACGAATTGGAGAGGACAAGTAAGTTTAAGGCCGCGCTGAAAACATAATATGTGGATTGAATTCATACGACTTCTTTCTAAACTATTTGCTTTCCTTCCGCTACATCCTCATTCACAACACTCCACAGGAAAGCTCATTCCAGACTGAGCTGCTCAAACAAATCCAAAACAATACTCGTTGATTTACCTTTGAACAAAATCAGTATAAATGGGTTTTTATTTTGCCTTCTGAAACAGACGGTGCTTTTCGTTATTACCGTATTTAAAATACCTCGTCATTAAAAATAGATAACGAAGACACGTTTTCCAAAATTTTTTAAGCTTTACAATCCCGCAACAAATTTATAAGCATCATTTCAAATCTTCTGTAAGAGGATTGTTAGTTGGTAAAAATCTCTTGATATTCGTTCTTGAAAGTTGCCGCAGCCAGTGTGTATATTAAAAATTTTCCGGTTTGATAAATAAGCAAATTAAACTTTTTGGACCGCGTTTCCATAGATATCGCACTTTATTGTTCAACCGAAACTGCAAAACTGTACTGATAATTTTTTTTATGTAACGCGCGGTAAAATATATCTAGTTTGAACCCGAAGTGATATTAACATTTAATCGAGACTTCTTCTCAATAAATAATTCAGTTTATTTCAAAAGAAGCTGAATTTTCGAACGAATTCAACAAGCCACGAAGAAGCTTTACACCGCTGCCAAACTTAACACAAAAAGAAAAATATAATTCGCTTAACTGAAAGTAACGCTCTCGCACAAGAGTTTTGTGGTTTTCTGTAAACGAAGACGTCTCAATTGATAACATCTTCGATCGATGTGATCTATTTTCAAAGGTTTAATCAATAATGCAAGTAGTTTGGCTTCCCAACATAACCAACTTTCAGAAGGTAAAGCACTGTGAAGAGAGCTTCGTGAGCGCGAAATACTTCAGACTCCCTCCATTGTCAAATGTTTAATGAAATGAGTAGCTTTGTGCAATGGCAACGAGACGAAAAAGAAAGGAGCAGCAAACGAAATTGGAGGATAAATTCAATTATGACAGAAAATTCCGTCAAAGCGAGAAAGTGTTCCTCAGCGTGAATTTAACGAAAATGCCGGTGGAAAATAAAACTAGGCCTGCTGTTGTATTTGTTTACATTCGCAGCCTTAGACGGGAAAAAATAATCGTCATTGAAATAAGAAGGTAAGAGTGAGCTGGACTCTTAGCATCTTCAGGAAATCTAGCTAGGGAAGAAGCGAAATAAATTAAGCTACACTAGGCGATAAACTCACTGATATGTTACAAGGACCAGTTGATGTAAGACTGATAACAAGAGATGGAACACTTTCCGCTCACAATTCGATACAAGAGCTTCTTGTCGCCATCATTTGTCGAAACAACAGAAACGTTTTTGACAATTACAAGCTCTTCAGTTGACCTCGGGTCAAAACTATTGCTCTTTCCTTGTACTCCTAACCTTGTGCAACATTAATTAACAGGTCGCTTTTCTCGAACTGAAGCGTTTTAACGTGGTGTAAATTACAAAGATGTTACACAACAGAAGATTCCTTCTTTTACCAAATTGCCATCGATTCTACCAGAATTAGGTATTACCTGTGTGAACTCAAATTCCATGTTAAGGGAATAAGGGAAACTAGGAATGTCTAAGGAAAGATTTTTATGACAGGCCACCCAGCTGTTAAGAAAAAATAACAAATGTACCTTATCGGATTCGTAGCTTTGTCCTGTCAGAAAAATGAAGTTGAAGCCTTCAGCGGCACAGAAAACCAAACAAAAATGCGATAGATTTTCAGAGGATTGATCCCGTGTATTTCAATGGTTTTAACTGACCTCGCTGTACTCTTTCATCAGTGTTTCGACGTCTTACTTTTTGAAACTAATATCCGACACGACTTATTCAAATGCAAATGTATACGATAAACTTAATCTGCATTTATTAAACGCTGTTATTGTGGGCATTGTTGCGAGCCCTTGAAAAGTCCATTTAGTAGTTTTAAGTTATGTGGTTCCTTTCATTCCTGCTGAAATTGGAAATGTCAATTTCCCCGCCTATAACAACTCTCGATAAATGCTCGTGAAATCTAATCGATTTTCCGTAAAAAATAGAGTTTATTTTCTTTACACCAAAGCAATGGCATTGAGGCGTCTTGGAAACATTTTGCCTATATTTATATCCGGGACGAGCGGAAGAAATTATCACCTCAGATCGTGAAAATGCATTTAAAATCGGGCTAATGAATTAAGCGACACAGCCTCGTTAGTCTCTATCTTTCAGCGTCTTGAGAAAAAGTAAACATTTAGAGATATTTTCGCTGTCTTATACAATAAATAGGCTTTAACTCAAATTGGATCGACCCGATAGAACGCTCGCAGTTAATCACCTAGCAATCGACCTCTTTTTGCTAAATTCCAGTTTGGTGCTTTACCCGGGTAACCGAGTTGAAAGAAAAAAAAAGAGGCGGTCGCATTCTAGGCTATGAATAAGATACGCGCCCTTGTGTCTCGTAAAGTGTTCTACTTGTCGCGAACTTGAAAAAGGGTAAAGTAAACAAATGCTACCCACGGGTTACACCCATAGACCGTTTTACCTCTCTGTCAGTCAGATCTAACGCATACGAGTTAATGAGAAATTATTATTTAAACAAAAAAAAAAAGCGCTGTTGGAGAATTCATTTTCCTTTTCTCGAGACATGTAAATTAAGAGCAAAGAAACGCACCCCACATTTGAAAAACAACAAACAACGCTATATCGAATCTATTTCCTTTGCGCAAGACATAATATTAACAGGGCAACTTTCCGAAGTTTTCTCTTAGGTTTTGCAGTTCAATGTTTCAGAAATGAATTTTTAAGATTGTTCACTTTGCGCTTTCTATGATTTGCTCGGTGCCCTCGGCAATAGCATGCATGCCTTTCTGGGATCGTTTATGGGGGAGATTGCAGCTAATTAAGAAACAGAAGTCCTCGCATATAAACCTTTCATGGATATATTTCTCGTTAGTAAGATCACCTGTGTTTTAAAGTACGTCATTTTGAGACTATCAAGTTTTATCTCGATCTAGACACATTCAATATCCTTTTTCTCGTTTTAATAGATCCAGGGTTACTTAGAATAGAACTTACGAATGCTAATGTATCTCTGATAGGTTCGTCCGCTTTGCTGTATTATTCGATACCATTCTTATTGGTACTGAGAATACGAAAATTTGAATACGAGACAGTTAATCTCGTCGAATATCAAAGGTGTTTTTTCCGTTTTACTCAAAAACAAGTTTATTCTTCATTAGCACAGGTGTATTTGCTCTTTTAAAAATAACAAAGGGAGAATGAAATTAGCGACTAAAGAATTGAAGACGCGAAGAGAAACATTGAAAACATTAAAATAAACCTTCCACTAATTCTCGTAATCTCATCCTGTTAACCGCAAATTTCATGTTCTAAAATCGAGTCGTAATTCCTATAATTTCTCAACAAGGTGTTCATTACTAGATTAAGATTTTCTAAGTGTTATTATAGAATGATGGCCACCATTTCACTGTTGCAGCGTCTGCCAATCTCATGACGTATTTTTTTAATGGTAACCTTCATCCCATCTCGAAGCGTTCTGGAAAGAGGAATATCCGATTCATATCTGCACCGTGTGTGATACAAAACAAAGTCCCAGATGGTAATCTTAATTTTGACGACTTAACTTAAACCTCAAACCTGTAAGTGTGACAAACATCGCCTTTATCATTTCTGGATCAAAGGTTGAAGTCGTGGGAATAAAGCAATTGATCTCCAACTAAAGAAGGTCTTGACCGTTCAGCTGTTCTGTACATCACATAGAGAACAGTGCAGAGAGTATCTCTACTGATCTCGTGGTGTAGAAGGTTAACCCTTGCCAGTTAAATGTTATACTAAGGGGGGAAGGGTCTCAATGGGGTGATGGCTTTTACGGTTCTCGATTAAACTTTTGGTCATTCTTTAGCTAGCGGTTGAAAGTAAAATTTATACGGTTAACTTTTTTTTATGGTTAATGGTTGAAATTAGTCAGTTTTTTGCCGAACGGCTATCGATTAACCACATTGAGACCCTTAGGGAGGTGGGAAAAGACTTAGTAACTAACCGCCAGCTCTTGACCGTAAACTAGGTTGGTGCAACAATTCCGAAATGGAGATCGGGCCGAGATAACCTCGTTTCCATTTTAGTTTTTCCGGCCCAGTCCTAAACTGAGCTAAGCTGTCACATCAGTAACAAGTTTGATATACTGGTCAGGACCTTTGAATATTAGCTTTCTAAGCTGGCAAGACTCACCTGATGTGGCACAATTCTAGGCCACAAAGATAGGGAACATAAGGAACAAAAGTCGTTTATTGTTGTTGTCGCAATGTTTATCATTTACTATTTCCACACTCCAGAACAAGAGAAAATGGAAGAACAGAGAGAAAGATTCCCAGTCCAGGCCTTACAATGTATCAATTCCATTAAAATTATAATTAGATTTAACCTCCAAAATGGAACCTGTATTCCGAGAGGTCCGCATCAAGGATTCCTGAGTGGAAGCAATTTGATGGTGGAAAGCGCTGTAATCGGTTTTGTTGCTGAAAACGATTTTGATTAAGAGGGGGGAATGGTTTCTATGGAGCGAGAAATTACAATGCTGACGTCTGAGAATGCATCTTTCCATTTCCGTCTAAAACTAAATGATAATTTAGGTGCCATGGATATCCTTTGTAAACTTCCAGAGTGTTCTTCTCTCTCCTTCAATTTTCTCTCGGTCATTACCACTTGATTTTTAAAGATTAAGCGTCACTCTCCTCTCTGTGAGTCACACGTGTATAGTAAAAACTGTATTACATACATATTTAAAAGATGTCTAGGTGAACACTGATGAAAATAGCAGTTAAAAATATTTAACAGTACCGTGTTCTGGTTTGTCACAATTTTGGGCTTTGGTACCTTACAATATTGTTATACGGGAATGTATATGAAAGTTAGCGTCTCACTCTTCGATAAAATTGTTTTTCTTTCTCACCTGTTATGTATTGATGCTGTCCCTTAAATGAAGATTTCAGACTTGAAACCTTTGTAATATATGTTTTTTTTTAACCAAGTTATTACGTTTTTACGGTGGCTCACAACTGTCACGGCAAAAGAAGTAACCTCGCGGAAAAATCCCCACGGCAAAAGGAAAAGACTCACGGTGGTGAGTCTTGGCCGTCAGGTTTTTTCTTTTGCCGTGAGTCTTTTCCTTTTTGCGGTGAGGTTCCTCCTTTTGTTGTGAGTCTTTCTCTTTTGCCGCGAGGTTATTTCTTTTGCCGTGACAGTTGTGGGCCATCGTACTTTTTGTTGCCGCTCACACACAAAGCTGAAATTCAGGGAAGCCTTTTGTTTTTTTTCTCCAGGATCGAACGTTGTTGTCCTTTCCTCACAATATCCCCACATTATCGCACCGAAAAGTAGGGAGAATATGCATTGTCATATATGCTGGGTTTGTTCTCACACACTTCTTACTGGTGCCTCTTTTCTATGAAAAAGACAGCATTTGTCTCACTCTTGGAGCTTGCAGGAAAATAACAGCAGCAGAAACACACCCGATAATCACAGAGGAAATAATTATGAGTCTGTCCAACACTTGCGACGCCGCTCTCCACTCATCTTGCCATTCAATTATTTGATGCAAAGTTGGTTCCATTATTTCGTGTGTGCTTTCTTTTTCCTGACCAAGTTTTTCTTTGAGTTTGACGGAATGGTTACCTTTGCCAGAAATACCGTTGCAGTTCTTCCCGCAGTTGTTGATGTTCTGTTTGGAGTCCATCTCTTCATCGACGACGCTATCTTTCCTCAAGTTCACAGACATTACAGAAACACTTGAATTTTGTTCAAATACATCCCCAACCCAGGTCAGAGCCAGGCCATTGTCCGAGTGGTTAAAAGTTTCAAACGTTGGGTTGTGAATTGTATCGAGCGCATGCCCGCCGTCTGTTGACCGCAGACTCTCTTTGACTGAAAGCCGTCTTCTCTTGACCTTTACTCTGACAAGGGGCGCCAGAGTCCTGAGAAGAATCGTTTTTAACCAGCCGGGCATCTTTGTTTTGCTGTAGTAGAAGTTAAGAACGAGACAAGTGGCTGCTATCGCTAAACCGATTTCGAAGATAGCGACGGTGTAGTAAGTGCCTGAAAATATATTCAGTAACCAGGAAATATTCATTGTGTTTAGCTATCTATAAGAGGTCTTTGGTTGTCGAAAAATATAACTGGTTCCGTCCTTGCAATCTAACTTCGTGGCGAAGAGATTTCTAGTTAGTTCACGGTCAGTTCGTTAAGTGGTCATTTGGTCATGTCTATGCATCTCTTTCGCATTTTCTTTAAGACTTTTATTGGACTTCATCAGCAAAGATATTAGACGAAAATCATGCAAACACTACCCGTCTAGACTAACCATCGCAATTTGCGGGCCAAGGTATCCTCTGAATTTAATGTCAGTGACAGCATATTTGATTGCTATTTGCCTAATTCACTGAGAATTCATCACTTAATTAAAACGTATTACAGAATGGATTCCTTAAAAAGTTAGGGGAGACTTTCGTGACCATGTGAGAGCTCACTCGTCACCGAAGCAGTCTTGTTTTTGTTGTAGTGTTTTTTTAGACAAAATTTAGCGTGCTCTGTACACTTACCGATCAAAAAGAATGCATCTGAGCTGGGTGGTAGTTTCTCCGATGTAAGTTCCTGGAAGATTGTCATGGCCATGAGAACAGTGATACATAGTGAAATCCTCTCCCCACATTCTGGAGGCAACACGAACGTTAAAAACACCATACAGGCAATCAGTGCGCACGGAAACACCAGGTTGATGACGTAATATCTTGAGTGACGTTGTAGATTTAGTGTAAGCAACACTTCGGAATAAGGATGAGGACAGCATGTATACTTTACCTTAAATTGAAACAACAATTTTGGTGAAATAACGTGAAACGGTGTTTATATTTTGAGGTTGTATTCAAGACATATGCCCCGATGATCAATAAGCAGGAGTCAAGGAAATAAGAGAATGGGGGGGGGGGGGAGGGAGGGGGGCGGATCCAGAAATATGTTTTAAGGTAAGTTCATTACTTAAAGTTTGGTGGTAATAAGCGATCCTGTCGTTGGAAGAAAAGAATTTCGGTCTAAAGCGGCAGTGTGTTATGGAACAGCTTGCCTCTGGAGGTGCGGCAATTGACATCCCCTACTGTATTTAAGGGAAAATTAAGGGACCTGAATTTCAATTCAGTGAAATAATTTAATCAGCTATACGTTATTTTTACACACGGCCTCCTTGAAAAGCAGATGTTTTCTTTTCATCGTAATTATTTTAGTCTTTTACCTTAGATTCTAGTTTAGTTAGGTAGTTAGTTTTCTCTATTTGAATGTAAATGTACCTGAAGGAAATGCCGTGTGTAAATAAAGTCACCATACCATATCATACCATACCATACCATACCATACCAAGCAAGTAAGGGGGTCTGAATCCCGAAAACCCTTCCCTTGCATCATATACCACCCCTACCTTTCAAAAGTGTTTTATTACAGAGAGCGAGTTAGCGATAAACACTGACGATCGTTTGTTGATCAAATAAGTTTGATTCGGATTGAGGATTAACTAGGGGTAGTAAGGCAGGACATTTAGCAAAGAAGCTTTAGCGTACACCCCCCCCCCTCCCGTCTTCTTCCTTTACATCGACAAAAATTTCTTGCCCTTCCCAGCCTCCTTCTATCTTAAAAACCCGAGATGGCGACCGAAGTTCTGTTAAAGAACCACAGAGCGTTTGGTGGCCAAGAATACGCCCGTACTACAGAGTGTACTATTTGATAACTTGTGCATACCTCATTCCTCACTGCATCGACACTAACGAGGTGCCACTCATTGGACGGCTGGTAAATCCCTTTCTGTAGACCTGTCTCTTTAGGATTGACGTAAACGTCAAGCTTTGAGACGTCATAAGCCCAGGAAGCAAATTTCATTTGACAGTGTTGCTCATCGAAAGGAAAATACTTGATATCGATTTTGCAAATGCTCTGGAACATAGCTGGCGCCATCCACGAGTTGTTTCCATCATAGGACAGGGAAATTTTGGTTTTGTATTTCTCCAGTGCACCAGCAGCATCCATTTCTTTGTCAGCGCTGAAAAATAAACTTTACTTGGTATGTTGATCAGGGATTTAATTAACTGAATTTAAGTCTGAGAGTTCCTGCCGCCAGTTGACAACGAATTCTGCACTAATATTGTTTCAGGAACACCGTGATTAAACGACGGAAATAATAAGGTTCACCCTTTTACTCCAAAGATCTCATTGGTTTGGAGAATTTGTTATTGGATCAACATATAATCTCCAATCGATACTTTTCTTTGTTCTCTTCACTTTTCTGCTTAATATTGTTTTGAAACTGTAAGGAGAAATTCTGTCTTGGTCACTGAAGAAGGTTGAAGAATTAATTCGTTGAAGGATTGCAAGAACGTGCGGTCTTTTATAAAGAAAATTAGAATCATGCACTTACTTGTTGTACAGCAAAACATCTGGTACCCACACCTTTGATGGAACCACATAAACCGTTTGTAATCCATCATAGTCGTCTGGATTCCATCTGAGGTCAGGATTGTTCCAGTCCTAAGAGTAATTAAACTTGTAACTTGCTCATGTCTACAAAATCTGTTTAAAAACTAATTTTTGGTCTGTTTATTTTAAAATGCAACACCAGCGTAATGAGCCTCTGTACGCATCGCGTGCCTTTGATCATGATGGACCAATTCAGCTAGGGGCTTGATGAGCTGTCTCTGTTTCATTTTAATTATCGTTCCCACGTTTTTCTTCCATCTTTGACAAACTCTGCCGTTATTAGTAGAATATCTAAGAGAGGTCATAGTAGAGCAATCTTGCGACGCTTTACGTACTGAGTCTGTTAAATTTTAGCCAAACAGTATAGCATATCTTAAAAGCAACAACATGAAGGCTGGATTGCATTTCAAACAATTGTAGCTTTTTATAGTTACTTTGCTTAGCTTTGTTGGAGACAAATTAAAAAAACTGACCTGTTTCATCCACCATCGAGCCTGCAAAGCATTGTTCTTCTCGTCCTACAGGGGTGGAAACAAGTATTTTATTAATTTATTAAGAATTATTTTTAACAGAATGATTAATTAAAAGCGTATTGATTAGTTTTTAATCACATTATTTGAATCTTATAATTTGCGGTCTTTTGTAAAATAATAGAACCCAAGAATTTTCCAGTTATGTCTCAAGACGAGATTGGATCTTTCCGTGGCACGGGGTCAAGTTTATTTACTTTTGTTTACTGTTTTGAAGCTCATGTCGATTGATAATCCTAAAAAAAGAAATGATACGACTGTCATTAAGAACATTGCAAAATAAAGCAAGGCGCCTGAAGCACGGGGAAAAGGGAGCGTCCGAATCGTGATTGGTTAAAGTACAGCATCTGATTGGCTCTGTTGAGTGGCGCGAGTTTTCTGGACCAATCACAAATCAGAGTGACGGGCACAAAAGCAACGCTATTGAATATTGAATATTCCTACAAAGCTTCCCGTTGTGAGTTTACTTACAATGTTGACAATCCGTACAACTTTCGCGCCTACATCCACTTTGACTCGTTGCCCGCCAGCTGGGTGCCCATCTCTGTCATAGCCCGCAAGTAAATCGTCCAACAACCGCTGTTGAGGGTTGCGAGAGAAATTTCTTTCCGCTTTTTTAAGAAATACAGAAGATTTAGTTAAAAGTACTAAATATTCTACCTTTTTTATCCATGCATTTTTGCTGCTTTAAAGGTTTTTGCTAAATTGATAATTACATAATTTGGGTGGCAACTTGTTGAAAAGCTGCGTCGAACGCAAGAACGTTTAATTATTTGCAAAAACTTAATGAAGAAACGCAAAAGTTGCGGTCCAATACATTCATGTGTTGAGATATTCACTTACCTATTTACTTATGCTCGTGCTTGCCAGTGTGTATGTGTTCGTGCATAGATTTACAGTACGTTCGTATGTTTGAGCATTCGTTTTTTTTCCGATTGAGGGAGATCTTGCATGCAGCTCAGGTTAGCGTGATGGATTATGAAGATATTTTCAAGCTGTGTACTTTGAACGTTATTTTTTTCTTTCATTCATCTCTAAAAGCCATAGATAGCTAAAAAGCTATGATTCTTAGTAATATGGTGAAAGTACATTATATAACAACTTTTTTTGTTCATTCAATAAACTTTCTATTTGTGAAATAGCTTAATGCAAATGTACTTATATCAAAACAAACCAAGCCCATTAACTCAAATCGCAAACGCAATCAAACGAAAATAGACGCCGAAATAACAGAAACCGTTTTAAAAATATAATCAACATCCATAATTTTGAATTTAATGTTTCATTTAACCTCAAGTGCTTTGTTTTCAATCAACACTGTATCATGTAAATCATGGAGGTGTATGTTATTCCTGAATGTACCACTTTAGAGTCATCGATATTCTAAGACTTCCCTCTCATCTAAATTTCAACATGCCTCATCCCCTTCCAAAAATGTTTTATAGCAGATATACCACGGAGTCTGATAGAAATTTAGCTTTAATTTAATTTTACCTGAAACCATATTTTTACGCCAAAACTTCACAAGCGCTATTCAAAACACTTGAAAGGTATATAAGTTAAAAGCTTTCTTACACTTTGCCAGAGTTTGTTTCTTACCGTTAGTTGTTTGGTAAGTCAACACGGACACCGCAACTTGCAACATCAGAACTCGTAACATTATTCCAGTGCGGTTTGGCCAAGATTTCGACGAGCTCGCTCTGGACTATATATCTGCAAGAGACAAAGACACTTTTATATCTTCTGACAACTACCACCTAAAAATTTGTAATCGATCCACAAGCCTGTTAATGATGAAGAAAAAAATGTTACCGATCCTTTTATATAAAAGCTTTCGAGACTGCTCTTCAGACGCGCAGATTCAGTGTTCCTCAGATAATTATGAATTCGTTTTCGCCGGAGCACAATTGTTACATATTTTCCTTAACTTCAAGGAGACCTTCTCCCAGGCTTTTAACCCTTAGCTTCCTTTCCAGTCTCTCTGTTATCTCTGTATACATGATTAAAAATGCTTTTTCACTGCAAATTATCTCTTATCAGAATGATCAGTTATACCGTACAGGTATACATCATGACTATAATTACGATATTATATTAAGGCAACAACATGCCAAGATAGTGAAAAAACACACAATGAACTTCGGACTCTTGGTACAAACACAAAATTAAGATCTGTCTGCACGCGTGAAGAGTTTTCACTTTTTGTTCTTGATTTGGTTTTTAATGATGAAAACAAATATCGGAATAATGACATTACCTTGATTTCTTTCTGATTAATATTTTGAATTACGCAAGTCATATTACGTGAAAATTTTAGATCATACCGCAGAAATCTTCAATCTACATATCTGGTAAAATTCAAGGTGTGCATCTCATCCATAGATATGAAACCGAGTGCCTTAGGGCTTGAATAACAATGATGTAGACTTCAAGGCGTCGATGAAATTTAAAGCTCGGTCCGACCCAATTTTTTTGCGAGGAAGTCAAAATAATTTGAAAAAGTAAATCCATTTAACGCTATTTCTTTCCTTTTTTTTTCCATTTTGTAGAAGTGCGCTACAAACGATATTCGGCAATATCCTAAAGACGTGAGTTGGTTTGTTAATGTGACAGATGATTAGAATTTTACTCTTAAGCGATTGATGACAAATTTATTTTACGAGAACAACATCGGACTTTGTCGTAATAGCTTTACTCTATCCGTTTTTTTTCCTAAATTTCCAACTTGTTGTGTATTTCATTTGTTCGAAGTCTTTTGACCCAATAAAAGAAAATCCTGAAATAAAATATTTCCATTCCACATAATTATCTCATTCAAAATGATCTGCAATCTAAACAACATAAAAACGTGACGATTTAAAACCGTGAAAGTCAGCATTTTAAACTCACGGAATTGATCCACACGTACGAGCCAGCTTGAATCAATACTCAGCTGTGAGCGGAATCTTTCATTTCAACTTAACAGTTGTCTTGTGAAAAAGTTCTATTTTAACTGTGCACAAATGTTAATTTAAAGACAGCAAGTGAAGCATCAAGTTGTAAAATTTAAACAGCATTTCTTGAAAAATACCAATAAAGTTGGCAGACATGGCGGCATCTTTACGCATGAAATTTTTTCTTCTACTTTTTTTACATTTGAGAAATCCCACAACATTGTGTTTACTAATCATATAAGAGTAAATGTAAATTTAAATGTATCGTTATGATATGGCCGTTGAAGTTTAAAATAAAGATTTTAACATTACCTTCGTGCCGTACTTTTTGCGAACGATTGTCGCACTGTTAACCACACTTACTCCTCGAACGAAACTTCCGACACGCTTTCTACAGGAAGGCCGACGTAGGCGGAAAAAAACAATTCGTCCGCATAATTTGAAAAGTAGTTTAGCATACTACCGCTTTTAAAGAGGTTTATCAATAAAATTTTATCCGTGTTTGGTCAGCCGGCGTAACGAGCGTCAATTCAAAGTCATTGCTACACTTGCGATTGAGACTGAATAGAAAATTTGTTAATGAAACTGAAACTGTAAGTTAAAATTGCGCTTGGAAACCTAAATACCTAACAAGCAGTCAAATGTAAACGGAATACAAATGGTTTTTCCAAACATGTGCAGTCATGTGATCATCGAACAGGTGATATTGATAATGAAATATCAATGTAAATCTAAAGGTTTCAAAGTTGGCGTTATTTTCACCGTAGGAGGCCAATTTTACATATATGTCGTATAGTACGTATGTGTAAAGTAATCTTATTCAACAGTCTTTAATCTTAGCAAACAAGTGTATTGAAAATCTATACTTTAATCATAGATATACAGCCGAGTTGTCATTTTACTTTTGTCAGAGTGCGAAACGTGCTAACCACAAGCTTTTGCCATGAAGCTATTACGCGGTTGATGGACGCCTGATTCTGCAAAATATAAAAAAAAACTCTCCAACATAATGAATTTACCACGATATCACCTGATATTTTGCGTCATTGCTGTTCTAAATATATATATTGACTAAATAAATGATGATCATGTTGTTATTAAAGCACGTTCGTTTTTAAAATTCAAGGTGGTTTGCAATTTCCTGATTTAACAACGAGCAATAATACCTTAATAAACCAAACCAGTTTCCCAGTACTCTGTTCGTATGTGCCCCTAGGTGTCTTTTTCTCTTCTTGTACACAGTGTTTGTATTAGGGGCTCGGTGATCAGAGTATAAATTTTCCGTCAAGGAATGAGTCACCAGTTTTCCTGTAATGAGCTGGTTCAAGTTATTTCCCTTAGAAAAAGTTTCTTATCCGGTAAGTAATGTTTGTTACAAAGAGCTCGGTGAAGCAGTTAAATATGACGATGAATAATGAGTCAGCAGATATAGCATACTTATACTTCCAAATGCAACGACGTGTTGTTTATAGTTAATAATTGATGACAGCGATTAAGTGGATGGCAAATTTGTTTCAGTTGTTCTTCAAGTTATTTAAAAGAGTGGAGGATTCGGTGAAATATTTTTGCTTATAGGCGTCATGACTTGAACTTCCTGTTGTTCAAAACTCAATGCTGATGAAAAGATTATATTGAACATGCATTTTTAATTATGTTAGTTGTAGTTTGGAACAAGCTCTAGGTATGAAATTCTTACGGTTTGAGAGACTCTGCTTAACAGATGGGTTCCATTATTCCATGTGTCTGTTGAGTTCTAAATCGCTAATGACGTCTCAAAGTAGTGAAATAAGTAAAATGGCAAATGAGCCTCAAGCGAGCGTATCACTGACGTCAGCTGTACGTCTATATTCTCATAGCCCAAACGCAACAGCCAATCACAGCGCTCACAGTATTCAATTATAAGTGTATTGATGCGTCTGATGAAGCAGTTACAGTTAGAGACAGTAATCAAGCATGAATAACAAAGCTTGGTAGTTAGAGATCAGTCGTTACTTCCCTCCTGAGAGGGGGATGATAGGGAGTTTGGGGGAATTTGAGGGGGATAACATGGTTTTTAGGAGGAAGGAAGGGGGGAATCAGTCGTCACTAACAAGGTATAAGGGGGGGGACTATTGAAAATTGACTGCCAATGATAAATGATCCTAAGATTATTACAGAGCCTTATCGGGTAAATTCAGCGTGACGCAACTAAAATCCTTCGACACTCCCTAAAATAAATGACGACCAGTCCGTTATATACTCAAGTTCAGTCGAGCAGAAACCCTTAATCGTCAGCTTATCCCAACATGCACCACTTCAATCATAATCTAACGCTAAATTTCCCTTTTTTACGGACGGAATACCTATACCTATCGGAGGGTCTTCAAGAATATTCCCCCCCTAAGAATATCATGTTGTCCTATAGTCCTTAGAGCTTGGAGAGAAAGCTAAAAGCGACAGTGTCGGTTTGTCTGAGAAGGGCTGGATCAAAACAATGTAGGACGTGCTATGTCTCGTCCTAATCTCCTCTCTCCCACGGTTCCTGCGCCAAATCGAGAGAAAAAAACAGATAGCTAACAGTTTATTTAGCGTTTGGCCCGAAACCTTCGTGGTCCGAAATATTGTTATATTTGGCACAGATCCAACAGCTAAAACTGAACTGTGGCAGGTTTAATCCTTTGAAATAAAAATTGTTCATGCAAAGGCAATTATCATAAGACTTTCCTACAGACAGATAATTGCATATAGCAGACTACCTGCTTATCAATCAACAGAGAAAATGTCACTGAAATTTTTTGTATATGTAAATACCCAGGCTAAATAACCAAAAGTTTAATATAAAAAAAGATTACAGCTTCTGTTCCCTTTTACCGCAAATTTGAGCCTTTAACTGTGTCCACAAAAAAGTTATCTTTAAATTGAAATTTCAAATTGCCTTGTGTTTGCCAACCGCTGAATAATTAACTTTATGAATATTTTGCTGCATTATAATACATCTTACTGAATCATGATCATGATCAGAAAAGAAAACGATCGTTTTCTTGTCCCACATTTCTGCCGATATTTTGGGTGACCATGTTGTAAAAGACATTTGTAAACCCTAACATGAAATATTTATAACACAAGAGTAACAAGGAAAAATAAATATATATATCATGGTAAAATTGAAAGCTGAAGGAATGTTCAATTAGGCGTCTTTAAAGAAAAACGGAAAGGAAAGCGACGCCTCAATGACCATTCTCTTCGCCGCAGAGAGCAACTGAAGGCCTGTCTGACACTCGATCAAGGCGACAAACAGGCCACAGACGGCGTTGTGTTTGCAGCTCTAAAAAGTACACTGGGATACAATTTATGTATCCACGTTACACGAAGGGAATTGTCTGTACGACCTGTGTTTCAGCTTTCATTTGCTGGCTTGCTATCACTTCCTATAACTACGAACCCGCTTGAATTATTTTGAGGGAATTTTTGATGTCTTCAGCCCAAACTTGTCCAAAAAGTAGAGTAATACAAAAAAGACCATTCGATCGCCCTACCTTTTTGAGAGATTGTGGTTCACAAGTACTGTCCACAGATTCAACAACAGACAGCCGTAATAAACTGCTGTATACGAACAAAAAAAAATGATTTAGGAAAGCTTCATTACTTGTTTTCGCATAAATTTAATTAAAAGCATTGTTAATGCGATGAATGAATGAATTTCCTTTTTGTGACGCTTTGACAGATGGTGTCGGCTTAGTTGAAGTATTGATTGGGCACTTGTCAGTCCCAAGTCTTGAGCAGACCTCAGAGTTATTATAATTAGTGAAATTACAAGATATGTGGACAGAAAAATGAAGTAATGGCTTGTAGAGGTCAGAATTTGTGATAAATGTACCCTGCTTGAATTGTGACGATAATGCTACTTCAAAGAAATTCATGGAAATTGTTAATTCGACAGTCTTAGCTCTCCATGTTGGAACACAAATGTCTCCGAATTGAGATTCTTCTTTCGACATGGCATAAGGGTGGGGGGGGGGGGGAGGGAGGGAAGGGAGGAACACTTTTCTGATTCCTGTGGCAAAGGGCATAGCTTGATGAAAATATCATCCACTACCCTAAGCTGATTCCACGTCCAACAATTTTCTTTGTGCGTCGTCGAACGAATAAAAGAAACAATGGCTCATAGCCATCTTTTCATTCAGTGCTCTTGTTGGCGAATCAAAGTTATTTTCAGAAAACTTGTATTATGGGAAATCACTCAAATTCAAATTATTGAAGGAGAAAAAAAGAATGAAGCTTTAAGATAAACCGACTGAATGAACGGTGCTCTCTTGCTTTGAAACGCCGAACAATAACCAAAAACCACAAACACAAATAACATGATATAATATTTACTTGCACAAAAAGAATAATCTCTGGTGACGTATTGTTTTCGTGCAATTAATCGTACCGAACCTTCAATACAAAACCTCGACTGACGCCGATTTGGTTACCGAAGGTAGCTTTCGAAATTAGTTTAGACTGAAAATAATTCATTGTATACTTTACAAAATTATGCTGTAAAATCAAGCCAGTGTTTTTGCATTTGTATCGGAAACAGATTCTAAAAAGCCATTATATTTTTAAAGTCTATCCAGCTAAGTAGAGGAAGCATCGAATTACCTGAGCTGTGGAAGAATCAGTTAAAGGCTCATTTTATATACATTAAAAAAGAAAACTTGGATCAACTCACCCGTGAAACAACTACCGCGATAAGTTAGGGATCGAAAACGAGTCCAGATGTAAAACTCTAGCCTACGAACCCAATTTGTTTCTGCTTTTCACTGTGAATTAGTACTATGACCCGATAGCAAACACAGCTGCGATGCAGTAGTGGACATTTGCGGCACAATGGTGCCTCTACTCCTTTACGTGATTGGACAATTCAATTATTAATAAGCGAGGAATGCCATATCATGTTTCCTTGGAAATATTTAAAATTTCTAGTAAAACGTCCATACAGTTGGAAAGCTGTATCCCACTGGAAGATTTTTCGCTCGCCACTTAGCTAAGTACACCAACGGCATGAATCTCTCAACGATGGCACTCACGGCCTCTTAAGTTTGAAACCACCTTGACGATTAATTTTCACGATAAATGTAATATTTTCTGTTTTGTGCGTCACGTAAAACACACCGTACCTTTATTGCTGATTCTTTGGATGTTGGGGAGGTCATGTACATGTATTTGATAATTCTACAGCTGAACCCTTTTAAATGGTTTGCATAACATCCATAGCAACTCACGGAATATAAGGACTCTCAACAAGAAACAGTGATTTCAAGTCCTAACAAACTGGTGCCAATAAACGAACGAATGCACGAAACAAATGATTGAATAAATGAAAAGATGAATGCACGAAAAAATGAAAACTTAACGAAGGAAACTTGAAGCAGCTATAGCCACTTTTATTTTTCGTTATAATCGCCAAACCACATGCCGCGCCGTGATACGTAGGTGTACATAAATTTTTGTGAAAACCATAAATAACCAGCGAGTCACCGTGGTGTCCTGTGGCGAACAGAAAAATAACAGCACTATAATATTGGAGGATCCAAACTTAACGTTTAATTAGTAATATTTATCGGAAGAAGTCTTAGCTATTCTTAATTCTTTTGGTCAGTCATGAATTAAGCCTTTTTTAAGTTGCATTACAGTGCGTACTAAATACTTTTATGATGTAATAATTGTTTCCCTTACACATCGCTTTCTTAGAAAAGTCTTCTTTTAAATTTGACGGTCGTTAGGTATGCAAATCTATTTTCAAAACCTCATTTTAAAAATTAAACGTGTTGAATTGAAAGGCCCAGATGAGGAGATTATTACTTGATTGTTAAATTTGAGCTTAAAAGAATAATTGATTTCTGATCAAGTTGAATCTAACTGTTCCCAGTAAGTAGTCTAACATTTTGAAGGTTTCACGCCGATCACGAACTACTTATTAACAAATTCCTCCTGTGCCCACCGCAATCAAATTTTCCTCACAATTCCTTTCTGCTTTTTGTTTAAAATCTCATGCTGTGAAAACCAAGAAACAAATTTAATTCAAACCGGTATCTTCCAACTTTTGTTTTCACCTCACTGTAATCAGAGGAAAATTGCGCTCATTTCGAGTGTATTTGAGTTATTTGTGACTGGTGCGTCAGGATATATATGTTAACAGTGCAGATATAACAACTAAATAGTTGCATAACACAAGCTGTTTGAATGAGAAATAAATCCTAAGAACTATCTATTCCCGTAGGCCGAGAGACATTGTAAAAAGTTAGCTTTGAACTGGAATCCCCCTGGAGTTGATCTATATATCAAGCCCAAAGTTTTCCCTAGGATAGTTCAATTTTACTTTAATCCGAATCTCATCTTAATTAATTTATTTCATCCGAATCACAGACATTTAAACCCTTACCTTTTCTGTGGACAAATTTCTTTCGACTTTATCGATACCGCTTGTTTCCTTTTCAAAAGAGATCAGATAAAAGACAGATCGGCGCTGCTGTAACTACAAGAGAAGGACAAATGCATTATTGATTACCTATAGACGAGATAGACATGTTTCGTCGCATTTGTTCTAACAAAAATTGATGAATTTATTACTTAGAGAATTTTCCTCTTTTTGAATATTTATAAGACTTGTTCCAATCTTTGATAAGTCAATGTTTTGTTCTCTTTTAGACTCAACTCTTGTCTTATGGTCTTATTTTGTACAATATGTGTCGTAAATGAAGTGTTAATGAATGCATGTTATTAACGAACTGGCATGAAAATTTTGCACTTCAAAATACCACTGAAAGTGACTCATAAATGAAGTACGGTCTCATAAAAGTATAATTTATCTCACCTCTTGGAAATCGGTACTCGAAAAGTCCTCTTCTTGGTTCAAAAAGGTTAATTTTGCCTGTTCAAGCTAACACTCGGTATATTTCCGTTTGAATATTTCCGATACCGCCCGCTTGAAACCTCACATTTATATTATAGGCGACAAGCCGAACAAATGGATTTTTTTTGATGTGCCTGCTGTACAATGATTTGATTCGAAAGATGAAGAATGAGTACAAATGAATACAGCTTTAAATTCGAGTAACAGAAATTTCCGCTAACAATATTAAGATCTAGTGCCACGGATAAAAAAGCATGAAAGGCAGGGGTTCTCCAAACATCTGACTGATACTGCAGATTTTTCCTATCGCCAGATCCTACAGGAAATATTTGAGACAAATTTAAGACGCCTCAGAAAGCATCATCCAATTGTGGTTTTGTAATTATCTATTGTCTGTTCGCCTCAGGCAGTAGGCGATTCTTTTCTTGTTTATGTATGGGAGATTTTCTACAAAGCGGGATCGCTCTATTAGCCTTGCCCCATCCTGACGGAAATTGGTCTTTTGTCTCTCAGAAAAATATCACCGTTTCGGCAAAGGTATTCTTTGCCTCAAGTTGATCGAAGTTTGAGGGCTTTTTACTTCAACACTGACAATTTCTTTCAAAAAGTGTTTGCAAACTAAATTTTAGATAAATGTCTAAATGACTAAGATAAATCTTTACAAATTCTATCGAACAAGAATACTGGCAATTTCTTACAAGCCAAAAAAACTTCGAGAACTCGCAAAATATGATTTTCGGTGGATAAAGTTTTAACTTATTGATTTTTTGAAATTGTGGTGAGGCTGAAAGCTGTTTCAAGGGTGTAAATACGGTGGTGTGTATAGTGTTTACATATAAACAAGAAAAAACTTCTCATTTCAGTTCAGTTTACTTTTAAACCATTTTGTATGTCGCGTCTTCGATTCTTGTGCTATGAGCGTAAATCAAACGTGCTCAATATTAAAAAAAATTGCAAACAAAATGACAAGTGATCCATTAGCCTGTAAGTAAAAAGTGTTGTAATTGAATCGACAAAGAGGCAGATTAGAGTTTCAAACCCCATTGTGTGAAACAAAGATGACCTGAATTTGCCAGCCACACTTTCTCTAGATTCACTAAAGAACCTTCAATCTTGTGAGAATCACTTTTCCGTTGTAAAATATAAAAATTTTCCGATATCTTAGAAAAAAAAATAAAAAAAAGCATCCGGCCAGTGATAATTATACAGAAAGGAGACTTACCTCGTCAACAAGACGACCGAGATTAACCGAATGGATCTTCGCACGTTGAAGGCCGTTCCTGACTAAAAGATAAGAAACTAAAAACTTGATTTGCTTAAGCAAATCACTGAATGAAGCCCGAGATATTTCCTGCGCCTGTGGCTTTCATTCGTCCTTTAAGTGCTATTTGAACAAAGACTCAGTACTGTTGTGTTGCAAAGATTTATGATGATCATCTATTTCCTTCGCCACGTCACTCTTATTAATAACCAGACTAAATAAGTTTTAAAAAAATTAAAATAAATTGGTTTGTATGGGGACGAGACTTCCAGGTAAATCTATGGAGCTAAACCAATCATTCACACGTTTGTTTCAAATCAAGTCGAGGGGAAAGCTCTAATTTCATTAATTTTAAAACCTACCGTATTTGTCCTCAACTAACCTATCAAAAACAAAAAATGTCCACCTTTATTTCTTATATTTGACCTCCATCATTGGTTACTAGCCAATAGTGAGAGAGAGTTTCTTTGCCACAGGCATTCTGAACTGTACAAAATGACTTACCTTCTGCTAGGAATTTAACGATGCATGTTGACAACGCCAAGAAAATTTACGTTACAGAAAATTAAAGCGAATTTTCTATAGGTTAGGTTTGCATACATCAAATTGACGCGAACTTTTCGAAAACAATGTGTGCCTAGCTTTATATTTTTACGCGAATTTTCTTCAATACAAACTTCTCAACAAACGTATTGAAAGACATTTCTTGTGGAAGAACTGTTAGTTAATAACTCTGAGGCATTGATAATGGAGCCATGAGCAGATGAGATTTTGTTATTGAAATAAAGTTACTGCAAAACAACAATGATGCAATGTAGTGAGATTTGAATTATCATCGTCGTAAATTAAGATGCATTTAATAAAGGCAATTTTTTATAATCGCGTTAATTAAGTGCATTTATTTCCTATGAAAAGGTAAATATATTACTTCAACTCCTTAACGCCTAAGAGTGACCAACATATAATTTCTCCCTATAAAATCACCTCTGGGTCAGACGTTAAGGTGATGAGAATAAAGGAAATGATCACCAACCTAAGAAGGTCCTGATTGTTAAACAAATTCTCCTTTTCTGGACCTTAGCAAATATGTAAGCAACGGTACGGAAAATATGCATACTAATTTAAGGGTGTAAAGTGCTCAGTTTTTTAAGGAGTCAATTGATTCGGAAACGGCTCTCTTCAACAGACTGTCATAGTCACAACAGCTTTCTGCCCGGTATTAACTGTAGATGAGTGAATGAAAATGATATGGACAGGATATGCTCTGCAATCAATATCGCCAGTATCACACTCTATTTCAAACAGCACATATAAATGTATTGACGTATGGAAAATAAATCTTTTTTTTTTTCTCCACCAAACGGCTCAGAAGATAAACATATCAGGATGTCTACATTTCATTGTTATTTTTGCGTATGGTTTTGCATATGTTAATGATAAGTAAAAATCTGGTTCATACCGATGAGATTAATTTGATATCTTTGTAATTATCATTGCAGTTGTTTTCAATGGTTTCTTTTTTATTAATGTTCAGAAGACTACGCGTAAATAATACAACAATCAGAAAAATATGAAAGTATCTTAAATCTGTTTCGAAAAAAGGGCTCCGAGATGAAGTAGCTGATTAAGAGCAACAGGAATAAATCATATATTTTTTTTAAGAAATAGGTCATAATTTAACTTCAAACGATTTTACAATTCATGTATATATTGACTTGCTTCATAAGGGGCTGCAAAGTTTGTTATTATCATCATGTTTAACAAATTGTCGAATATCAATGATCTGAACAACGTTTATCTTTATTGACTGTTTTCTGTTATTTCTTACCCAAAATCATATTTTTGTTTATTTGTAACTATATCACAATTACGCTGGTTTCTAGTCCCCCCTTAAAAGAGTAATTTGCTGTCAGTGACATCAGGGGGTTTCTTATACCTATCTTACGACGAGTAAAACAGATCACTTCTGTAAAAATGAACAAAGGTGAACAAAAGGGCGCGTCAAAAGGACTAGGAAAATCACTGTGTGATCATCAAGCTTCCCGACCTTAAAGGATATATAATTTGAAAGAAGGGCGGATGATCACTTTTGAATTTCAGGAAAACATCTCTTGTACTCTTGGTGCTTGCATGAAAATTGCGAGGAAAGTTGCAACGCTGATTAAAATTCCAAGGACGAGCACAACACGATCCAAAATTTTTGCGGCCATTTGCCAGTCAGTAATATTGTTTATTTCATCCGCGCGCGACCCATCAGCCGCCTCGAACACATACTTTCCTTGTTGTTTTTCTGTCACTTGATCATTCAGAATAGGAGTCTCACGAATACTGCTGCGTGTTCTAGAACGTATGAGATGAACAGGCGACGAAGGCTTTGCTTCACCACAGCGCCCATTTCCTTCACATGTACTATCGTTTAACACAGTCATTTTTCTTAACTCAATGGGCCCCGAGTAAGAGCCTTCGGACTGCGAAGCTAAGTCAAAGTTTTCTTCGATCAAACCTTTTTGGTTTTTCTTACGAGTTTTGTTTGACGGTTGAGGTGTATACTTTATTCTCACCAATGGACCCAGAAAACTGAACATGAGCTGTTTGAGCCAACCAGGCATTTCGCAGCGTTGGTAGAAAAAGTTCAAAATGACACAAGTGGCAAACAGAGCCAAACCAATCTCAAAAATAGCACTGGAGTAGTACTTAGCTGAAAAGTAAACAGAAAAATTTACGGTATTAAAGATGTGTTTGTTGGTATTGTTCAAAGTATTACGTACCAAGCATTAAGTGGGCGTGTCAACAAGGACGACCTTCCCACTGATCCTCAGATCCGAGGAACCTGGTGTCATCATCATCATCGTCATCACTAGTATGTATACAGGTGAAAAGTGCTTTTGACGCGTGCCGATTGGCTGGTTTGGAGGTAATTAGCAAGTACTACTCACCTCAGAGCAGTCAAAGAGACAAAATTGCGAGTCAGGATTAGGTATATTAGGTATTGGTATATTTAGGCATATTGACAGAAATAAAGTATTTTTATTTGGTGTCTGTATCGTACATACTAAAACCAAAAAGCAAACGCCTTCGATCACCTGTTCCTCCCTGGGTCTTTTAAAGTAGCGATGATAAATTACCTAGCAACGGAATGTATTCGGAATCCGCTGGCAGCTTGGCTGACGTCAGTTCCTGGAAGATAGCCATAGCCATAAGTACTGTAATACCCAGTCCTATTCTCTCCCCAGACTCTGGCGGCAAAATGAAGGAGAGAAGGACCATGAGGGCTATAAGAGAACACGGTACCACAAGATTCACCATGTAGAAGTAATACCGCCTGCTTAGGTGAAGCGAAAGTATGATACTTGGGTATGGGTGAACACAGCAGCTGTATATGTCCTGTTACAAAAAACAACAACAGCAAAGTACAGTTGCAGTGCGTTTAGCGTTGTGGTATTTTTATAACTTTCCCTGCGATCCATTCAGATCTTTGCAATTTCTGGTGCGGGTCGTTTAGTTAAAAACGTCCATTATTATTATTATTATTATTATTATTATTGTTTAATCTGAGAGGATTGGCAAATAAAAAATTCCATCGATTCTAACCGCCCTTGTTCTTCACTTACCTCGATTCTAACCGCTGTCACTTTTACCAAGTCCCACTCGGTATTGTTCCGATAGATGTCTCCCTTGGCACCAGTCTCAGATTCGTCAACAACAACATCCAGCTCGCTGCCATCAAAAGCCCAGGATCCGAACTTAAGCGTGCAGATCTTAAACAGAGTGGACATTAAGCGATTTTAAGATCTGTTTTGACTTACAGACCTACACAACGAATCGTGACCTCAGCCATGTAGCAAAATCGAGATTTCTAAGCTTTTAGTTAAAACGTCCATTGTTACATTGTTAAACTCGGATGCGTAGTTGTCAAGCTTTTGAAGAGGAGTTCTTTCAAAGCATATTTTTCCGGTTTTTTACAAGTGATCACTCTACTATGATAAAGCTTACTGGTTTCTGGTTTCTCGTTTCCATTACATGTAACCTGAGTGAGTCAGAGTGAGACTGAAGGTGGCAGTCATCCTCAGCCTCACTTCCGTTCCAAAGCTTGGCAACTAAGCTCACATTTGTACAACGAGCCATAATTGCCAATAATTCTATGACCATAATTCAAATGACCAACCTGGTCGTCGAAAGGGAAGTATTTCGTATTGATTTCGCACGTGCTTTGAAAGATTGCTGGCGCCATCCACTTGCACGATCCGTTGGAGTTTATTGCTATCTTGGTTTTATACTTCTCTGTTCCTCCACCAAGTTTGTCGTTATCGTCAGCACTGTCAGCGAACCGCACACTGTGATAAGTTAATTATGATAAATACAGTAATAGCAGGCCACGCCCTGACGAGTATGGATTTTCAAGTACACTTAGATTAACTCACCAACATAACTCTCCTTCTAATCATTTTAACAAAAATATTTCATGCTGATGTTAAAATGTGATAATGACAAAAAAGTGGTGCATGAGGCACAGCCCCTAGCCGTGCTGATATCGCGTGGGAACGTTACATGTTGCTCCCTTTTAGCAGTGAAAGGCGCATGCTCGGCTGCAGAGCTGTTTCTATCTGTTAACAAAGGGTTTTAATGTTAGAGGTTAAAAAGTTGATTGTGTGGGATGAGAAATTGTGGCCTGCTATTAATTACGTACAAATTATAAATCTGTGAACACTTGAAAATGCTTCCTTATATCATTTTAAAAGTAATGATTTATCAATGAGATCATAAATGTTAGAAGTAAGCTTAGCCTACCCAAGCTATATCTATCTCATACATGATATAAATTACGCGTCTAAAAAAGTCTGAGAAAATTTCCCGGTTGCGCTAAGCGATTTTAACGTAAAAGGGATCCTTATGATGTTGGTTTAGATCAATAACGGTCTGGTCTGAGTTCTAGTCCTAACTTGCTCGTTGTATTCTGGCTCATTACATTTTGTTCTTTGGCAAGAAGTTTTACTCTCAAAGTGGCCACTTTCCATCCTGAGCCCAGTTGTTCAAAGGCCGATTAGCGCTAACCCAAGGTGAAATTTTAAATTTGGGCTTCGTTATTATTTTGTTCAAAAGCCTTTTAAGGATAATTTTCTTTATTCTGTTTAGAGCATCCAATAATTAAATTGTCAGATCTTAATTCAGATTTCACACTTAGCCTAGGTTATCTTAACCCAGCTTTGAACAATCCAGCCCAGCAGTGAGAAGAAAAAATGGTGAACTGTTAAGTAAACTGAGTGTCACGAAAATTGGTTTTAAGCACTGGCAGTTATCAGCCGCCTTGTAAACCTTTAAGAGTAAATAGTATATTAATACCACTCCCCGAAATCGCGCATTAAAATCATCAGAAAAAAGGAAACGATCACCAACTTAAGACGCTCTTGATTGTTGAACAATTTCTCCTTGTCAGCGCCTTAAGAACTGCATGAAGAGCAGTATAGAGAATATGCACACTGATATTAGGTTGAAAGGGGATCATACTCTCACCTGTTGTATAGTATGATGTCTGGTGCCCACACCTTTCTGGGACTCACGTGAATAACCTTGGTGCCATTATAGTCAGCCTCGTTCCAAGTCAAGTCAGAATTCATCCATTGCTGAATAAGAATTGTGAGAGGGGCATGGGTACAAATGAAAATATATATTAAATAAATGTATAAACAGAGTGAAGTAGAATTTTAAACCAGTAATAGATTTGATAACAGATCTGCTCACTACGATTCAAAACCTCAAATCCCAAGAATATAAAGTATTAGGATATAATAACATAAGTAAAAAATCTCTCTTCAAAATTAGATTTTTGTAAAACTGTGCACGCATAACCATCCTAAATATATGAGTGAATTTTGCAATTCTAATTGTAATACTTTTTTACCTGGTAGATCCACCATTGAGAACGAATCGTATTTCCTCTTTCATTCTATAATAAAATAGTGCAGAAACAAATTGAAACAAAAAGCTGGTCAATTTATGGTCCAATGTTGGGCATATATATTACTATCTTTACAATAACTCTCCATTCACCCATCCCAGTAACCGAATAAACATTGCTGTCGTTCTTGTTTTTTTCAGTTGAGACTTTAAAGCTTGTCTGAGATTACTTTGTCACACTTTCTAATTGCTCTAGAAAACTCATGCCGTCCTCTCACCCAATCAGATCCTGAAAAAATGTAAACCAATTACGACTGGGTGGCTGACGTTTTTTCTAGCTCATTCTCCCATGACATCTCTTTGGCTCCTTTATGAAGTCAAATGAAAACTATTTTTATTCTGATTTGAAGTTAATTATGATCACCTCGTTTTTGATTTACGCCACTTAATTGAAATTAAAACAATATTGTTTCTATCAAAAGTCTTAGTCGAAGATTTGTGCTTACCAACTGGATAATCCTGACGAGTTTCGCGCCAAACGACACGAGAACAGCGCGTGACCTGTCGGAGCTTGGACGGCCGTCCCCATCATACTTTGCGAACAGATGTGCCAGCAGGCGTTGTTGAGAACTTTCCTTTGAGCCTGTCAGAATACACATTACATGAATAATTAATAACAGTGAGCATTTCATATGAATATAATTATGACTGTTAATCTGTCAGGATGGTAATCAAGAAATGTTTAGAGAAGCGTTTTTTGAAGGATTTAATCGACCAAGGTTTGGGAACCAATTTAGAAAAACGATTTTTAGAAAAATGAACACATTCCGTTTTTTTTAGACTGAAAAATAGTAATTAGTCCCCTAAAAGAAGCTGAGAATATCACCCATTTCACTTTATGCTGATTTTTACAAATTAAACGCCTTGCCACACGGCATTCGCAATTATAATAACAGATGAATGGAGCCCATAAAAAGGCTTAAATTAGATCGTTGAACGTACTGAACACACATCCAAAGTCAAACAGCTCTTCCTTCTATCAATATGAACACGTTTACTTAAAGAAAGTGTTAAAAGTGTCGTTTTGTCGATTGGGAATAAGAATTTTAAGCAAGTTTTCATTTGACACCTATATATATTGGCAATTGACGCTCGATCGAACAACTTAAAATTTTAAATTCCAAAAAAAATATGCATCAGTTCTTCTTAATGGGGGAATACTCACAAAAAGGAGTTCCAACGAGACAAATAAAGAGCCTTTTACGTCGAAAATCGTTGTTCAAACAAATGCAGAGTGATTCAAATTTTTAAATGAATTGCGCTTGAAAAAAACATTCAACTCGAAATTGCGTCATGTGGTTTCAAGATACAATCAAGCGCTTTCATGATCAGGTCATGTATGAAGTTCAGACGTCTTCGAAGCACTAGTTGGGGGTAGATAGAGAGTTGTCTTGTTCGACAATGCATGTTAATAGACATTATATATAAAGAGAACTAGTGTACCTGTTGACACAGGAAATAAGCTCCAGTACAAGCACAAAATGATGCAAAAAAACAGCGGCCCTTTCATTGCTGATTGTTCGGGACGTTTGACTTCCTTCTTCTTCTTCTTCTTTCAAAGTAAGTGACAATATGATAACCCTCTATTTATAGCATTTGCTTGCCATGAGTGAAGTGAATTCCTTTTTCAGCTTACACCACAACGTCGTAACAAATTGGTCGATTAAAACGCGTTCTCACCACCACAGCTGAAATATAATAAAATTGGACGCTTATTGTCAAAGCCTCTGCCAGAAAAATTGAGTTCTGAGGAAAAAATTCTGCCCAATATATAGATATCAATCAATATATGCCGAAATTTTGGATAGCGATTGTTTCATTTAGTACAAAAACGATGCCTCACTTGATGAGTGACTTCGTTCTCATAGGTTGGCTAACGTTTATTGATCATTTTTCATGAAAATGAGCCCACCTGAACCACAACGGCTGCTGCCAAATTTGCTGACTGTACTGCATGCAATTAAATGCCTCGATTTAAAACGTCCATAGTGCGAAATAGAAGAAGAGATTATTAGAATTTTAGCGCACGGGTGGTTGCAGCCTGTCGATTCAAACCACTCTATAGTAGGGCGGGACTGTTGTCTGAAATTGTTGCTATTTGTTGTATGAACAAGCTTGTTTGCCATTATCGAATATTTATAACATGTATTCAAAGCGGCAAATGGAAATTACTGGAAAAGGTGTGTGCTAACGAGGCTTGCTTAGTTAGACAAGCCGCAGTTATTGTGAATAATTTATAAGCTCGGCCATTAGACTTTGAAATTAACTGAAAGAGATGAGGAGGAATCACTTAATAACAAGGCTGAAAGGTGCTTTTAAAATGAAATTGTCTGCGGCAGATGCAAATTGCGGTGGACTAACCCTTTTTTTTCCTTTTTCTCTAGGCTGAATAGGACCATAACAGATGTTGTTCACGTCTGTTCAAAAACATGGCAAAGTAGCATTCGTATTCAGAAAAGATAGAAATGTATAACTTGTTGGTTTGTCAATTTTTATGTTAAGAAATCGTCTCCCAGACAATGAACTTTACTTTAACTCTTGGACTTGATTACATAAATTAAAAACTTACTGATATAACACATATTCGAACGGGAGTTCCGTCGCTTGAGTGAAATTCTTTTTACCAATTTTTCAACTGCAGTAACGAGTGCAATCTAACACTTTTTAGACCTCTGATGAATTCCGACTCGAAATCTAATTAAAATTTTCCCCTCTCGATACAGAAAAAAAAATTATTCATTTTTTCGTGTCTTGCAACCTTTTCTATATCATTGGTTACGCTAAATAACTTGGCAACCTCCAGAGTATCGACTTTGATGTATTTCTCGTATATTTTTAGTCTTGTGATCTCGTGGTTTATCAAATCTGATTTGCATTTTACTTTTAAAATCTCAAAAATGTGACTCCCGCTAAGCGCAAAACTTACATTATTTAATGTAAAGTCAAAATGCATATTGAGAGATATCAGATATTTTCAAAATTGCATTCAAAATTATTCTATGATTATTTTATCTAAGCATTTGTGATGCAGTTTATAAAACCAAAACACTACAACAAACTTCTGTGTGAAAAGAAAAACTTCACGTATCTCCGCAGTAAATTGATATTTGCTTGGGGAAAAAAACCGAGCTGTTCCATGAACTTAAAAGATAAACTTAGCTCCTGGTTTTTAGTTTACTTGTGCAGTTGATATGAGGGAATATAATTACTAATAAAAATTATTCATCAATATTTATCATGGTGGACTGACCTTTATGTGAAATCAAACTTGTATAGATTCAACCCCTCAGCGCTTTTTCTGCTAAACAAACTCAATTGCAATATGATTCCGTAGCACAAACATTTAGCTTTTAGTCTTGGCATGTTCACAAACGTAAAAAGACAATGCAAGTCCTGCAAACTCGTGCCGGGTGTATTCTTTGCCATAAATCATCCTTTCTTCCTTTGAAAAATGCTATTGCATGAGAAACCAATTTTTCATTTTTCGACGAGTAATTTATGCTCTCTCCTTTTCTTATCGAGACAGATGAACAAAAAGTGGCAATATAAATACATGTAAGTTGATTTCCGGTGTACAAGACTCTCAAGCTAGAGGAAGTCGATTTTCAACGTAAATCAGTCCAGAAGTCCCGACTACATGCTGAATCTAGAACCTAAATTCCTCGCTAAATTAAAACAAATTGACCGTTAAAAAGGATCCCAAAGGCATTTTCTTGCAAACCTTCCCATTGGTAATTTTCATTCTCTTGATCCTAGTCTCTAATGAACCTAGTTACCGCAATTTGATTGGAAAAGTAAGACAATAAATTCTGCTTTTAGTATGGTTCTCTCTCTGTTACGCAAACATGTCTCTTTAATTTATTGGGAGGCACAGAACATCATCGACCTCCAAGCAATCGGATACTCACCTCGCGTAAAAAAGGCAACTCTGCGTTTACTTGAAAACCGAGGTGGAGTTTCACGCGTGCTAACCGTAAATCAACTTAAAAGCAGAGTTAGCCACATTTAACCGCAATCTGATCAAAACTCGGGATGTTCCTCTATACATCAGCCAAATTCAAATAATATAATATTCACAACATGATAAAACTGTTCTTCTTATGAATATTTAATATTTTCCTTTGTACTTTACTGGCAGCCGAAAAAGCCATCAATTGAGCAGGAGTCACTTTGACTGTTTCCTGCCTCCAGCTCCGATTTCACTTCATTTTTTAAACTCATAAAATTGACATTAAGGAATTAAAATTTAATCTTTCACGTCAAGCAGTAATCTTCGGTAACCAACAAGACATTAACCCTTTCACGCCTAAGATATCATTATTTATTCTCCTTTCTGTCTGCCATATCATTCTCACTATGTTTGTTTAGAGAATTTGGTACTGGATCAACTAATCATGCCCTCATTGATATTTTCCTTTATTCTCATCACTTGTCTGTTTGATATTGTATTGATATTGTAAGGAGAAATTCCCTCTTGGTCACTCATGGGAGTGAAAGGGTGAAATCGGGACCAGAAATACCTTTGCTTTGAAATTCGCCAATAAAGTTAAATTTGAAAAGGCAACTCGATGTATTTTTCAAACAACAGCAGGAGGAGAAATTTACTTTAATCACGGACAAAAATGAATATTCCATACAAAACTCATTTCCGTGTTTATTTTTGGATCCTTCATATGTAAACCTACCAAGAAGGTTTATGTTTCAAGATCTTGAATATTAAATTGGCATAATTTCATTTTACCCACCTCAGTTTAAATGTCTTCAAGTTCTTAAAGTCACCCTAGAGTCACAGCTTCCCTGTTTTATCTGTTATGTAATTAAAAACAAAAAGCGCCCTGTGCTGAACAAGTTTCGATCATTCGTTCTTCTAATTGTTTTCATGATGTACCGCATGTTTAGATACAATAAAGATTCGTCTGCCGTTGAATATTCACCATAATATACCTTGGAGTCTCAGCGTGTTTAAGATTCTGGTAGAATAACAAGAACATTACCATCTGTCGTTCAATTAAGACTTTTTTTTACTTCTCATAAATATTAACATCCCCTTTCGGTGAGGAAAATGCATTTGCTTTCTTTATCTTCAAATTTGATCTTTCCTCTTTTCTAATTTGGCTCATAAACCTTTTAATCTTATGAAAAGAAGGATTTCCCAAAGATCCCTTATGCGTCACCCTAAGTAATATAACAAAAAAGGGAATATTTGGATGGAGATCTCGCTGATCAGTGTAGCCTATACACTCTTCTAAATATTAATCAAATTGAGGCAACATATCGCAAACAGCACGTACAACTCGGATCTACTTTGGAATCATGATCTACGGAAACTTTCAGGACGAAACCCTGTAATGATGGAGTGAACATGGGAATTTAATTACAAAGAAAAGAGTTTTCTACCATTTTTTAGGAAGGGGGAAAAAAATAATACTGAAAAAATCCCTATATGTTCAAACAAATTCAATCTTGTTTGTTCGATGATTGGAGTACGTAATTATCGTCTTAAACTGGATTTAAAAGGAAGAAAATGTAGTTCTCAAGATATCTGCAAATGAACGAGAGCAAACGATTGAATCAATAGATCATAAGTTGGGTGTAAATCGTGATTTCATCCGATGCTATAACCGAGAGGATACAGGACACAAGTAAACAATATAAGTGTGGAAAAGGTTGTGGTTATTCATCGTGGTGAATAGCAATAAAAAGCTAAGTTTTTCGTTTGTCTCACGATGTAGTCACGTGTGATGTAGATCGCGACGTTTGCTTGCAGACACGCGCGGTGTAAAGGAAATCAGACAAACATACAAACAAGTCAAACAGGTAAACAAATATATAAAAGCAATACAACACGAGAAAGAGAAAAACCTATGAATATCAATTACTTAACAGAGTTACATTTTGGGTCATTTTACCGTCCTAGTTACGGATTTTAGATCGTCCTAATAAACCTCATTTTATAAAGTTATCCATATAATCCTAGGACTTGGGGGTTCATTAGGTTGCAGAATTGCTTTTAGCAGTATACGACTTATGAATCTACTGCACATGCCATAAAGTATAATCATTTATCTCATGATGTTGTCTCTTCCGGTGTAGATCGCAAAATTTCAACCGCATGCGCTAGGAGTCTTTCCCAGGTGATAACGGTCGCCATCGATACGCGACATGCTATGACAGGGCAAGTTTTTCTCTCGCCAGCTGCATTTTTGTTTTCCATGTTTTTTTCAAAAATAGTTAAGTATTTCGACAAAATGATCCTAGTCTAAATTTCTTTTCTAATTAACGCAAGCAATTATCCTAAATTTAAGATGTCCTTTGCTTTAAAGCCAGAAAGTCAGACTCGTGAGCTAGTTAAAGCTTTTGACGTTAAGACCTTAATGTTAGAAACTGAATAAGAGATAATCAAACGAAAAATTTTTACTCTCTGGTGAAAGGCAATTGCAAATTAATTGCTTATCGGACCATATTCCTGTCAAGAGAGAGATCTGATCCCCCTCAGCGGATTAGATGTCTTGTTTTAAAGGTCGACAGGAAAGCATCGGTTGAGATAGTATGGTTACGTGTTTTTTGGCACGAAATGCATTCTAAATACATTTTTGAAGATCCTCTGTGTAGTTCTCGGGCTAAGACTTATTTTGAACTGCGTAATGGTACAGTTGTGAGACAATTAAGATTTTTTTTCCTAAACACGATCCCTTAAGCTTGCGTTTTATATCACTGTCGTACGCACTGTTGCCTGACTTATGTCGAAGAAATAGCGTTCCTTTTTCTACAGTGTATCTTCATGTAAAAAAAAATGAATAATAAAAAATACTCCCTTGGAAGCCAAGAGTCATATTTACCATACGGAAAGTCTGCACGCGCCCCTTTTGTCTCGAGAATCATGGAGGGCTGTTGACAATGGAACTTGACCTTTTTTCTGCAACATTGGTGACCAAATTCGTTTAGGATTAAGTTTAAAATATGCTTGAAGTTCGTCTTCATCTATCAAGTAGCTCAGACGCCGCTAAACAGATTCGAACTTTGAGTTGATTGTATATACCTCTAAAAACATGTATATCTTCAGATCCTCACCTGAAAGATTCGGCGGAAAGATTTTGTCTCAAGATAACACTGAAGTGAAATGAGATTGAGAGCAGAACTTCTGATCTGTGGTATTGATCTTGATTGAAACGAACGCTAGCGCTGGTTCAGAAACTAAATTAAAATTTGAACGGCATTTATAATTAATTTGTTTGCTTTCACACACAGCTGATTTCATTATATACGGAATTCGTTTGAAACAAAGAACTTTTGTACTTTCTTGAGTTTCGAATATTTTACGATAGCTACATTCTATTCCCTACTTTTAGCATTGAAATTAATTCATTGTTTCTAAATAGATCTTTTATCCCACAAAATTCTAAAAATTTCTGAAAAGAGAGCAAATTGAAGACACTTACGTAGGAAGTTACTTTTGCTCTGTGCAAAGCTCGTTAGATTCTGGGAAGCTGAAAATTAAATGAGTGTCGAATTCTCAACTCATTTTATCGACACCGGAATAGGAGATATTCAATGACACAATTTATTTGCTTTGAATATTTGTATAATGAGAAAAAACCTTACAGCTATTGTTTCAACAAATCGACCTTTCGTTTTGTTCCTGATTGGAAAATTAATTAAAAAGGAAAATTTTACACGTATTCACATTACTAGAAAATTGGTGTTGTGAAAGATAACCAAATTATTGTTTTACTTTCTGAAGAACTAAAAGAAAAGAATTGAAGTTTTGCCCTTAAGACTTCTTAATTATTTACTTATTTGATTTCGAGAAAGCCTGTCATTTCCTCCTTTACACTTATGCTAAAAACATATCGGAGTTGATTTTTTCTTGTTTACTCCTCCATATCAGCTGAACTATGCCGTTTATCAACCCATCTTTATTGGGCAGGAAAATCTGTACGCTTGTCTGAGAATTATTGAATCTGTATCAAGAAGATATTACGAATTGACTGTATGAATTTTTCACAGTACACGTTTGAATCTTATCACGACAGCGGTAAGCAAATTTAAGGGAAGAATGCGTTGCTTAGCAACATTGCTCATCTTCAGGCACGCTGAAGAAGTTACTAGCGGACAACAACTTAAAGTGCGAGTTCTTCTCTCTCAGCACAAGTCAGAATTAAATCAACAACTTGACTTCAATGCCAAAAATATAATTGAACATCAGATGGATTTTTTTTTTTGGCAGGTACAAATATCGTAAGAGGTTTTTGATGGACAATACACGAACTAAGCAATGACACTAAATCGACATCACTTTCTTGCCGTCACTTCTGATACAAGTTTTCTTTCATATCACGTGGCAGTCTGTGTTCTTCTCAGGGAAAGAGAAGAATACTCCTTGGAGAGTAGAGATGTCAGAGGCAGTTTTTTGCCATTCGGCGCCTTCAACAATTTGCTGTCTCCTATTTACGTCCAAATTGAGCCATTTCGCAGAACACCACGGTTCGGGAGGGGAACAGTCATTTTTTCAACAAAATTCAAACTGAAAAAAAAAAACTCGAGAAACACTGATTTACAGTTGCAACCTCTCATAGTATTTATAATTGTTCCGTCGATCAAATTTTGCCCAACAATTGTCTCTAATTTCGTCATTCAGCTCGCAGACTCTTCCTGAACTCATTAATTCTCGACCTCCAGTCGGTAGATATTCGAAATTAAACGACACACAATTGCGATAGAGTAGACATTCACGTGCACATACAGTGACGTCATCGACGAGCAGGCTGGTAATCATGTGACCTGTGAAAGCAGCGTCTGTGGCATGCTGGATGAATGTTCCAGAAACAGGGCTGATGTCTGAAATGAAGAAGTATTAAAGTTGATTTCTCTTTTTTTAGTCGCGTCCAGTTGAACTCAACCTTTCGTGGACTCTATAAATTCCCGGTTCGAGATCTTAGGTGTTTGAGATTTCCCGGGGTAGAATAATTGTAATAACTACACTCCCTAACCCGAACGCGGCCCACGTTTGAGACAATTGGAATATCAAAATCCAAGATAGCGATATCATTGGTCAAGAATTTCGTCCTATCTTGCCGACCCTGTAGGGAATGATTAACCTATTGTGGTCCCCGCCGTAACCTCCTTCTCCCTGGGAATCTCCCTTTTGTAAAGTGAAACACGGATATTTCTATATCTATACCCTCACCTCTGGGCGCGATGCACAAATGATCGCAGCTGTTAACAAGACATCCTTGTAACTTCCATTGACTTGGCAATCTCGTGGCACAGATGTGTGTCATCGAGTTTGATTTATTTTGCTGTGTAAGAGGTAAGTTTGAGAAGGAGCTTGCATTCAAAAGGCCTACCACAATACATTGGGAAGATTTTCCGCCATTTGCACTCGACACAATCGTGTAAAGGAACTGTTCCAGTAGGCGGAATGCACTTTTATTTGTTGCATAATACAAGTCTCCTTCATTTTTTTGACAGTACTCCTTCATTTTATTCTCGGTTGAACTGTAATTTGCAGACACAAGAAAACAGAAGTTATCCTGAGCCTTCCACACCATGTTACATCCAGGAACTATGAAAAATAAAGTGCAGAAAATTTGATTGCGTATATTTATTACATTTCATGTTATTTTGCATTAAAGAATACTAATTTTGCCCATCACGTAAGTAGAAACTGAATTTAATAGAACTGATTCCCCGGAAAGCTTGCGAGTAAGTTGAGTTGAAACAATCTTTATACAGCACTGTTACTACTCGGTACTTTTCTTTCTGAACTATCACACGGGAACGCTTTACCCACTAGCCTTTTTAAGTTAGAATCACCTACTCACTTCCGTAAAAAGACTCCCTTACGCAGTTCTCAGAGTCACATGTCGCGCCGTTTTAACGTGTGTATGTATGCTTTTTTTTCCAACACGGAAATGGAAAGTGGTAAACAGGTCCCTGTGTCTCACCTTGATGACTGTAGTCATAAAATTTGTACACAAAGTAGGTAGAATCCAGGCCTACTCCTCTCACGCATCTCTTATCCGGTCCGTCACGACTGTACGTTTGATCAGCGGTTGCACCGGACCAACATTGTCCATAATAACGTAGTCCAAAATAGCTGAATCCGAAGCAACAAAGAAGTAAGATAACGTAGTATTTATACCCAATGAACAACATACATAAATTCATAAATTAAGTGCAACGTGACGTGTATTATAGAAACAGGAGATCTAAAAACAACCTGAGACTTCTGTTGTATGCCAAGCTTGCGCACTGTTTAATTACAGCCTCGATATTATTCCAGTTCATTTCTGGGCGAAAATCCTTGAGAAGCAGTGGCATGGGGCGAGGTGAGGTACCGCTGTCAAGGTAGCACCCTACGGGCTCAAAAATTGGTACTCCTAGAACGAGGTGACGAAAAAGAGAGGTAAAGTCATGTTGAGTTGCAATCTGAACGTGGGTTAGAATTCATTCGATGATTACGTTACGTTCTTTATGGATGATTAACGCAAAAGATGATTCTCTTAGTAGAGGTTGCCACCGATAGGAGTGGGACTGACATGTGAAAGAGCACACTTCGTTTGGGTGTAAGAAAACCAAAACCAAAGTGATCACAACAGCCAATCGCAAAGACGGTAAAAACCAGCAAGCTGCTTGAAGCACGGGAAAACGTGAGTGACCAAGTTAAACTTTGCACTTGATTGGTTGAGATTGTGGCGTAAATTTTATGGACCAATCACAGACCGAGGTGAAGCAAAACCAATATAATCCCGGATAACTTTCCAAACTCGTTTGAACATTACTCCAAAAAGCAAACAAGCGCCTACTACACGGGTGAATAGAACTTTTTCGTACGCTGATGAGCTAACTCGGAAATGCTTAACAAGAATTTTTCACCTCTGAACAACTAAAGAGACAAAATTCCCGCATCAAGAGTTTGATATTCAGTATACTGTCGGAAATAAACTACTCTTTTGGCTCATGTGTAATGTATTTTGTAGCAATTATCTTACTAAGTGTCGGTGAAGGTGGTGGGTTTCTTCCGAGCCGCAAAGCAGTGAGGTAAATTTCCACCACAATGTAACTTCACTTCGTGAATAATTGTTTAATATAACATCATTTAAGCCGTTTTAAAATCAATGACGACCGATAAATCGATCGATTTGAAACAAAGCAGCAACAATATCAAGTCAATCAGTATATATTTCAATAATTTTGCAACCAGTAAGAAAAAGAAAAACTTGGACCAGTTCATGAGTCAACGAAAAAAAATCTGGATTTTTTAACTTCCCTGATTGGATGAAACTTTGACCCAGTGAAGTCCCAAACGGAAAAACTTCAAAGTTTATTTTGAAGCGTGAGCGAAAATATATCAACGTCAATAAGATTTAACATTTCAAGGATAACATCAAAAATAAATTATATTTGAATGTTTGTTTGCGTTTTCCGTTTTTTGTTCCCTTATACTGAAAAAAAATTCTTTACACGACTTCAACCATAAATATATGTATTGCGCTTGAAGAACCTTACTACAAAATTTCCTGAAAGTGGCTTTCATTTACATGCAAAGGTCATTAAAAAAGAAGATAAGAGGACACAAGTCTGAACCAGAAGCTAACACAGAAGGGAAAGGGATTAAATTCATAAGTTGAAGAAGTCTTGATGGAATGATGGGTACCCGAAACTGATATTGAAGGGCTTGTAACAATGAAGTTTTCATCGTAAACGATACATGAAGTTAAACATTATGTTATTATAAAACGATAAATCCATTTTACACAACTGAGAAAGGTATTGCATTTTTTATTTTAAAATGAACCCGTCTTAAGCGAAATAAACAAACAGAGACCAGCATTTTAATATTTGGATACCAACGATTCGAACCCACTTGTGCTTTTAAAGTAATGGTTAACGAGTAACGGATGGGTAAATTTTAGCGTCGTCATTATAAAAAAAGGAAAGATTCAAACTAGCAGTTAAGTTATCAAAGTAACATAAGTTGAAATTGAGTAGGACTATGTATTGATTCATCGGAAAAGCTGTACTTACCTTGAAGCAAAGTAAACGCTTCTGAAACAACAAAAATCCTCAATATTAAAAGAAACATTCCGGAAAGATTTTCCTCGAGAGAAGACCATTAAAAAAACGCTGTGGTCGATCAAAAGGCAAGAAAACTTTCTTAAATCCAATCCAACGCGTTCAGATTTACTTTGAGATATTTAAACGTCAGACTGTGGTCTCTTGTCAATTAATAGCAATCATGAAACATACATACATCGGAAACAACTGAAAATTTAGCCACATTCAGAATACGCCCATATACCAAATTATTGTTTCAAATATGAATTACACCGCTTCTATTTATTGTTTTCTTAAAAGGATTCACACCTTTCTGATCCTCCGTTGAATAAAGATTCTAATCTAAAATTTGTTACAAAACAAAAAATCCTTCAAGATATTTTTTCCGCTCTCAGATTTGATTTTAATCTCCATATGCAGCTTTTTACATAATTTTTTCGTTCGCAAAATTCGCTTCGCTTCCTGTTAATCTATTTTTCCAATACACCTGTCACTTTTTCTCTAGAAATGTTTGAACTAAGTTTTCAATCAAAGTTAAAAGGGTAATCAAAAGCTGTTCTTATTGGAGGATGTTGGATCGATCTTAAAAGCATTGCTGTAATTTTGGTGCCAAGTGTTGGCAGACAGTATTAAAAGAAAGCCTGCAAAATCCCGGAATGGCTAATGAAGGTATCAATGTAAATGTATATTAATAGCTATTTCATGCACTTTCATTGAGAATTGTCACCTTAAAATCAGGCCATTGATTGAAGAAAGGAAAGGGGTTATTGCTTAGGCTGCTGTTTAATAAATCTGATACAATGTAGTCACAAGGTAAATTAACAGTCCTGAAAGGGGCCTAAAACCAAGAAATAGTTTTCAGCTCAGAGCACAGACTGATTTGTTCCACAAAACAGAATATGTTTACAGCTTCTGTTGTTTGACACTCTTCCCTTGCACATGTATGAAAAAAAAAAGTGCCTTTTCCTTAAAAGGTCCCTTTAAGTACTCAAAGGAATGAAAGCGTGCAGGGCTACCTTTGGGTTCACATACCATGGGAATATTGGCCTGACTACAAGAAAAGGGTAAAAGTCCCAACCCTTTAGAACTTAACACCGATTATTTACTTAAGTAGTAGCCTGAAATCCTCTCCTATCCAGCTCTGTATTCAGGCAAAATTTTCCTTGAGAAAGAAGATAATGTTACATTATTTCTTCTTTCAATTGACCTAAAGTCTATTTGCAAAGTGCAAGTTATTGACTATTTTTCCTGATGTATGCTTTGTCTCTTATTTCTGAGATGTCATTGAAGTTTCACTGCACACCAGGGAACTAGTTGTATACAGAACATATGTAATGTAAAATCAGACCAAAATAAGATTTTTCAATCAGCATTAGTAATTGTATCTGGGGGGCATGGGTTCTAATCCCGAGGAAGCCTGAATATTTTCAGCTTTCTGTGATTACTCAAATTAGAGCTCACCATCAACAGGTCAAAAATTGATATATTTTAATCAAAATTGTGACTGACCTCCACTAAAACAAAGCATTAACAGAAAAATATTTCATTGCCCCTGATATAAGGGTTTGTAAATCTGGGAGGAACTCCATTTTTTTAAGCTTCTATGGTAAAAGTGTTTTAACCCTTCAACTCCCAGATCAAATTTGTAATTCTCCTTACTGTCAACCATAAAATTCTTTTAATGTTAGTTCAGAGAATTTAGTATTGGATCAACTAATTATCCCCAAATTGATATTTTTCTTTATTCTCATCACTTGTCTGGTTGATATTGCAATGATATTGTGAGGAGAAATTCTGTCTAGGTCACTAATGGGAGTTAAAGGGTTAAGTGTAGCTTACCTGTGAGGATAATTTATTTCCTCGAGCAAAAATTCCACTTTTAATTTCCTCTTTATTGAATCAAGACATTTAACCAGTGTTAGTAAATATTTAATTAGTCTGAAGTATTTTGACGCGCCAGAATTCAATTTAAAATATTATACAATTCAAGCATTTTCTTCCCAAAGTTCAGTAACAACTGGAGATAACTCCCTTGCCCTGGACTTCTGTTGCTCTGGTGTCAAATATTTAAAGCCTTTTATTTCACCTAGGCATTTCTCTGAACCACAGTTGCACTGGAAATGTTCAGCCATATCATATTCTGTTAGATTGTAGTCAAAAGTGATTCCTTGGCCCTTCTTGATGTTACGAGTGGCCACCATATGCCAGCAGACTTCATGATTGTCACTTAGGGTTGGAAATGACACTTTGCGCTTTTCAAAGATAAATTTTGCATTGCTGTCACAAGAATGATTGACATATTTCATAACCCCTTCAGGAGTCACATGCTTGTTTTTCTCAACATGCACAGTGTGAGAATCTGGAGAATTTTTCACTGCACCCCACAGATCAGTTAAAAAAGACCCCGAGCTGATATCTTCCAGTGCCTGACAAGACAAGAAGTTCACCTTGACTTCAATAACTGCCAACTTTTCAGAATGCATCCCTCTATTGATGAGGAAGAGAGTAAGAAAGAAAGAAATTACTCCCCAAGAAAATCGAATCTGGTAGAACCCAGAATAAATGGCAAAAGTTCTAGGATAATTAGGTTTTATCACCTGCGTTGATCATGCTAATTTTAGACTCTAACACAAATGACAAAGGGATAATGTTTGAAACATCAGCTTTATAGAAACTCTCTATGGTGGTCAATTTACATTATCAACCCAGCTGATGAAACCAAATTTTCTTTAACACCCTTCCCACCCCACCCCCCCCCCACCCCCATTCATCCCCCTGATGCACTGTACTGTGTTATTTAGCTTTAGCAAAGCTGTTACCCAGGAGTATAAATGGGGTGTAGTCGTCTGTCTAGGAAACATAAATTTTGCCAAGTGGAATAATTGACAACAAAAGAAAATCTGTAGAAAGTCTATGTTGCAGGTGGTTTAAAAGTGTCCTGACCCCCAATTTAATTTCATATACAAAATATTACTCTGAAAGTAGCCACGAAATTCTGTTGCTATATATTGAATATTTGTTTTGAGTTTTAAATTTCATGTAAACATAACATTTATATTCCTCTCTAAGTTGCCGAAAATTCAGCCATCTCTTCGACTAGTCGAATTTAAGATCTTTACTTCAGAGCAAGGCTTTTCTCTGATCTTAATAATGGTTCGTCACTCAACGAGACTGACAAGATTTCCGTAAGATTGTATACTTTTGAAAACTTAAAACAAGGCGCCATGAATTCGATTCACGCCGTTACTTAAACTATCCACCCGATGATCATGAGCAGGAGAACAAGATGCAATAACCTGTTTTGACAGCCCACATATGTAGTAGCACGTGCTTACTTCTTCACTAAAAAATGTACTCACCAATTGACAGAGAGTCGTTTTTTAAGCGATCAGATTACCTTTAGAAGTGCCAAGTGAGCTTTGTCGAATAATTTAAGCAGGTTAGTCAAACCACGCTTTGTTATCTCAACTAATTGGGATCCCTGGGGAGAGTTTAGACTATAATAGAAAAAATTTAGAATGGTCCGAAGAACTACGGGACTGAGGATTCTACGTTACAGAGTTAATAAAAACCCTCCCAAAATTCCAGAAGAAAACACCTCAATATCATTGCAAATTGATGAACGTGAAAGCAAAAAAGAAGTTAAAGACATAACAGAAAGTTGTTTGCACAAAAGCTGTCAGTCTTGTTAAGCAGTAAATTTTTAATGAGACCAAACGTTAATTTTACATGTACCACAGTAACAAATTTTCTACAACAAATACAGTTTTGAGAAGGAGGAATTACTATTATGCTGATAATTTGGCACAAAGTGGGATTGAATCCAGAGAAATATTCACAATCAATCGTGTAAAAGGAAAGGTAAGCAGTAATAAAGAGTTCTGTTAAAACTCCTTACCACTAAAATAGAGCTCGAGAATCTAATGTTAAATTCAACATTCCTTATTTTCTTTCTTCCTTGTTATAGTCCTTCCAACCGTTCATTCCCTCTTCTTTCAAAAGTAGCCTTCAGAATATTCATTTGCTATCCAACTTGTTTATGTCACAATTTTTTTTTCTCTTCAGACAATTGCCCCTTTTCTGCAAGGCCAACTAACCATATATTCACAAAATACAAGATCACTCTTGCTCGCCATATTGAATATATACTGTTTGGTGCAGAAAACATTTCTTGTGAACAACTTGCCTGGATCTTTTCAGACTGCACCCATCTGAAGCCACCATTGTGTATGTAGGACAGAGTGTTTTGATTACAGCAGCATCCATCATACAATGAAGGCCATATGCGCAATTTGGTGACAAGATGTTGAAGAAAGTATTGGCATGTCCATGGCTTAGCTATCGCAAAACGGAGAAGTGAAAAAAACTTAGTGTTTTGTAAGGGGGTAATTCAAACATTAAAATGTTAAACTTAAAAACTGTTCCTGAGGTCTTAACACTAACCAGCAACATGCTCCAGAAAATAAAATCTGCCACCCTGAAAAATACACAGAAATTTATTAGCAAAATTTTCATTCATCAATTGTGGCCATTAGATGAAAAAAGAAAAAGTCAATAAACAAACAAATAACCAAAGCAAAACAGAATGATTTGTTTTAAGACCAACTAAAATGAGTATGATATATCTGAGCCAGAAACATTCGAATCCACAAAACCAGTTCCAGTTTTGATACAGTGTCCTTTTTATAACCATCTGCAGTGGCATATCTAGGATAGGGACCTTAAATACAGGGCCTTGATGACCCACTTATTTTTAATTTCCTTAGGTCAAGGTATTTAGTTTGGACTCAGTTTCCAGCATGGTGCACCTGCCATCCTCTTCACACCATGGGTGGCACCTCTAAAATACTCAAAAAAATTTGTGCCAAGGTATTGATCTGCCACTGTTCCTACCTTACAATGCAAACTGTTGGGTACAGGTCTCTGTGGTGACCAATCCTGCCACCCCTTCCCCAGCCATCCCTGTTAACAAGGCTAGAAATGCTCTCAGGCACATCAAACTTTATTAGGATAGGTCAACTTAAGGAATAAGCAGGGTTGCTAAGCACTGAGAGCATCATGCAGACTCATAATCCCCAGGTCCCAGGTTCAAGTCACACACTGGCCACACATCTAATTTCTGACATTTGAGTGCCATGGGAACGAATTAGTCAGAAATTGATATTCTGATGGCACATTGAAGAGTTTCGCATGGCATCATGGAAGTTTCGGTTTATTCAGGCATTTGACAGGAAAATTGATTCTAAGTTCATCAGTCTTATGTTCGACCACTTTCTTTTCTGTATTTGTTATAATTTTTGGTATTCCAACTCCTTGCAAAATGTCATTACAATCATTTTTTTTGTTAGTTTACCCTTTCCTCAGATTGTATCAGGATGCATATACTAGAAAACTGACTGACTCATCCTAAATAAACTTTTCACATTAAATGTCTCATGTAAGTGTAGTTAGAATGATAGATTTGTTTCTTAGTGTTCCTAAGTTCAACAACTTGACAGGGCTTGTAAAGAGCTTACTGGTTTGCCTTCTGTCACAGTATGTTTTAGACGTATCATATATGATTTGAATTATATGTAAAATGATACTATTTAACAAGGCCCAATGTTTTAGCAGTATGTTTGCCACTGAGAACAATTACCATCTTTAAATGAAAGCTATGACAAATATTAATCATTAACTATCTTGATACCCACAATACAGTTTCGTTCTATTGGAAAAAAATATATTACTGATTAACACATACCCTCCCATCTCCACTCCCCCTCCCCTCCCACCCCTAACATATTTCCACACTGAACACAACAACGCAAAGACTCACAGGCATCAAAACTCTCTTCACTTCTGCGATGGTTTTCCTCATCTGAAGATCAGAGAGGTTACACAACAGCTTCGCACAAACAACAGCGGCGACAGAATTGTCTTCTACACCGATTTCTCCCTTACAACTCATGTCCTCCGCCGAAGCAGCCACAAATTTTTTCAGGTAAATTTTTCTGCCAGCTTTCTCTAAGTTTCTCTTGAGAGATTCTTCGACGTGTGGGTTCGAGTCAACAGCAATAAGTGAGGTACCTTGGGGATAATAATCGAAGTTTGAACCTGGACCGATCCCTATTTCCAAAACATCGCCTTCCATTGATCTCAGGTGCTGCTCAAGGTCTGAGAAAAGCTTTCGTTTCAGGGGATCAAAAACTCTTCTGGTTAAATTTACCCATTCGTTTTGGCTTTGAGCAAAACGTTTTTTGTACCAACTCGATGAAGTCACAATTTTTATCCCAGCTGTTAAAACTACTACAATGGAGGCCACAACCAAAAGTGCGTTCCAAATCCCCATTACTAATGGTAACTCGATGGACATTAGTTTAGCCCTATTCTCTCACATAACCTTGCGCTCCCCACCTCCCCTCCCTAGGGCTGTATCTGTGCAGAGTTCAACTTGAACGTACTTGAAGTAAATACGACTGCGCAGAAGTCCAACAACAGGCTTTTTCTGTATTGATCTGTTTTCACTTGACTGAATAGGTAGATTGGCCTTGCTATATACAATGTTTCATGTCTGAGGTATGGAGCGAACAAAAACAACTAACAGACAAACACTTTAACAAAAGGTAATTTAGTGTTAACAACTGAGTTGAAGACGTAAATTGGCCACCGTAAAGAGTAAAAAAGCTTACGTTTCGAGCGTTAGCCCTTCACAAATCGCTCTGACGAAGGGCTAACGCTCGAAACGTCAGCTTTTTTACTCTTTACGGTGGCCAATTTCCGTTTTCAACTCAGTTGTTAACACTAAATTACCTGTTATACTCTCCCACCGACGCAGCACCAGTTTCTTTAGAAACTTACCCCTTTCTACGCTAACAAAAGCGCGAAAAATGGGCTCTTAATTTACATCACAGCCTCTCAGCGGTAGTGAGGGGGTACTTTTCTCACTTCGCACCATTCCACCCTCTCTTGTGATCCATGCGCGTTTCAAAAATTATAAGACAGGAAATTTTCTTATGGGGGGATTCATAAAATACCTGAGATACTACAAGGCCCCTGATTGGTCAGACAGAAACCCATCGTTTAACTGCTAAACCCATTCCAAAATTGAAGTTTCTTTTATAAATGCAATATACTACACTTTTTAAAGGGCTACCGGCGCGCGTAATAACCCACTTGGGATGTTAGGAAAACATGCATGGAATATCATGCTGGTAAACAGATAGAAAGTATGGTCTGTTACTAATGAAAATACGGATGAAGACCGAAAACTGAGACTGTGGTAATAGTGTGAATTCAGGTGTATTTTATTTACGACAGTCAGTTTATTACTGTGTTAATAACAGTGTTTTAATATATTTTTTTCATTGTTCTATGTCAAAGGAATTTGCAAAATCAATGTCGGCATTCAGCGGCTCATCAAGGCTACCTGGTTAAGACATCGTTCCCAGAATTCACAATATGGATTGTTTGTCTCTTAGCACAGAGACACCTTATGCCTGTTCTGTAGTTTGAACTTTGAAATGCGTAAACCACTGGATTTAGAGAACAGCTACAGTACACCAAGAAATAGGAAACTTTGTAAAACAAACTGTGTGATGAAACATTTATGGCTGAGACTAAAGCGAATGGCAAAAAACACACTATAAATAAAACAGTGATAGTTATCAAAAGTTTGACAATCTTTTTCTTGCTTTGGATATCCTTTTCTTTGACGTTTTCGCCTTGATTTGGGCTGGATGATAAAATGTCCCCGCGCAAGATTCCACTAACAATGCGAAAATAAAAAACGGACATTACAAGCCACGAAAGGAGAGTGAGTCCTGCCAAAGACCCCCAGTAAGCCTTCGAAACGGAGGGTTTCCAGTCCATGTGGCAGCTCTTTACTTCATCGACGTATTTCTGTTCGACAAACAGGGGCAAAACAAAGGCGATTGAGAAAATCCAGATTAGACTAACAGCTAAATAAAGTTGTTTCTTTCGTAGGCGAAGCTTAGTATTCATTGGCTGAAGCAGAGCGTTATGTCTGTCGATGGATATCAATGTCAAACTTAGGCCAGACACTAACAAAGTTACACCAGCAATTTGATGCATAGTGACAAACTTGCAAAGAAAACTTCCAAAGGCGTTTCTTGGATGATGGTCCACTGCAAACTGCAACAGCACCCCAGGAAAGCAAAAGAGAAGAGTGACTACATCGGCAACGGCGATGTTTCCGAGAATGAAGTTTGTCGTTGTATGCATTGAACGAGTTCGTTTTACCACGGCAATAAAGAGAACGTTTCCAGGTAAACCAGCCAGAACCACAATGGCATATAGAACGACAAATATACAGACTTCTGTGAAGTTTGTTTCCATGAAAATACTTTTTGCCTCGTGGGCCAACGTGAAAGGTGTTCTTTAGTTTGACTATTCAGCTGAGAATTGAAAAATTAACAACTGGTCTCATAATAGATATAGTCGGCTTGCATTTTTTGTACGTGACTAACAAAAGAATGCAGACAAAAGAAACTTCTTCATTTGCGTATGATGTTCTTGACATAAAAGAATCACGAAATTGACTAAAAAACAAACAGTTCGTCAAGTTATCAGTGACAAAGTCGAAAACGCACCTAGCGAACTTTTGACATTTTAAAATGTTTATAAAGCTTGAATTAGTTTTCTTTGTGATTTAGGCGAAGGAAAAAACTGTTTGCTCACTATAACGAACACAAGACGTAAGCAAAATGAATTGGAGTCACGAACACAAATGGAAGTCATATAGCCAATCGTGAACACACACAGTTTTTACAGTAAATTAAGAATGGGTTTGTCGCGAAACTGATTAAAACTATCAGCAGTTATCACAGTGTGAGCGAAATGAAACGCAATGTATGAAAAACAAGTTGCAGTTCATTACCATATCTAGTTCCTATGTGATAAACAAAACATTTCCTTGGGGAAATGAAAAAAAAATTTTTTTTCATTATTTCAAAGCCGCTTGAACACCACTTGTCAGTTCTCAGCTGCATCAATTTTAAAAAAATGGGGTCTTTCTACTCTGCAGTAGTCAAAGTAACTTTAATTAATGAAAAACATCTCTTCCTTTTTCTCAGTAGGATTTCAACTTCGTGGAAACCTCGCTTTCTGTTTTCCCACTTCACCAAAGTGATTTCAGCGGCCTATAACAATCTCTTCAGTTGTACCAGAGACTCTTGTGAAGCAACCATTTCAAGGCGCTTACTCGTTAAGTCTCATATTCTTGTTCAAAGTCTGTTTCACTTCCCGCTGTAAACGTGCCGCACTGAACTGTCATTCGATATGTTTATTCCGATAAAGGCCCATTTAAAATAAGAAGTCGTTCGCAATTTCCCGCAATGTTTGAACGTTGAAGGGAAGTTACAAATAGTGCAAATAGAAATCATTAAAAAGGAAATGAAAAAAATAAACATTTAAAACTTGTTTTGTATTCAGTCATGAAAATTACACTTTCCTCGATTGCTATTGTTTTAAAAAAAAGCTCCTTTTTTCCACTAATGCACTTGCCAAGTTGTTGTCGCACTTTCAATAAGCCAACCACATTCAAAGTTGTAGTTTAAATCAGTTACAAGGGCGAATTTTTATCAAGTCAGAGCAAAAATCCATCCCTTTAAATCATGCATAAAATACTTACCGGTGTTGATCATATTATCGACTCAATCCGGCGGTATAATATTCTTCCTTCGATAAGATGTAACGATAAAGGTCGATAAACCATTCGCACGTAGTCTCCTTCTGGGGTCTAAACTGTTTTCATTCATAAACACGTCCCAAAGTTGGGCAGAATCTGTCTTTCTGTAAAGAGGGGTGGAGGGGGGAGGGGGGGGGGTTCGGGATGAGAAGGGGGGGGGGGGAGAGGAGGAGGAGGTAATTACAGGGGATTGAGGGAGGGGGTGAGATTCCGCACCCGGGTACTTGTGTCGTGTGCGTGAGCAAGGTAACTTACTCCAGTAATACTTCACTCTACCCAGAAAGATTACTTAGCACTGGCGTAATGCAAAATAAATCTTACAGAATGCTGACAGGAAGCTTATGGTTTAGCTTCTCATTTAGGGGTGCGTGAGAGGGATAGCAATACCCCTTGTCATTAACCCCCACGGATACCAGGATATGTCCCAGGAATGTAGACCACTCAACCCGACAGCAGACTTCCCCTCGACCTTTTACGCCTAAACGCTAAAACTTCTATACAACGGACGGAATTTTACGGTTGCATTTAATTTAATATTCGTTCACGTACACAAAAATTCATTAACTTTACAATAAAAACCACCTCCTTTTCTACAAAATAACGCGTGGTAAATAAACGATGCCGGCCTTCTACTCTTCCCCTCCCCTCTTCCCATCTCCGCTCCGACTTGTTCCATGATATCCAGGCAGTCATTTGGCTACTAATAAGCTTGTTAATGAGTTCTTTAAGAAAAATAAACCCTTGCCTTATGAAATATGATTTCCGAACAGGAAAGCAATGCTTTCTTAGTATTCCTCAGAAGAAAAAAAAGGGAAAAAAAGCCTGAAAATGTTTTTTCGCAAGACATTTTAACGCATACTCCTTCGTCAGTACAACATGTGAAAATTGTACCTTCTTTTTAAATTACATTTATTTATCAATTTGAAAAATATAATTTAGCCCTCTTTGTGTTGTCAAGTACTCCCGCTTACTACTTGGAAAAATAACTGTACAGGGCGAAATATCTCTTAAATGACCTATTACTTGTTTTGTAATAGTTATTTTGAATTACGGGTATATACAGTATCCCACCCAACTGAAAAACGAATGACACAGCTTCCCACCCCACCCTCCTAGCTAACACACTTAAAGAAAAACCACATTTAAAATCAATAATAACCCTTTAACTCCCAGAAGTGATTAACATCTATCTTCTCCCTGCAATATCAATACATTATCCACCAAACAGGTAATGAGAATACTCAAACATATCAAATAGAAGTTGTTGTCTTGATCTAACACCAAATTCTTGCAACTTATTTAAAAGGAAATATGTAGTAGCTGGTGTGAAGAATTGACTATCAGATCTGGGAGTTAAAGGGTTGATTTCAATCAAAGCTAAAATTGCAAGTTTTTTTCTAAAAATAATAATCTCTTAATTGTATAAACATCTTCTAACTAACAATTATGTTTAAAGTTAGTTATATACAAGGAGACTCAATTAAACTGCAGTTCTGAACAACTGAAATTTGACTCTAAGAGTTTCATTTAGGATTTATATATACTCATTGCAATAGGAAAATGTTACAAAGTTTTAATATTATTCTTTAATAAACTCTGTTATATCCAATTTTTAACTCACACTCCTATTGGTCCTCTTTTTTAAAATTATTTCATCCTATTTTCTTGTTGGTTTGGCTTTTGATGAATAAGTTATCAAAACATATAAACAAAAACTCTGTTTTATGTCCCAGATAAAGCACTACAGAGTCAGGAGCCAGACAGCAGCCTTAAAAGAGCATCTCTTGTTCCTATAACAGCACTGGAATATAAATAACTATTAGTAGAAGAAATATGTAGCAAAAAAATGTTAATGAACAGGGCCACTATCACTGACAACAAAAATGGTAACTGTGAGGTGGGTTGCTTGAAAATTAACTATGTGCGACTGTTTAGACACAGTGGAGTAGAATTATTTGAGATTGAGAAGTTTACGACTTGAAACTCAACATCACAGAAAATTAGTTGTCAGATGCAGTCTCTATAAACAGAAGATAACTTATTTCAAGAGTATGTGACATCAAATTAACCCTTACCCAACTAATCCAAGAAATATGATTAATATGTCAATAAACCATTCTCCTTTGGTGAGATGCCTGAAGAAGAAAGTAAATGCAGCTATTGACAAAGTGAAATAAACACACAAATAAACAAATTGACCCCTTAACTCCCAGAAGTGATGAACATGTAACTTCTCCCTACAACATCCATACATTATCCAGCAGACAGGTAATGAGAATAATGAAACTTATCAGGTAAAGTTGTTATATTGATCTAACAGCAAATTCTTGGAAGTAATTTAAAAGGAAAACCAAAACAGTTAGAGGGGTGAGACAGAATTAGATCTAAGGAGTTTTTAAAAAGGTTTAATAAATACAGGAGTATTCTCTTGCCAAGTTCAAATCCCCTAGGTGGCTAACTATTTTTTCTTTTGGCATCTGGCATTTTTGCTTTAGTGAAAGCTTTGAAGACCTACACATCCCCAATTTTTGAGAGCAGAGCCTCCACGTCCCATTTGATTCTTACATGGGCATAGCTTTTGAAGACTCACACAAAAAAGACATTTTTCTTCAACACTATTTTTAAACAACACATAATACATCCAAACTAGGCTTGATGACCCTTATCTTAAAAACTAAGTAAACCTGCAGCTGAAGGCTGTAATCACAATCTGTGCCAACCAAAGTTTGGCAAATGATATTTCTTAATAAACTTACCCTTCAAAAATTCGTAGATGAAATATTCCAGGTAAAACAAATCCTAACAGAGTACAACAGCTAGATCCAAAGAATGCCATGAGTGTGGAGAAGTTTGGAATCACAAGCACAACAATGCCGGAAAGTACTACAACACAGGCTCGTAAAACAGTCTGCAGAGAATAAAACACACAACAAAATCTTAGAATCTAGTAACTTATATGACTCTTAACCACCAAACAACACCTGTGAAGGAGAAAAAAAAAGGAAGACCTCATCAAAAAAGCTTTTTTGATTATTTTGCTTTTTAATTTTTTTTGACCAAAAATTGAAATCAAGGATGATGTTTTTCATGTAGCTCTAAACAGCCTAAATTTCACTTTTCTAATACATTCAAATAATCTCCTCCAGAACTGAGAATCTAGCTAAATCAAAATATTGGGAATTGAATGCTGTGTAAAATCTCAGCAAATCAACAGAACCAAATATAATATTTACTCCTTGGTAGTAGCTGCTTTTCCCTCCATCTGGAAGAAGTTTCTTCTCTAATAATAGCACTACAGGGAACATCATAACTGCAAATCAACCGCATACAAGTTAAAAACTTGATGTAAACTCCTTAAGATTTTAATAAAATGCAAAAAAGGAAAATAATATTAATTAAAATAAAACAAAGTACACACTTACTTGGGTAAGTAAAAAATAATGAGAAACAAAGACAAAGTTGAACTACAGCAGGAAATGGACCTAGAAAGAAAGCAACAAAGCTCATTAAAAAGAATCCAAAACAGATAAACCATCTAGTTTGAAGATATTTACTCTAAAGCCAAGAGCAAACAATAAGACAACACATGTCTACAGTCAAGATGAACTTTAAGCGCATTTAATGCATAACCAACAAAATTGTTCTAGTTTTTAACCCTTCACACCCTAATATCAGTATGCATATTCTCCATACTGTTCTCAATACATTTTTTTAAGGTTATTTAAAAGGAGAATTTGTTTAACAGTCAAGAGTTCTTCTGTTGGTGATCATTTCCCTTATTCTCACAACCTTAATGTTTGATTCAGGGGTGATATTGTAAGGAGAAATTAGATGCCAGTAACTCTTAACAGTTAAAGGGTTAATAATAAACTGATTGATCTCATCTGCAAAATTTACAAGGAAACGTGAGATGAGATCTGACTGGACTGGCTGCACTGGTTTCATTGCAGCCAGTGCGGTACTCCAGAAATTTTTCAAAATAGCATGACTTTGAAGTGGTAATTATTAATGCAATTTGCAGCTCTTTTTCTTACCAAGAGGTAAATTTAGAGTGATCATTTGCTGTGTGTTTTCTCCAAAAGACTGAAAAGAAAGGAAAACCTCAGTTAGTTCAGAGGTGCCAGTGATTTCAAGAAACACACTCAGGAACTAAGTCTCCTGTTCTAATACACTGGGTCCATTGCCACTTTTAGATGGTCACTCACTCACCAGGGATTGGATAAAAAGAGTTTTTAATTTTCAAATTAACCATTTACACCCTAACATCAGTATGCATATTCTCCATACATTTCTTAGTACATTTCTCTAGAGGTTGACGAGGAGAGTTTGTTTAACTATCAAGCGCTCCTTTGTTGGTCATCATAAAACTTGGTACAGTATTTATTAACCAGTAAAAAAATATAAATTTTCTGTTTTAGATTAAAAGCTGTTGTTACTAAATGGTGATAAATATTTAAAACACAAAAATGGAAAGATGCTTACCAGGTAACCACAGGCACCAAATGCAATATACAGTGTTGTAACTAGAAACAATGTAAGCTTAAATACTCTGGAGAGAAAAACATGAAACAAAATATCAACCTTCATAATCAAATTACAAAACAAAATAAAATGAAAACAAACAAAAGGCCTTTTTTAACTCAATTTTAATTATAATTTAAGACTTACGATCTAAATTTATCTCGTGAATCTCTTGCACAGGATGCTTCCAATGACAATATTAATCCTGCCCCCTACAAACAACAATCACCAGATTATTATTGTTACCCAAAGTTTCTTGTTGGGAATGTCTGTATCACCATCACAATAATGCTTACCTCATAACAATATATTGCCACTCCTAAGAAAAATGGTAGGCCACTTATCCTAGCAATTTGTGGGTGAATCCTAAAAATGTAACAACATTGCACTTCATAAATGAAAAAATGGAAGTTGTACAATTGAGGGTTTCATTTATTAGCAAAACCTCTTAGTAGAATCTTAGCAAGCAGCCTTCCCCTTAAACAAAAAAAAATATAAGTTTTGCAAGTCTTCTGAAAGTACAAAAAACTTTTTATGAGGTTAACCCTTTACACCATAACATCAGTATACAAGTTCCCCATACTGTTTTCTACACATTTCCTATGCTACTTAGAAGGAGAATTTGTTAAACAATCAAAAGTGTCTTGAGTTAATGATCATTTCCTTAATTTCTCATGACCTTACTGTTTGATTTAGGGGAGATACCACTGGAAGAAATTTGATGCTTATCACTATTAAAGATTAAAGGCTTAATACTTACTTTACTTTCTCAAAGTGTGCAAAATCAAACCAAAAGACTACACAGTAGGCAAAAACATTGGCAAAATCTGCAAAAAGACTGCACAAGAAACAAAAAATTTTAACAGCTTAACATAACTTACAAATAATAGATACTTAATACAAACATCCATTTATTACCAATAACAAGTAACAAAAAAAGGACAATAAAATCTATCTCACTTGTTAATGATGACTAGATATTTAGATTAACAAGACACACCTGAATATAGCTAACTTCTTTAAATGTCTGAAGTTTACCAAAACTGCAAGTGGAGGTAGTAGAGTCATTAAATACTGGTGTCTGAAACACAAACAAACAAAGACAAAAACAATTATTAATTAAAAATTATTCATAAGTTTCAAATATTTACCCCCCTCAGACCCTAAAAAATAAACCGGATCAATATCAGTATCTGGGCAACTGCCCACCTACCCCTCCCCTAACCCAACAACAGTCAATTGATAACAAGTCAAGGTGAATGTTAGGTTAGGGGAGGGGTAGGTGGGCAGTTGCCCAGATACTGATATTGATCCAATAAACCTTTTTATTATATACTCAACAAAATATCGCGTTTCTGATTGGTCAATGATGAATGCATAAATAGGTTATAGAGTGCAATAGAGGTTATAGAGTGCAATACGGAGAAGTTGCCATGGAAACACCGGGGAAGCGCCAAATTTGAACACCAAATTATAAAAAAATGGCTGACAGCCGGTTTGCTTTGTCAAACCAAAACATCGTTGAGCAACTTAAAGAAAATGCGAAAAACAAAAACACGTTGAAAGCTACACAGACCTGGTTAAATGTCTGGCAAACATGGGCGACTCAACGAAAAGTAAACCCAAAAATGGAAGAATACGAGCACGAACAACTCAACGTGCAGAGTAGCGCGATGGAGTAATTTTGTCGAGAATATAATAAATAAAAAATCGTATGAACCTGCTCGTGCATTTCGTGATTTATGGTCACTCGTGGTGTTTTAAAAGTTCTCAAATTGTACTCGCCTACGGCTCGTGCAATTTTGAGAACTTTCAAAACATCACTCGTGCCCATAAATCACGAAATGCACTCGCGTTCATACGATTTCCTATACATACAGAATCCAGCATCCTAACTGTTACTTTGCCACATTTTATACTCATTTATCTGGTCATTTATTTAAAGCCGTTACAATTTTTTGGGTTAGATCAAGGTGCCATAGCAATCAATTGTGTCTGCATGTCACTGTACTTTGATAGAAAATAAAGTGCTTTATTCATCAACTTGATGGCACTAATTATTAAACCACATTTCACTGAACAACCACAGTTGCTTAGTATCTGGTCCACGTAATCCAATAGTTTCCTTTGTTATTGAAATCTATTTTTGTGTTAAATGATTTACAGTGTACACCTTCAGAAAAATAAAACAATTTTTTTGGTAAATCCATTACTCTGGTGACAACAAACATCCAATACCCTGAGCTCAAGCAGCAAAATTTTAATTTCAATTGTTAGATGAAAATCACAAGCAAAAAGTTGATTATTTCATCAACACTGACAGTCTCGAGAAAAATAAGAAAGAAATGAAAAACTGACAACTCACCTGCTGAGAACTGGCAACATGTTGTTAAGAGTATCAGAGATAAAGATTAAATATGCACAAGAAAACCCTGTTGAGACAAACAGTTATCATTCAGTACTTGGTGGCTTTCCAGCACATTTGCCATCAACACTTGGCCCTTTACACCCTAACATCAGTATGCATATTCTCCATACTGTTCTCTATACATTTCTCAAGGTGCTGACAAGGAGAATTTGTTTCACAATCAAAAGCTTGTTTACTTGTTAATCATTTCCTTTATTCTCTTAACCTTAATGTGTGATTCAAGAGTAATATTGTTAGGAGAAATTAGATGCTGGTCACTCTTAGGTGTCAGAGGGTTTAGTGACCCAACCATCATGGGAAAAACTAATTAAGTAAAATAACAATGGCTTAAACTTTAATGTTTTAAAAGTTCTAAATACAAATCAATTTGTTCTGTAAAATCATAAAATTACCTATCTGAGAAATAACTATGCTTATATCAACTAAGGCTCTGCCAGAATTTCCCAATGCATGAAAACCTGAAGAAACAAAAACAGAGTTGTGTTAGTTTGGTATCAAGCAGCTGCCTATACACATGTAAAAACAAACAAACAAACAAACAAAAAAAACAACAGCAACAACAAACAAACAAACAGAGAGCCAAGGAAGGACAAAGAGTCACACTGAATAAATGGGAACAACTCAGCAAAGAACTTAAATGCATTCTACACTGATGTTTAACTCTTGACACCCTAACACCAGTGAGTATGCATATCCTCCATACTGTTCTCTATACATTTCATAGGGTGCTGACAGTGAATTCTGTTAATTATAGAAGCCCTTGAAGTTTTTGCAAAAGTCCTTCTACAAATATGTCCTCTTTAGTGAGGTCAAACAAAGTGCTAGTCAGAGTCACTCACCAAGATCTCCATAATCAATCTCATGGGCTGCACTCTGCAACTAAAATAGTATTCCATGTTTTTACTTTCAACAGACCTATCCTCTCATACACAATAACTTGAGTAACATTGTTAAGCTCATCATTCCTTTTCCTCTTCCTCCTCAAATGTAATTCTATATGTTCCCATTTCCCAAACAACCTTGACAAGGGCAGATTACAATGCCTCTGTCCTATAACATGCCACAATTTTGGTATGTATTATTTAATAATCAGTTATTAGGTATATTAAGTGTGTTAGAGTTTGAAATGAGTTTGCGATTGTTCAGTGGTTAAATCGGTTTCATTACTGTATGACAAAAAAAGCCCTTAACCCTTTCACTCCCACAATCTCATTAGTAATTCTCCTTACTGTCTGCAATACAATTCTTATGATGTTAGTTCTGAGAATTTGATGTTGAATCAACTACTCATCGCCTAATTGATATTTTCTTCATTCTCATCACTTATTGGCTTGATATTGTATTAATATTGTAAGGAGAAATTATGTCTTAGTCCCGCATGCCAGTTTAAGGTACAAAAGAATTGATAACTGTTCTGATCTCCTGTGTGATTGGTTAAAACACATTCATTTGATACTTCCAAAAAATCTCAGGTGTTAATGGTTTTCAGAGTTTGATAATATTTGTTTAAGATCAATATTAACATTAGCACAGATATTCTGCCTTTAAAGAATAAAGTCTATTATGAATTTAAGGAAAAGCTGTATAACTTCAACAGTTAATTGTCAACTGTAATCAGTATCATTAGCTGGACTTTTGTTACTTTCAAAGGTTAGGATTCATTGTCATGGTCAAGATTGTTACAATCAATATCAAATAAATACAGATTATTATACACATGGATTGGAATGCAAAGTGAAGATCTGACTCTCAGATGGTATAAAGTTGCTTACTTCCCCTAAACCCACCAGCAAGATCAAGTTATAGCATAGCCAAATCTTAGGATTCCTCTAGCCTATTCATCCCCGACAAGGTATCAATCCCATTTTAAACCATAAAGCCACCAGGAGTATTGCCAACCTTCAAAGATAGGGTACTAGTCTATCAGAAGCAGGGGCAGATCCAGGAGTTTTTGGTAGGAAGGAGGTGCAAAACTTTGATACAGAAAATGCATTTTCTTTTTTCACAATAAAACCCACATAAATAGAATAGGAGAGATGGTAAATTTTGAGCTTGGTAAAGAAATAAAGAAAGATGTTTTTGTTTTTTCGTAAGCATGGGACGTGTCTTTGTCCCATGATAGCGACAAAACAAAAAACATCTTTCTCTAAGAATTTTTTATGTCAGGCAAGAAATGAAGGAACCCAAAGGTCTGATGGGGGTGAAGTCCTGCCACCTGAAACCTCCTCCTCTGAATCTGCTGCCAAGTAGTAAACCCCTGATGATTATAGTTCCTTGACAGTTTTCTGGTACCACATGCATTCAAGGTTCAAGGAAGTACTGGAAAGAGTAAAATGTCTTGTTCAACTTCCCCCCACAATGACCTTGCCGGAGCTTAAACCCAGACCTCCCCTTCCAGATACAGGCACACTCAGTACCAGATCTCCATACTTCCCACAAGCAACAACACACCATCTGAGAGACTGATGCCATGGAGTGGGTTGGCATCAAAGTAACAAAAGCCATGATTTTAATCAATACTAACTAGGAGATCATCCACCCCATCTTCCATTACTTTGTCTGTTACTTCTCCACTTTCAGCTGCCTTTAATAATTCCTTCTCCTCTGAAGCAACCTTTCCATCCACTGAAATTACAGCTCCCTTAACATGATCCCTTTTCTTCCATGTTAACTTTTTCTTGCAGTCAATAATCAATAGCATTGCTTTTACACTGAAAGAAGCAAAATATGAATTTTCAGTGAGCAACAGCATGAATGACTACAAAAGAGAGAAAAAATATAGCCATTTATCATTATAACATAATGACTTGTCTGTCAGCCCCCACTCTTGTTCATGACTCACGGACATTCCTTGCACTTGGTCTTTAAGTCATAACCTTAAGCCAAATATTTTCCCTTGCAGCCCTCCCACTCATTCAATAAGTAAAACTTATCAATCAAGGGTAAAGCTATTACAATAGAGCTCATGTGTTGAATTAAAGGGAAGAATTACTCTGGAAAGGTGGAAAATAGAAAATAACAGTATGAAAAACTTGCGTCAACGTCAACAAAAACCCTACAACTCGAGATATAACTTCAGAGTGATTGGCACCTCCAAACTTGTCTAAAATTACATTTTCAATGAAATATTATTGCAGCAATATCTTCACATGGAAAGAGTATACTTTGAGTTGAAGACACCTGCTCTAAGGCCTAGTTCAGATGTTGTGCTTCTGTGGTGTTGAACTTGATTGCAATTAGGTTCAACTATAGCACAGCAGATGCACAACCCTGATTCAGATATTGGGAATGTCATGCAAAACACAGCTTTTACTGAAACACCCTCTGCACAAAGGAGAATTGTTCCTGTGATTCCCCCATGGTAGCATAATTCCACTGAGATATATTGCTATAATTAATGAATTTTGTTTGGCACAGCAGGGGTATGACATCTGAATCACTGCTGTGCCAGAGTCATATACCACTGCAAAGCTTGTCTGACCAAATTGCTTGCTGAATTTAATTCAAAAGTTTGATTCAGACACCATACTTCTGCCATGTATTGTAGCACCTAATTCCTGAATTAAGTTCAGCATGGCAGAAGCACGATGTCTGAACTGGGCTTAAGCAATACATGTACTTTCAATTTTTTTTTTTTTTCACCCACTCACATATAAAATAAGTGACAAATGGCATTGAACAATATTTCTGTCAGTGGCTCATTAGGCCAGTACTAAAAATTCATATTTACTTAATACAATTTATCTCGCTGTATTGATAAATATTTGGACCATCTCAATGTAATACAGGTCCTACATATATATAAAGATCCTCGAGGGTTTTCAGTTATTTGTAAATAAATTCTTAACCTTTCTCTGGCTTAAATTTTAAGTAATTAACTGCCGGGTATTGTTAAAATAAACCGTTGATCAAACAAGGGTAGTTTTAGGTAGACCTAGAAAGTCATGTCAGAAAGTAAGGAAGGCGATAAAAGATGGACAGAGAAGTCAAAAAGAGGTTCAAGGTGAAGCCCTAGTTATGTTTATGAGCTGTTATAATGGGTGACTGTGGGAGAATAGTAACATTTAACAATATAATTAATCGCTATGGTTACAGACAGTCCTTGTCAAAAATTCACTCTAACCATTTCAAAAAGCTGTCTAATCTACAACAAATGGCTGAAAAGTTATGTACCAAATTTGACAACGAAATTTCTAGCGTTTGGAGAAAAATATCATCAGTTGGAAAAAAATCCTACCTTAGAGTACCAATCAATGCCATGATCGCGCTTCCTTCGATAACTCCCGCCTATCAGGAGGAAAGAAACATCGATCATAAAATACACACAGCATCTTTCATTCTCCGTGCAAATATATGCGTTCGTGGCACTGGCCAAGTTCGAGAGCAAGCGTCGCGTAGAATCTCTCAAATTCCTACCTCTTTAAAAGCGTGAGGCATTCCCAAAATTCCAGCGCCGATAAACGAAATAAATATATTAGCGAACATCTTGATGGAACTTCTCGCCCCATCATCTTGATGCATTCTCCGCAAAATAACTAAATGTAAATGCCCTCTAACTTTGACCGCCGATAACCTAACTTTCAACCAGTTGAAATATCGTTGCCCTGTTGAGGGACTGGTAACTTACTAACTCAACTAGGGGAGGGGTGTTTCTGGTTATGTTTTTTTATGAAAACTATTCCCGTAAAAAAAAAATATTCATCTGTATGAAAAAATTTCTTTCTGAGTTTTTTCTAAACTACTATATCGTATATTTTCTCTATATTCCAATCAAAGAGTCACTACTTCGTTTGATTGCCGAGCTCCTCCCTACCTTGCCCTGGAAGGGAAGAAATTGTCAGAGGGCCTGGCTACTAAGCACAGTTACAAACTCCAGGTCTTTCTCTTTCCTCCATCTTTAGCAAAGGTAATAATGTTGCTTAGAATCCGGTTATATTTACCCCATCCTTTCATCATCCACAGCTGTTTTTCAAATTATTTTAAACTAAATAAATTTACTTATGGTTTCAATGGATTCTTTACTACGATTAAAGGCTTGGTAACGTACAATCGTCTCGCTAACTAGTAAGGTTGACTCGCATGTTATGTGTTTACAGAAATCACGTCTACATTGCGAGACCGTTCATTGTTTATTCCACTGAAATATATCTGCCTAGATAAAATATATTTGAAATACTCTGGTGAAGGAAAAGAATCTACATCAGATTTTGCCATCTTCATATGCGATCGAAAGTACATTTTTTCAGCTGATCTGTCATCTAAAGAATATTCTTTTTAGCGCTAAACTCGCAAAGTATTTCCCAGATCCACAACTGTTAGTATTACATGCAGCTCTAAATCTTATTGAACGTGACAGTTGATTTCATACACGTTGGCTTCATTGATTCGCTCCAAACTAATAGTGATCAAATGTGAACTAATAAAAATGGCCCTTTTTCTCAGCAAATCTTTTAAGTTTGTGAGTCATCAGTGAACCCACTTTAAACCACAGTGAAGAAGTCTGTTAACCCTTTAACTCCTACGAGTGACCAAGTCATAACCTCTAGAATAAAGTAAATTATTGCCAAGGGGATCAGTTGATCTAATACCAAATTCTCCAAACTAACATCATCAGAATTGTATGTCAGACAGTAAGGAGTATTGATAATAAGATCTTAAAGTGAAAGGGTTAAGTTCTTGTTTGTATTTTTGTTTCAGGTTTTTTGCAGCCATGAAGACCATTCTGGCAAGTGCTACAGTTGACATTCCCGAAAATGGTAACTTCCTCTTTTATTCTGTTTTTTTAACTTGACTATTTTGTTGTGAGTTAAAACAAGACAAGATTCTGATTCAATTTAAAAAAGTTTAACAAAGTTTAATGAACTTATGTCTTTTATCTGGTTGTTTATTTACAAATCCTATATCTGAAAAATGATCATGCAAACCATTTTTTGCTAAATACTAAACAAAGAAACAGATTCGGAAAAGACAAAAACAGAAAGTGGAAAAAGTACACTCCTTTGATTAAGTACCACCTCAAATAAACACCTCAAATTATCCAGAACTTAAAATAGGTGTTTGAATGGCAATTCAAGGATTTTGGATATCCAAGAATTTTTAATTTTCTTTTTTATGTGTGCAGTCACGATCAAGCTGAGAGGTCGTGAAGTGACAGTGAAAGGACCACGTGGTAGCCTGGTAAGAAGTTTCAGACATCTTAACTTGGAGCTTACTCTGCTGAGTAGAAAGAAGCTGCGTGTTGATGTTTGGTTTGCAAAACGCAAACAGCTGGCTTGTGTCAAAACCATATGTACTCATGTGGAAAACATGATCAAGGGAGTTACCTATGTGAGTAGATTTGTAGATAGAAAGCAGATGATGATTAAATTTGTTGCTTAGATTCTCAGTGCATTGTTAAAGAACTACGTATTTGATTCAGTGTTTTCAAATTGTGTTAATCATAGAATAAGAAAGATGTTAAATTTTTAGCTCTGTAAAGAAGCAGTGAAAGATGTTGTTTTTCTCTTGTCACGAGCATGGGGCAAAGATGTTACGATCTCAGTCTGAACTACAATTATTGCCACTCAGGACCATAACTAAGAAAACTTTAGGTGATAGATCATTTATGGCATCTGCTCCTAAACTTTGGAACAGATTGCCATCAAATGTAAGAGCAGTAAATGATCTTAATTGTTTTAAAAGACTTCTTAAAACACATCTCTTTAGACAGGCATTTTCATGTTTGCTTTTATAGTTTGTTTTTAGTTAGTCAAATTGTATATTCTTAGCCTTTTATAGTTCGTTTTCATATTTCAGGGTTTGAGCTAGTATTTGATCACTGGGGGACAATTTGTCCCCTTAGCAAAAATTTTGGAGGACATTTTCATTTTTAGGGGAACAGACAAACTAATTTTTATTCGACATTTTCTTTTTTTACATTCATACTGGCAAGCTGACAAAAACATTTTTTTTACTTGATCCTTGTAAGACTTGTAATACAAGAAAAGTGATACAAAAAAAAAAAGTTATGTTATTGATGTCAAATTTCTTTTTCTCATCATATTTAGACAGAGGATCAATGACTATGCAAGGCATCGCCTTGTAAACTTCAATTCCTTTCTTAATCACTGGTAAACGTAAATGTACTAATTCTTCAGTTGGTTCTAGCCCAAACATCAAGGGCTGTAGAAAAGAGTTGCTGCAGAGTTGAGGTTCTAAAATTTGTACACCCTTCTGCCGTTGCAAAGTGGTTTGTCTTCTTAGATTTCCGACAAAAATAGCAGAACGTCACCTCTTTTTCATAGCGCAACCATGTGTGATCTCGCAACCAAGTTTTCAGGAAAGTTCATGATATTTTTGGTTTCCTTCGATCCTCATTTGTTTCTTCCTGATTAATACACTGTTCTTCTTCTGTATCATTTTTCTCTGATTCACTCTGGCTTCGATTCCAAGTGAAAAAGCTTTCTAATGTTCTAACACGTTTTCGATGTGACATGTTACTGCGCTTTTTACAAACATGCGAATTTTGAAGTTCAAAAGCCAACGGACGATTGGCTTTTGTCGCTGCCATCAATCATCTTAACAGAACTCTTAGGAAACAAAAGTTTACTTTCACAGGTTCAAAAGGTCATGGTTTGCGATTTGTCATTGGTGGATTTCAATCAGTTTCGTGTGTTTCTGTGTTTCAAGGTTCGTTGCTTGTGATCGTAATTATGATTGAGGGCAACGAAAAATGTAATTGTGAAGGCGGCTTTTGAACTTTTGAGTGTGCATGTTTGTGAAAAGCGTAGTAAAGATTGCCACGTGCGTTCACCATGCTTGGTTGAGCATGAGACATACGTGTTCAGTAAAGTGTGACTGAAACGTGACTTTAGAATGAACTTTAAACGTGCAAGAAAATATACTTTCCACGTTCTGTTTTAGCTTGCAATTTCTGTACCGAGATAAAACTCTTCGTGTGTGCTTCCTTTCGATTTTTTTCCCTAAATTTTGAAGGGGACAAATTGTCCCCTTAACCGTTTTTTTAAGGGACAATTTCAATTGCAGTGCGGGATTGGCACAATGGCACGGCCTGGCTCAAACCCTGATATTTTATTTTGCTTAGTCTTATTGTATAGCACATTAGATCATATCCACATGTATTTTGCGCTATTTAAGTTATAAATTATTATTATTATTATTATTAAAAAATTTTTGGAACTTCTTGTATGAACTTTGTAATGGCCTCAGAAGTAGAGAATGGGAGCATTGAATGCAAAGGTTTTGGGTTTAATTCCTCTTGGGGACTCAGTTTTTTCTTTATCTCATGCTCTTGACAAGATGAAAAAACATCTTTTGCTGTGTTAATCAAGTTGTTATTGAATTTTCAAGTCAGTGTTAGGGGGTATATGTGTTTTCTATTCGGGAAAAAATTATTCTGAGTAAATTTTGTTTAAAAATCTGAACATTATGAGGTAGAACTAGAACTTAATGGGAGAGGAATATCTGAATTAAGAAAAGTACTTTGATATCAAACAATTTTTAATATCATTTGAAACTATTTGGGGTGCATTTTGAATTAAGTATAAGAATTCTCTCATTGTTGACTTAACAAAAGGGTAGCAGATTTCTATCCCTACTCAATACCTGTTAATCTTATTTACTTTTTTACAAATGGAATATATTCAATAGAGCTTTTATGAAGGGGTTCTTAGATTGTAGTTTTTCCAAACTCTGACTTTGGAACTAAGTGTTGGAGGCAGGGGTAAACAAGACTGTTTATTTTATAGCTTAGGTTTTTTTTATTTTTACTAAAGAGGTTGATATATCAAACTTCAACTTTATTTTATTCTCCAGAGACAAAAATCACTTTATATATTTAAAATGTTGTTATTATGAATTAATAATGTCATTTCAAATTCTTCAGGGCTACAAGTATAAGATGAAGGCAGTGTATGCTCATTTCCCAATTAACATCACTGTCTCTGAGAATAACACCTTAGTGGAGGTGCGTAACTTCCTTGGTGAGAAGTACATAAGACGTGTGAGAATGAGACCTGGTGTCACATGTGTGAATTCCTCTGTGAAGGATGAGATCATCTTGGAAGGGAATGACATTGAGCTGGTTTCCAACTCTGGTAAGATTGGTGCATAATGGTAGCATGTATTTTTGAATGGTAGAACCCAGTTTTGTTTGTGGTTGAAGAGATGAATTGCAGAAATAGTGTGTCTTTCTCAAAAAAACAATTCACTGAAAGTGGTGTCTAGTGTAACACCTTTTGGTGTTTTTCTCCAATTGGTTGGTGGGTGGCAGGGGGGGAGGATATTACAAGATAATTTGGTCATATTAACAGAGTTGATAATGTAAATCAGCCACTGTGTAGTGTTTCTGAAGCTGATGTTTTGAGCTTTAGTTTACATTATCAACTCAGTTGATAAAACCAAATGTAGGGTTCACTTGATTATAAGCAAAAGAATTGTAAGCAGAACTAAGAAAAATGACATGGAAATGTTGAGACTCTTGATTTTGAGAGCCCACCATGCTTTTGACTTGAGGAGGAAGAAAAGCATCTTTTTTATTCTGATTTCATTGCTGGTGAAAACCATTCTGGGAACATACAAGTACGTTCTTTGTCCTTTTTTTTTTTACTTTCTTGTAAAATTACCAGGCAATCTAAACCCTTTCTCAGAGTTTTGTTTCCTCTCTCTTTCAGCTGCTCTTATCCACCAGTCCACTCTGGTGAAGAACAAAGATATCCGTATGTTCTTGGATGGTATCTATGTATCTGAAAAGACAACTGTTGCACCTGTGGAATGAATGTTTTGCCAAAGGAAATGAATAAAAATACTGTTACCTCTTTCCAAGTGTGTTGCTGAATGCTTGTTGTTGTGTTTTTAAAAAGAACGACGTCTTTAAAGTGAACTAATCTTTTATCGTTAGCCTGTTTATAGCCGCCTGCGACCCTTAAAAAAAGTCGGGAAGGACTCCCTTCTGATTTCTTTTGGAGGGTAGGAGGCAGCAGTACACAGGCTATCAGTCGTGAAATACACACACAGCCTCACATTGCTTGAAGAAACGATTACACATGGTCCAGTTAGGTAACATTACGTGGCGAAAACTGATAGTTAATGCCACTCAATTAAGTAGTACAATCTTTAATGTGCAATCACCATCAAGCTCAAGTTAAATTCATAACAGACGTAAGTGTAGGTAACCAGACAGGGGTGTCCTTAATCGGACTTAGACCTCCGTAAATGGACGGAAGCGTTAAAAATCGGTTGGACCTGTCCAGTCTGGGTTATGTCTTGGTGCTTTTCTGATACGCGATGAATTTTCTTCGTTGTTGCCAACTTCTTTGCGAACGAAGTCGCTACCCTTCTACAGAGTGGTTTTCGTATATTAGCCACGTTCCATGTGTTACATGATCTCTAGAAATCAAACAGTTTAGTTCTGTTTGACTTTATCTCAAGGTTTAGTTTCAAATTTAGATAAGTACATTTTTTGCAATGTTTTAATTGTGCTCTTGAAATAACGTGATGAAAGTTGTTTGCATCGTTTTACTGTCACAAGGGTACGTCCCATTGGCTACATTTCAGATTTGTGAACTAGGTCACTTGTTCGCGATCATAAAGTCGTGACATTCTAAGACAGTGCTTGTTCGTTCGTTCGATTTTTTAAAATTCAATTATTTCTTATGTGCATGATCAAAGTAATTCACAATTTTTTTTGAGTTACTTTTTCTCTTAAAAAAAAAAAAACTATGTTAGCATTAAGAGTGGTGTGTTGCTCGCACCAATGAGATCGCCCCATTTGGGTATTATCTCGCACCATTCAGATTTTCGCATCAGGGTATATATCTCGCACCAAACATACCGCAGCATTTTGATATCCAATCACAGCGTCTAGGGTATGTATCTCGCACCAATCATATCACAGCTTTCTTGAAAGGATATCAAGGAACAAAGAATGACATAAACCATAAATTTTGGGCCAATTTTGATAAGTGTAATGGTTTGTGGCCTTCAAGAGAGCATCTTCAACTAAGGTCGAGATTTATCGGGATGTGAAGGGCTCGCTTTTAACCTTTTTGTATCATTTTTCAGTTGAAACGTGTTTTTCCGCTCCTTTTTGCTCCTTTCCAAATTAGACTTCGCCAGGAGCCCATTACTTCGGTCCATCACGTGTCATTTCCATGTAAACAACCTGTACTTGATCACGTGTTCTAATCGCATTGTCCGACCCCGCTGAAAAAATTCACTCGAAACTAAATGCCTCTGATGGTAAATTTTCCACGCAATTCTCCCGCGTCTTGACTTTTTTTCCACAAATAAAATTCGCTTTTAGCTACCTTAAACTTAATTAAATCGCGTCTTAATTCCTTGTAAACAACCTGCATTTTATCATGTATTTCACACAAAGAGGGCAAAGTCCAGATAGGCAATAACCAATCAAGGATCTCTCTTTGAAATATTATTTTTTTCTCTTGTTCAATGTATCTTTGATTAGGATCTATTGGAGATAGAACAGAGTTTCAGTTTGCTTTTCGTAGTAAAATTACGTGGAATTATACTTTTAAAGTAAATAACTACAGCAAATAATTTTGATTTCCTCTCTGTTAGAGGAACGGAAGTAAGCGTAGTCTCTTTCGCAACCGTTATTTGGTTTCATCATGCAACGTGCTCTCGCTCCGGGGAATATACGGCGTTGTGTAACGAGACCAAACAATAGCTGTGAGGGAAACAACAGTACGTGAGGCACTGATACATTTTATTTTTCCTTAGAAGTTTTCAGACAATAGACCACAAAATGTCTGTGTGAATTCAGATAAATTTGTTTTTTTCTTTCTTTTAAGGTGAAGTAATGCGATATTTTCGTCCGTTTGAAAGTTACTCAAAGTATTCCATCTTAACTCGCCCAGCCCAAAAAATAACTCTTACATGCTACGCATGCCTATGTTTACGATAGGCTGTTTTGATGATGAGCAATTGACGGAGGGCAAACGTTGCCTGTAGCACGCCTCTCAAGGTAGTCTTAGATTGTGTCAGTTCCTTTTTCTTGTGGAACTTAACATTGATTGAAAGCAGAGGAAAAAGGCCTATAGCCGCGAGGGAGCATGGAGCAAGAATGAGAGGCACATATTAAAATTGGGAGAGACAGAACGTGGAACTCACGAAAGAACTGGGACAGAGCATAAGCAGGACACAAAGAACGCTCCTAAGATAAACATCATTGACGACTTTTTTAAACAGAGGGCATAATGAGTTTTCTTATATATATATATGTTGTAAGGCGTCTTCATCGCATTGTCAGCATGCAAAACAAGAGTTTAAAAAGCCCCTATACGTTTACGATTAAATCTAAGGTCAAAGTCTCTTTCCTGATATTCCAGAAGTACACGGAAATGAGAAGTATTGTGACAAACCGACACTGGGTGGGGGCGGGGAGGGGGGTGTTACCCGGAGATGACGAAGTCCAATGTCCGCACGATATCAGGAGAAATTTACTCAGCATTCATTATTCTAAGAATTTTGAAACTTGATATTTTTAGATTTTCTCATCATCATCCTAGAAATTTAAACTGTTTAGCCCGAAACCGGCTCAAAAGTGACATGCATGAAATGCGTCACATTTTTCCAATTATTTAGCGAGTTTTATTTTAGCGACTCTTTGGCCATCTTTTATAGTGAGTCTTTCCGCGAATTTTATTACGACGTTCATCACTGAGCGGCAAAATGAAGGGCACAGGTGTGATAAATTGAGAAATTATGTTCACTATAACAAATAAACGTCATATCATTATGGTGCCTCATGTTACATAATTATTTTGATCGTGGGGCCCAGCAAATCGGGTTTTGGAGAAAAGAATTTCGTCAACGGGGGCGAATATTCTTTCCTCTTCTCACCAACAAGTAATGCTTCCGCTGTTGCTTACACAAGTTTTCAAGAGTGTGCATTTTCACTTTCGGATATAGCTCTGATTTCCTGATCGAGACTGGAACAATATCTTGACGCGATGCTTCCTTCAATTCAAAGCGGAACGATGACGTAGAAAGGAATGGAATATCGACACCAGGTGTGCCAATCAATGATCACGTGACTACTTCTGCTTTTACTGAGGTTTTACACGAGCAGTGAACATGGCGGAAGAATTGAGTTGCTATTTACACTGAAAAATCTTTAAAAATCCTTCGAAACCTGGTACATTCTCTTCTCTACGGCTTATCTTAAAGGATCCTGTAACTTTTAGTCTACTTTGAAATAACAATGGCCATCGCGAGCAGCTTCACAGAGCGTATCAACATCATTTCAGCGCTGTTATTGTTCGTTTGTGTCGTGAATTTTGTCAACTGCAGTTTCTACGATGACGAACAGAAAACTGAGAAATACACAGAAGCAGTATTGAATATAACATTTTGTGGCAGACTCGGTGAGAAATGTAAGATAAAGCCGTTTGATGGAAAGGGAAAATTTGGTAGTAACAGTCCGAAACGCAACGAGAAGGGATGGCTGTATACTTTGATGGGAAATAATGTTAATGGTTGTAACGTATTTAACGTCGCGGTGGACAGAAAGCCATGGATTGCCCTCATTAAAAGGGGAGTGTGTAATTTTAAGGATAAGATCATAAATGCTCGCAATCATAACGCTACGGCAGTTGTTATTTACGACAACAAGGATAGCGACGAGGTTGTCCAAATGTCACATGTTGGGGCAGATACGATTGTTGCTGTCAG